>NC_080488.1:6952500-7552500 GCF_030265055.1 Doryrhamphus excisus | reverse complement strand
TGTGGCTCGCTTTTGATGACTCGGTGAAAGAGAATGGAGCACTTCGGGTTATACCAGGTAGATGAATAGCTTTTTGTTGTTATATACTTGGGCGGCACGGAGGTGTAGTGGTTAGCACGCAGACGTCACAACTAGGAGACCAGGGTTCAATTTCACCCTCGGCTATCTGTGTGGAGTTTGCATGTTCTCCCCGTGCATGCGTGGGTTTTCTCCGGGTACTCCGGTTTCCTCCCACATTCCAAAAACATGCTAGGTTAATCGGCGACTCCAAATTGTCCATAGGTATGAATGTGAGTGTGAATGGTTGTTTGTCTATATGTGCCCTGTGCTGGCCACCAGTCCAGAGTGTACCCCGCCTCTCGCCCAAAGACAGCTGGGGTAGGCTCCAGCACCCCCGTGACCCTCTAGAGGATAAGCGGTAGAAAATGAATGAATGAATGAATGAATGAATATTATATACTGCAATACTGCGATTGGCTGCCGACCAGTCCTGGGTGTAGTCTAGCCTCTCGCCCAAAGTCAGCTGGGATAGGCTCCAGCACTCCCGTGACCCTTGTGAGGATAAGCAGTCAAAAATGAATGAATTAATATACTGTGATTGGCTGGGGACCAGTCTTGGGTGTAGTCCACTTCTCGCCCAAAGACAGCTGGGGTAGGCTCCAGCACTCCTGTGATCCTTGTGAGGATAAGCGGTCAAAAATGAATGAATGAATATACTGTGATGGGCTGGGGACCAGTCCTGGGTGTAGTCCGCCTCTCGCCCAAAGACAGCTGGGGTATGCTCCAGCACTCCCGTGACCCTTGTGAGGATAAGCGGTCAAAAATGAATTAATTAATATACTGTGATTGGCTGGGGACCAGTCCAGGGCGTACCCCGCCTCTTGCCCGAAGACAGCTGGGATAGGCTCCAGCACCCCCGCGACCCTTTTAAGGAAAAGCGGTAGAAAATGAATGAATGAATGAATGTTATATACACTTCTCTCATATGTATATGCCAACTCAGTCACGGTCGCCATTCCAAACGTGTTCCTAGGAAGCCACTGTTCTGGCTTGTTGCCCCATCACCAAGCCATACGGCCTGGAAACATGCTGACAGTCAACCAGGAGATCCCAGAGGAGCTGCTTCAAACTGAGGAGGCTGTGCTCTGCCCTCTCTTGGCTGGACAGATGTCTGTAAGTTGAATGTACTTTTCATGGGTGGAATATTCTTAAACATCCTGTCAACAATCTTTACAGATCCACGACGGGCTGCTGGTGCACGCCAGTGATGCCAACACATCCCAGAAGAGGCGTTGCGGCTTTGTGATTCGTTACGTTCCCACCTATGCTTACCCCACCGAGGTGAGCCAAGCATATACGTACATTACTATATTCTAATCTGTGCTGCATTCATTTATGGTCTTCATGTATTAACTGAGATTAATCTTGTTTTTTAGGATCCTGACCGTCCCAGGAAATTCCATGCGACACAGTTGGTTAGCGGGACAGACCAATTCAAGCACTTCTCAAACCAAACACAATAAAAGTGTTGTTTTCAAGAGTACAATGTAGCTACTGAGTTCTGAAATAAATAAAATTAAAATCACCAAACCTGAGCATGAATTCATTTTTAACACTAGGGTACCATTCTGTTATGAGTCCCATTTGTACTGCTAAGAACAAAAAAACAGCAATTTTCAAAAAAGTATCGCTTTGACTGGAATATAACATGCCTGAGCCTATCCCAGCAGACTTAGGGCAAGAGGCGGGGTACACCCTGGACTGGTCGCCAGCCAATCGCATTTTACATTTTAATTTAATTTAATGAATTTTATGAATTTTTTTAAATGAATTTTAATTTTAATGAATTTTAATTCATTTCATGAATCATGAATCATTTTCCTCACGAGGGTCGCGGGGGTGCTGGAGCCTATCCCAGCTGTCTTTGGGCGAGAGGCGGGGTACACCCTGGACTGGTCGCCAGCCAATCGCATTTTACATTTTAATTTAATTAACATTTTCTTTCATTTAATAAATTTTATGATTTTTTGAATGAATTCTAATTGTGATTTTAATGAATTGTAATTCATTTAATGAATCTGGTGATTCATTCATTCATTCATTTTCTACCGCTTTTTCCTCACGAGGGTCGCGGGGGTGCTGGAGCCTATCCCAGCTGTCTTTGGTGGGCGAGAGGCAGGGTACACCCTGGACTGGTCGCCAGCCAATCGCATTTTACATTTTAATTTAATTAACATTTAATTTCATTTAATGTATTTTTAAATGAATTTTTAAATGATTTTTTTAATGAATTTTTTAATGAATTTTTAAATGATTTTTTAATGATTTTTTCAATGATTTTTTTAATGAATTTTTTAATGAATTTTTTAATGAATTTTTATTTGAATTTTAATTCATTTAATGAATCTGGTGCTTCATTCATTCATTTTCGACCTCTTTTTTCTCAAGAGGGTCGCGGGGGTGCTGGAGCCTATCCCAGCTGTCTTTGGGCGAGAGGTGGGGTACACCCTGGACTGGTGGCCAGCCAATCACAGGGCACATATAGACAAACAACCATTCACACTCACATTCATAACTATGGACAATTATATTATATGCCACACCGTCTATTTGTATTTGCTAGTGCGTGTCCTTTCTGCTGTTAACAAACAGCATTATTTTAGTTTTACTTCAAAACTTCAAGGACAATCTATTGTATTGTTTAGTTTAATTATATTTTTTTGCATTCATTGTTTTGTTTCAGCACTATTCACAAGTTCTGACATAAGAATCAGGCAATGCAATGGTTTGCCAACATGTTTATTCATAAACTCCATAACTGATGTCCTGTTGTAATGATGCACATATCGGTGTATTGTTTCCCAACACCAAAGAAAGAAAACACAAATACAATACAACATAAAGACATCTTAAGCAAGTTTAAGAGTTTCTTGAACCATGACGCCGATTCCATCAAAAACTTTATGTATGGGGGCATTGCCCATGAAAGCGGGTGTGGTGACGAGTTTATTTTTGACGTCAACATGTGCTTGATCCACATCTTTATTCACGTACTTGCAGCCCATCTCCTTTAAGGCGCAGGCTGTCTGGGCGTACGGCCACCTGAGAGGGGACGAGAGAGGGCATATTACAACTTGCTTACATAAAATATGTGATGACAATTATTGTACAATCACTCACATGTCACACTCGGTGTCTTGACCCACTGTGAGCTCACAACCGGGCAGGATTTTGGCAGCAAGGACTGGGGAGATGCAGCACAAGGCCAGCGGCTTTCCAGATTTGTGGAAGTCCTGGAGAATCTTCACCACAATCGGTTTGATGGTGAAGTTCTTATTGTTTACTGCCCAGTCGCTTAGGTTTTTTGCTACACCGAAACCACCTGAATAAGAAAACCCAAGGAGATAATACGTCAGAGATAAAAAGATACAAATGTACAGTAAATGTTAGAAATTATTTCAACCTTTTGCTTAAATCAGGGGTCTCAAACACGCTGCCCGTGGGCCAAATGTGGCCCGCAGGACACTACTTTGAGGCCCCCGCCTTGATATGAAAGTTTAATGTTAGTGCGGCCTGCGCAAGTTTGATATGGATACTGTATGGTATCATGTACCCAGAAAAAATTATTACGTTTGATTAATGTTCATGTTAAAGGTTAAATAACTGTTAATAGTTATCCTCCCTATCCGTGTGGAAGTGGTAAGTTTTTGGCTATTTAAGTTTAAAGGAAATAACTTGAAGGCTACTGTTTAGGTCGCTAGCTCTCTAGTTTGCGAGTTAGCATGTGTCTCAAGACCCTGCAGTTGTGCAATATGTTGTAAATAAAAAGAGTATAAATGTGACTATAGTCGTGTTTTGTCATGTCTACAGGCTCTAATAATGCTTTGTTAATATTAATCTGAAAAAAATAATTTGTCTACCCACCAACTATATGTGGTTTCTTAAGTTTTTATTATTTGCCGTTTTATTATTATTATTATATTTATTTATTACTGATTGACCCTCGTGAGGAAAAAGCGGTAGAAAATGAATGAATGAATGATTGATTTTCTTTATTCTTGATTTGTTTATTTATTTTTCATCTTATTTTGTGCAGAAAAATAAAAATTAAGATATTTGAGAACAGTGGAATGTTTTATCAGAGCTTTTATTGTAGAAAATCGTAACCAAAGCACTGAAAAAGTTTGTATATTTTTCTGTTTTTATTACATGTTTTGTTTTTTTTTGGAAAACCTGATGCGGCCCAGCCTTGCCCAGACCCTAGCTCCAGTGGCCCCCAGGTAAATTGAGTTTGAGACCCCTGGCTTAAATAATCATAGTATCATGAAGAACTTCTACACAAACATAATTTGCCAAAAATTACAGCTTTATTTTCTTTTGTCTCTCATAATATTGACTTTAAAAAAAACATATTTTTCTTTAATATTTAAATTCTATGCTACTAAAATGCTATAGTTTTTTCTGATTAGAATACAACCTTTATATTTTCATATTTTGACTTTATTCTTATAAAATGATCGCTGTTTTTCCATTTCTACCGTTGTTTTTTTTAATTATCCAACTATTTCACTTTCTTTTTCTAGAGTATCTTGTATATTTTGACTTTATTCCCATATTTTCACCTTATTCCCATATTTAAATTCTTCACCACACAAAAAAATTTCCCACAAAACTTTTTTTTGTTTATTTGATTTTCATAATATTAGGAGTTTTTGTCTTCAATTAAATTTTTACTTAATTCTTGTAAAATTAGTGATTATTTTAATTTTTTTGCTTTTGTTGGGTTTTTTGTAAATTTCTCATTGATTTATATTTTTTGGGGATGTCTTCTTTTGGCTTTTTTATATATTATATTATTGATATTGTCCAAAAAGCGATTTTTTTATGCTGATATTTATCATACATCCCTAATATTTCTGGAATGTGGTGCAGACAGCCGCACACCGCAGATGACCCCTGGGCTACACTGTGAAAACCCCCGACTTATAAATAGTAATAATAGCTGCAAACCTAATGTAACCAAGTCTTACCAGGGATGATGACAGCATCAAAAGCTGAAACATCTAACTTGGCCAAATCTGTAATGTCCCCCCTGGCGATGCGGGCGCTCTCCTGTAGGATGTTTCTCTTCTCCTCTGTAGGCTTCCCCTCAGAATGATTGACAACATGCATCTGATCTGCATTTGGAGCAAACATCTGTACCTGGGGGAAGGATTACATGTTATCATTTCAAAGCTTTTGCATGCTAGGAAAGTACACAGTACTGTCATTTTAGTTTTACTACCGCTTACTTTGGCTCCGGCTCGACTCAGATGGACCAGGACGGCAGAGGCCTCGTGGATCTCTGTGCCATCGTACACGCCACAGCCCGAGAGAATAACAGCGACACGCTTTGCCATGGTACTGCTCAAACACACACACACACACACATAGTTACGTAGCTGCAGTCTCAGGCGGGTTGATGTTTATGACAACCAACAGCAACCCAGTGAATAAGTTTAACAAGGAATCATCATCATCTGCCTGACCTTGAAAAGCCCGAGTAGATAGCAGAGGAGGCATAACTTAACTTCAGTACAGCTTCTGAGTTTATTTCACGATTCAATTATTTAAAGAGGCTTGTCAGGTTAGGTTGATCACAGAATAGTAAAGTCCAAACATTTTCAGTGCGACTGGATATAGTTTTTTTCTGATTAGAATACAACCTTTATATTTTCATATTTTGACTTTATTCTTATAAAATGATCGCTGTTTTTTTCCATTTCTACCGTTGTTTTTTTAATTATCCAACTATTTCACTTTCTTTTTCTAGAGTATCTTGTATATTTTGACTTTATTCCCATATTTTCACCTTATTCCCATAATATTTAAAAAAAAGTAAAATAAAAATGTAAAATATTTTTAAAAATTTCCCTCAAAACTTTTTTGTTTGTTTGATTTTCATAACATTAGGACTTTTTGTCTTCAATTAAATTTTTACTTCATTCTTGTAAAATTAGTGATTATTTTATTTATTTTTTAAAATTTTTTGCTTTTGTTGGGTTTTTTTTTATTTCTCATTGATTTATATTTTTTTGGGATGTCTTCTTTTGGCTTTTTTGGCAAAAAACAATGCAGATATTGTCCAAAAAGCGTTAGTATTTCTATGCAACAGTATGTCTTAGCGCCAACATTGTTGTTATGACATTACACCTTCTTCATTTCAAACAGTTAGTGTCAATGTCACAACAGAATGGATGGGTATTTCAAGTAGGCGTATTTCAACTAGGTCCATTTTGACATACAACAGTACACTAAAGACCTACTGTATTTAAGAGTGTGCTGTACAAAAACAATCACATCTTAACAAATACACACATAACAATCCTCACCTTCAAAGGTCTGCAAAAAAAGGTATCCCCGGCAGCACAGTTTGTGTGTGTGGAAGGAAGAGATGTGATACCTGTGAGGTCCCCTCTCCTTTTTATTTGTTTCTCCAGACTCCTCCCACTAGACAGGATGACGTCATCTATTCACAGGAAAAGTTTTTTTTACAACACAGAAAATGCGGAGTCATGCCTTGTAGGGAGTTCCTTGTTTGCCATGTTAGCCGTTTTAAACGTCTTATTTGAAGTATTACCGTGAGCAGTATTTTATTTTATTTTTATTTTTTTGTGAGGAGGTTAAAAAACATTGTAATTATTTTCTAGGTTACTCGCTTCTTACCTGCTTATAGCTGTACCGTTTTATAAAAAATGAACTGGCACTAACGGGCCGACTATTGAAGGGTTTAATTAAATATTAAATGACATACTCTAGATGTTAATTATATGTTATAATATCTCTTTTATAATAATCACTCACTTGGTAAATACTTTATGGGGCGTCATTGTTTCCACTTTTATTTCCCGCTTGACGTACTTTTTTTTTTCCGGTAAACCGATACTTCCTGGTGCTGCGTGATGACGTCACAAGCGGCGGAATAAAGCGCAGGGATCCTGGAGCGTTTTTTCACAGCTTCACTCTGCCATGGCGCCGTTGCATGTGTCTGTGGGTATACTGGGCATCTCTGGCGGTAAGCCTTCTTAAAGGAGTTATTCATACATATTTGAATTAAAACTTAATATTTATGGATGATGAAAGAGCTAAACCACCTTGCAAAAACATGTGAAAGACTGTGGAGCTTGAAAGTGACATAAATATGTGTTATTATTTGTAAAATATAAAATAATATAGTTTGTATAATTTGTCTGAAAAACGTTACTTTTCCTGATCCCTGTGTACTTACATTAGTCCAATGCTGTTATATGCCTATAATTACTTTTTATATTACCATTATTATTATTATTTGATGTGGCAGGAAATCCATATAATATTTGTCTAATGTTTCTCAAGAATCAAGCATACCAATGCACCAAAATAACACCTAAATGCTGTGAATCATTCACACTAATGTAGTATATTTTTAATATAATATAATATAATATAATATAATATAATATAATATAATATAATATAATATAATATTATATTATATTATATTATATTATATTATATGCTTTTTTTGTTTTTTGTTTATTGCAAACTATTTTCATTTATTCATTCATTTCAGCCTTTCAATAAAATAATTAAATATTGTACTAATATGTTGCATCTTTTCCTGATCCCTATAATATAATATAATATAATATAATATAATATAATATAATATAATATAATATAATATAATATAATATAATATAATATAATATAATATAATATAATATAATATAATATAATATAATATAATATAATATAATATAATATAATATAATATAATATAATATAATATAATATAATATAATATAATATAATATAATATAATATAATATAATATAATATAATTATTATGTACAGTTGCAGTTGAGCCCCCATTCGTATTGTTATTGTACAAAGTTTAAAAATGACCAATTTAAATAAAAATAATACATTATTATATAAATTATTATTCATATATTATATAAATAAATAAATTATTAAAAATAAACACTTGTAGGCTAATATTGTTTATATTGATGTTTGGGTTCTTTTGTTTATTTTTTTATTTATTGCAAACTATTTTCATTCATTCATTTCAGCCTGTAAACTATTTTAATAAATAAAATAATTAAATATTGTACTAATATGTTGCATCATACCTTCTGGATTTAAAGGTTCCCTGCTACTTTTGGTCAACAACTATGGTAGCACTCCCCAAAAAGACCTCATCCCCCCAACTGCCCTGGGGGTGCTGCTCCTCATCATGGCTGCCATCGTAGCTTATGCAGGTTTGTTTTCACTTTTGCCTTCCAAAGTGTTTGTTACATGAAACCAAACGGGATTCTGCTGTGTTCCAGGTGTGTGTCGGAGCTTGTCCAGTTCACGGCTCTTCTCCTCCCTGTGTCTGACAGTCTCAGCCCTGTGGTGTGGCTCCAGTCTGGTCTACATCCTGACAGGGCAGGGGGTGCTTGAGCGTGAAGATCTTAGATCCTCATTAGTCCCTGGCTTGGCTGCGTTTGCCTTGGCTCTGTTTTTCATAGGTAGCATAGCGCTCCTCGTCAGAAAGGCGGTTCTCTTCATCATCGCCATCAACATCAGCTTAGCGTGCGGGCATCAAATTGCCGGCTTGTCTGCTGAAGGTTTCGGCCAGTCTGCCACGGCTGCGAATTACCTTCTCGTCAGTCTAGTGGGTGGATACTTTGGTGCGGGGCGTTTGTTGTCCACAATCACGCACGGCAAAGTGGAGTTCCCAGGCACCGGAAAGACAAAAAACAGTGACAAGCTGGAGACACGCTGTAAATGTGCTGACGCAGCGTCAGTGGGTGTGGTGATGAACTTGTTAGCGGCGTCAGTGTTAGCGTGTCCTCTGTTGGGTGTGGTTCCTCGGCTCTTTGTCGGTCACGTCCCCTGGCTGTGGACAGCCGGTGTGTTCCAGATTGGCTTGTGTGTCCTCTTCTACCGAGCCATGGATCCGCTCTCCGCTACCTTTTATGGCTTCACGGCGGTCCTGAGATTTGCAGAGGGCTACAGCGCCCTACTATCCTTTTATTCAATACAGCCATTCTCACCAATTCCCTTCCCGGCCGTCTTCTCCATACTGTTCTTCATCCTGGCTATATTCAGCTTTCAAAAAAGCTTACTGGAGGCAATATACTGTTTATTATTTGTTGCTTACTGTATAGCCATTGCTGCTCAGCCTCAAGGTTTCTTCCAGGAAGGCACGCAAGGTGTACAAGCTGCTATATTTGTCGCTTCTGCATTTGTGCTTATAATAACAACATACAACATAGTAGCAACCAAAATGATCCCTACAGGGAAGGACATTTTTAAAGCTCTAGTAACCAAGATGAGCAGGCTCACTCTTCGCACCCATGATAAGGAGCTTCACGCACCTCATCTGGGGTACTCCAAATATGCCGATGCAGAGGTGTTAGGTCACGCCTGTAGTGTCCTGGCGACTTTTGCTGTCACGGCTACAGTAAGTGACAGGGCGGTGTTGTCCGTGTTGGTGCTCCCATGGGTGGTGGTCGCTGGTGGGGTTCTCCAGCTGCTCTGCGGCTCAGTCGCTTTCTCCAGAGGAAAAACCTTTGAGAGTACAGTTTTCACCCTCTACGGGGTGATGTGGACCGTGTGGGGCTTGACACGATATGGCGGGCTGTACGGCGAAGTGAGAGGGTTTAACGTAGCCGTGGGGATCATCGCCTTCCTGATGTTTAACGCCTTGGTGACGGCCGCGGCTCTGTTTGTGAACATCGCCTGGTTTGTGTATGCACTCACCTTCCAACTCATCATTATCAGCTTCCTGCTGGATGCGCTGGACGCGCTGCCTTTTGGTTATGATATAGGAGTCACCATCATCTTTGGCATTGTTAGCTTTTATTGTTTTGGGGCTCACATTTTCAACAGCACCTTCCAGTCCCCTCAGATTCCCTTGGGGAGACCTTTGATAAGGCTGAGCGGGGTCGGCGGTGGCGCACATGTCTGTCCGCATCTGCCAGCCCGAAAGGCGACATCAGTTCAGCAGATAGCAGGTAAGGTGATATTGTATATTTAAATTTTTTATATGGCTCTCATATTTCATGAAGTACTCTGACCTTTGCAGCAAATTTACTGCAAAAAAGGTCAGTAAGGATAATTCATAATGCCACCTACAGAGAACATACTAACTCCTTATTTCTAAAATCACAAATACTTAAACTTGCTGATATAGTTAAATTTCAAACAGCTAAAATAATGCATAAGGCTAAAAAATAACCAATTACCTTAAAATGTAATCCAATACTTCTCTACAAGAGAGGAGAAATATGATCTCAGGGAAGAACTACATTTGAAACCCTTATATGCTAGGACTACGTTAAAAAGCCATAGCATTTCAGTATGTGGAATCAAACTATGGAATGGATTGAGTAAGGACCTCAAACAATGCACAACGATGAGCCAATTCAAGAAACAAGCAGTTGATGTTTGCTAAATACAAGGATGAAGAGTCTTGAACCAGTCATGATGTGCTATATATATCACTATATTGACACTTACTATGGTACCCATTATGTTATTGGATGGTCATATCACCTTGTACGTGACAATAAATTTATAAAATTTTAAAACATTTTTAAAAATAAAAAAAAATTTTTTAGAAATGTAATTTTTTTTTTAAATGTTAAAAAAAAAAAAAATTTTAATAAAAAAATTTTAAAACCTTAAACTATATTAGGAAAGCAGGAAGTGAACAAATGTAACAGTTACTGATTGTAAAAGTACCAGATGGAGGGGTAGGATTTAATAAGCTTTGCTTCTTCCTACTCCTTTTGGACATGTGGAACTGTGAACTGATTATGGGATGCACTCAATTGTAATCTGTTCAAATGAAATAAAACACATTACCATTACCACTCTCCTGCTCTACTCCTTTGCAGATATCATGAAAAATGGCGGCATATGTGGCATGCCGACTGACACTGTCTATGTGCTGGTGGCAGCTTGTAACAGGCCTGATGCTGTTGTCAAGGCGTACAAGTGAGTTTGCTCTTCCTGTTCTATGCTGATCTCCCAACCAAATCACACGCATATTCCAGACCCAGAACACTTCCATTATGTTCCGATATTGAAAAAACATTTTGATATTGTTACAGTAACAATAATGGTGCTGGACAAAAGTTGTTTTGTGGTTGGATACAGTCTATACATTTTTTAAAATGCAAAAGTAAAGCAAATGTTTGGCAATTTTTAAAACCGAAATTTGACATTTTCAAGCATAAAATAAATGAACTGAAATACAAATATAAGGCATTAAGAAGACGCATTCAAATTGTGATATGCAGAATTCTACACTCATCAGTAGGTGTCAGTAATATTACTGTAATAATCTGAGACAAACCAGATATGGTTTGAATCATCACAACAGGCACAATATAATAATAATAATAATAATAATAATAATAATAATAATAATAATAATAATAATAATAATAATAATAATAATAATAATAATAATAATAATAATAATAATAGTGATATGGGTTACAGTTGCCTCCGCCGACATCACTTCCTGTCATCAATTGCTTATTTTCTCTGGTTATACCTACGATATTAGGTATTACGAGTGTAAAGGTGGCTATAGGGGTGTTATTTCATGTCAAGAGGGCTCTAATAACATTAAAACTCGTATTTAGATGGTAGTGAACAGGTTATTGATTTATTGATTTATTCATTTTCTATCGCTTATCCTCACGAGGTTCGCGGGGGGTGCGAGAGGCGGTGTACACCCTGGAGTGGTCACCAGCCAATCACAAGGTGGTTATTGATTTATAAATAAGCAATATTCACAAAATCTAACCAATTCACCTCAAGAAACAGGGATTACTGTTTATGAAATGTATTTTTTCAGTGTCGATAGAATGCCTAGATATGGCTTCATAAGCCATAAAAAAAACGTAAACTATATTAGGAAAGCAGGAAGTGAACAAATGTAACAGTTACTGATTGTAAACGTACCAGATGGAGGGGTAGGATTTAATAAGCTTTGCTTCTTCCTCCTCCTTTTGGACATGTGGAACTGTGAACTGATTATGGGATGCATTCAATTGTAATCTGATGCATGTTCAAATGAAATAAAACCATTACCATTACCATAAGTTGCACCCACATGAATACAATCTGTTCTGCTCGGTGTAAACATCCCTATAGTAAAGGAAACTAAAAACACCTTAGGGCACAGCTAAAATTTCCCCCCATGATGAAGTGAGGCACAGCGTCTGTTAGAGCTCTCTATTAGAGGCCGCCTGGTGTTATCGTTTCTCTCTAACTGCCGTGCTTGCCTACAGGGTGAAGAAGCAGGCACAGGACCGTCCCATGTCCATGTGGCTGTCCTCCATCAAGCAGCTTGACCCGGTCAGACACCTGCTGAGCCCCCTGCTGCTGGACTTTATGGAGGCCGCGTGGCCGTCATCCATCAGTATGGTTATACCTCGAGGTGAGTGTGTTGTTTTGTGTCTTTCTGTAGTTTACATTTCATATAAAACAGTCATCTTGTAATCAAATAGAGTTATAGGTGAAGTAGAGTAATGGCAGATATTAATTTGTTATTTCTTATTGGGTCTATGGGTAGTTGTGAATTCTAAGGTATATATATGTATATATATATATATATATGCAGGTTAAAAAAATGCATTATGGAAAGCAGGAAGTGAACAAATGTTATTGTACGGTCATATCACCTCGTACTTTGGTACGTGACAAAAAAATTAAAAAAACATTTTTTTTTAATTAATTTGTTTTTTAATAAAAAAATAATAATTTTTTTAATTAATAAAAATTAATACATTCTTTTAATTAAAAAAATTAAAACATTTCAAGATTTAAAAAAATATAAAAAAATTTAAAAACTTAAACTATATCAGGAAAGCAGGAAGTGAACAAATGTAACAGTTACTGATTGTAAAAGTACCAGATGGAGGGGTAGGATTTAATAAGCTTTGCTTCTTCCTACTCCTTTTGGACATGTGGAACTGTGAACTGATTATGTGATGCATTCAATTGTAATCTGATGCATGTTCAAATGAAATAAAACCATTACCATTACAAACTCGTCTACATCTGATGTTTTCTCTCACTTAGGCCCATGGATGGACACCTTTGGTTTAGGAGACGCTGCCAAACACATAGGGACCCCCCAAAGCATCGCTATCAGGAACCCAGACTGTTCGGTGGCCACCCACCTCATTGATCTAGTAAGGGACACAAACAATAATCATTGAGCCAAGCCTTTAAACCCCCTGCAAGAACATACACGCACCAAATACCTGCATAATCAGCTATGGACACCAGAGGTTTTGGACTGAAGTCATAATAATGTTGGTACCTTTAGACTTGGACTTTGACATCAATGACTCGGGGGGGTTCGACTCAGACTTTAGTTTGATGACTTGAAAATACTTGAAAATGTCTCCCCATTCAAAGTATTCAACATACAAGACCAAATTTTCCCACGGAATCTACTTAAATGAATGCACCTATTAACATTCCATTCAGGTTTAAGAACAGCTACGATACCAAGAGGTTGCCTACTGCCACAGATTTTAATGTCAATATTATGTGGCTATTTGTACTGAAATTGTATTTGAAAACCAAGTTGTATTAAAAAAGTGAGTCATTTTGCCAGATGTGTGCCACAGCAAGTCACAATAAGCTTTATTGATGATTGGTTGCAGCTCTTCTATTGGATGTCATTAGATTCCGCCAGTGATTGAAAGTGGGTGTTTTTTTTTTCAGGTGGGGCCCGTGGCTGTGACCTCAGCCAACCCAACAGGAGAAGCAGACACTACTCATCATAACCAAGTTTATGCCAAGTTGGGTAAAAAGGTGAAGATAGTAAATCCTGACTGTATTTGTACTGCTGCTTTGAGTGACGTGCCGGTAAATGACTTTTTTGGCATTTTCCTTTGTGAGGTGGATGGTGTTTTATGTGATGGACCCTCTCCAGAGAACATTGCATCCACTGTGGTAGATTGCACTAAGATTGATACAGGACACATTGGCTTCTTCAGAGTGGGTCTGATCCCGAAATCGAAGGTAATTGACATACTTTACTGATTGTCCTTGAACTTAAGTAAAACTAAAATCATGCTGTTTGTTAACAGCAGAAAGGACACACACCAGCAAATACAAATAGACGGTGTGGACATTGAAAGGGTGAACGAAAATACATTTCTGGGGATCACAATAGATTAAAATATAAGCTGGAAAACTCATATTACAAATATACAACATAAGGTGGCAAGAAATATTTCAGTATTGAACAAAGCAAAATTTGTTCTTAATCAGAAATCATTCCACACTCTTTATTGCTCTCTGGTTCTACCATATCTTACTTATTGTGTGGAAATATGGGCTAATAACTATAAAAGCAATCTTCACTCGCTAAATGTACTGCAAAAAAGGTCAGTAAGGATAATTCATAATGCCACCTACAGAGAACATACTAACTCCTTATTTCTAAAATCACAAATACTTAAACTTGCTGATATAGTTGATCTTCAAACAGCTAAAACAACGATGAGCCAATTCAAGAAACAATACAAGCAGTTGATGTTTGCTAAATACAAGGATGAAGAGTCTTGAACCAGTCATGATGTGCTATATATATCACTATATTGACAGTTACTATGGTACCCATTATGTCATTGGATGGTCATATCACCTCGTACTTCGGTACATGACAATAAATTTATAAAATTTAAAAAAATATATATTTTTTAAAAATGTAAAAAAAAAAAATTTAAATGTTAAAAAAATTAAAAATAAAAAAAAAATTAAAATAAAAAAATGTAAATTAAAAAAAAAACTGTATTATGGAAAGCAGGAAGTGAACAAATGTAACAGTTACTGTACTGATGCATGTTCAAATGAAATAGAACCATTACCATTACCACTTTAGCTCCGTATACATGCCAGCACTCAGACTAATTGTCTGTCTGTGTTTGTCCACTCGGAAGGTTCTTCAGATTTTCAATGAGGTTCAGAAGCGACACACAGAGGGGCAGACCAACCCAGCTTTTGAAGCTGATCAGCCAGAAACGGAAACAGAGACATCTTCAGCTGAGGACAGCAGAGTCTGAAAAGTCGACATGAAGCAGAATTTATTTTTATTATACATCGAGAGCTTGAATTTTATGGTGAAGTGATGAAGAATTGTTTATGTATTATTCTGTAAATAAACAATACATATTATATGTTTTCATACCAAGTTGTATTGTGTAAATGTTTATATCAAAGTAAAAAAAAATCAGTCCACACATTATTTCCTGATACGACAAAGATGTCATAAAGAATAAAGAGCACCGCTGTATAATAAAACCATGAACCACCAATTTGATGATTGTCTCACAGCTAGGAGACCCGAGTTCAATTCCACCCTCTGCCATCTCTGTGTGGAGTTTGCATGTTCTCCCCGTGCATGTGTGAGTTTTCTCCGGGGACTCTGGTTTCCTCCGGAAAACATGCTCGGTTAATTAGCGTCTCCAAATTGTCCATAGGTATGAATGTGAGTGTGAATGGTTGTTTGTCTATATGTGCCCTGTGATTGGCCGGCCACCAGTCCAGGGTGTACCCCGCAAGACAGCTGGGATAGGCTCCAGCACCACCACGACTCTCATGAGGAAAAATCAGTAGAAAATGAATGAATTAATGAATTTATTGGTAGGGCTGCACGGCGGAAGAGTGGTTAGCGCTGAAACGCCTCACAGCTAGGAGACCCAAGTTCAATTCCACCCTCGGCTATCTCTGTGTGGAGTTTGCATGTTCTCCCCGTGCATGTGTGGGTTTTCTCCGGATATTCTGGTTTCCTCCGGAAAACATGCTAGGTTAATTAGCGACTCCAAATTGTCCATAGGTATGAATGTGAGTGTGAATGGTTGTTTGTCTATATGTGCCCTGTGATTGGCTGGCGACCAGTCCAGGGTGTACCCTGCCTCTCGCCCGAAGACAGCTGGGATAGGCTCCAGCACCCCCGCCACCCTCATGAGGAAAAAGTGGTAGAAAATGAATGAATGAATGAATTTATTGGTAGGGCTGCACGGCCGAAGAGTGGTTAGCGCGCAAGCCTCACAGCTAGGAGACCCGAGTTCAATTCCACCCTCGGCTATCTCTGTGTGGAGTTTGCATGTTCTCCCCGTGCATGTGTGAGTTTTCTCCGGGTACTCCGGTTTCCTCCCACATTCCAAAAACATGTTAGGTTAATTGGCGACTCCAAATTATCCATAGGTATGAATGTGAGTGTGAATGGTTGTTTGTCTATAGGTGCCCTGTGATTGGCTTCTTCGACCAGTCCGAAGACAGCTGGGATAGGCTCCAGCATGCCCGTGACCCTCGTGAGGATAAACGGTAGAAAATGAATAAATGAATTTATTGGTATTGTGCACCCATAAAAAAACAACAAAAATACACAAATAGTTGTTGATTAACAGGACCATCGATTAATCATCGACTCTACGATTAATTGTTGCAGCTCTAATGATATTTCTCGTTACTGAGACTGCAAAAATACCCAAATGCCTACGTTGAGACATGAAATAGCTACATTTTCCTTGTAATCATTCATCTGATTAACAGAACCCAATAACGATGAAGTCCCTTTTAAACAAATATTTGCGACGGTGCTGTGCCAGAACTTGGCTCATGTAACTTACGTTTACACATATGTATATTTACTGTATAAAATAATGATAGTCTGCACTTATTCTGTTTGTCGGCAAAGTTATTTGTGTATTTGAGAACTGTAATCATATCATAAGTGAGGATATTAAACTGGTATTGACAGGAAGAACACTACAGTAAATTCTTCATTAACATCATTTCCTTTTATTACTAATACATTATGTAAGGGAGAGGTTGTTTCTCAATGTTGTTGAGAACGTGATAAACAGGTTACTTTTACACTTGCACAATTCAATATGACCGAAAAGGAGCAGGAAGAAGCAGGCTCTTATGTAATCCAAGTCCTTTCCCGTGTTTCAGACATTCCTGATAGTTTGTTCACCTCCTGTGTTTTTTAATTTTTTCAGTTGTTTAAAGTTTTTCAGTGGCGATAAAAAAAACAATAGCGAATGTGTGGTAAAAGATCACTGGTCTCACTTGACAATAACATACAATATTCAACATAAACATCAGTAGTTATTAAAGAACTCATGAAGAAATAATGACTGCTTTACACAGCAGTGTCATATAAATTTTGCAACAATATTTTTGCCACATTCTCGATATCGTCTTTTACTACAGGGAACACATTTGTATGCTAATATCAGGCCGATAATTATGGAACATCCCAATATATACATACTATATATTGGTCCATGTTTATAGAGCCAAAATAGGCTAACACTGCTAACACTGACAGTCGAATCAAACTCCTCCGCATCGAATCATCTAACACTTGACTATTCTAAAACACTGCTAAATAACAACATTTAAAGGTGAATTGCACTTTTTTGGGGGAATTTGGCTCACCATTCACAATCCCGTTTTTTTTGTAAATCGAGAAAATGAGTTAATATGAGCTAGCTAGTAGCAATGGATGTCAAAAATACCTACTTTGACTCTAAAGCCCTCACAAAAAAACTAAAAACAAAACACCAAGAGTGTTTTATTTACAGAACTGACTTGTATATACATACTATATATTGGTCCATGTTTATAGAGCCATAATTTGTCCTTTGTAAATGGATGGGATTGAATTAGTTAGCAGAAAATAGGCTAACACTGCTAACACTGACAGTCGAATCAAACTCCTCCGCATCGAATCATCTAACAGTAGACTATTCTAAAACACAGCTAAATAACAACATTTAAAGGTGAATTGCACTTTTTGGGGGGAATTTGGCTCACCATTCACAATCCCGTTTTTTTGGTAAATCGAGAAAATGAGTTAATATGAGCTAGCTAGTAGCTATGGATGTCAAAAATACCTAATTTGACTCTAAAAGCCCTCACAAAAAAACTAAAAAGAAAACACCAAGAGTGTTTTATTTACAGAACTGACTTGTATATACATACTATATATTGGTCCATGTTTATATAGCCATAATTTGTCCTTTGAAAATGGATGGGATTGAATTAGTTAGCAGAAAATAGGCTAACACTGCTAACACTGACAGTCGATTCAAACTCCTCCGCATCGAATCATCTAACAGTCGACTATTCTAAAACACCGATAAATAACAACATTTAAAGGTGAACTGCACTTTTTGGGGGGAATTTGGCCCACCATTCACAATTTTTTTTGAAACTCGAGAAAATGAGTTAATATGAGCTAGCTAGCAATGAGCTAGCCCTCACAAAAAACTAAAAAAAAAACACCAAAAGTGTTTTATTTACATAACTGACTTGTATATTCACGAAGCTACAAGGATATTATCGTATTGTTGTAAACTATTTGTATATCGCAGACTAATCGCTAATCTGAGTCGCCGTGGTGTTGTGGTTAGCTTATCTTATCTGGACTTCGGAGCTAACGACCTGGGTTCGAATCTCCACTGGTAAGCATTGGTATTCGTCAGGAAGGACACTCGGAAAATATAAAGTGCTGTAGTGAAAAATCGACTCAAAAATAAAAAAGCTTAAAGAAACAAACAAAAAACAAATCGCTAGTTTCTCAATTTCGCTACAAAGACTCAACAAGATGCTCGTTTGCCGTCAGCATTTTTTTTGGAAGGGAAATAAATATGTAAGGATCATAAATGATGGGCATATAGTCGCAAAAAAGTGTACTTCCCCTTTAACCGCAAAAAATAACAATTTATTCATTCATAGTGTATTTGTGAAAAAAACCTGATAAAGTAAAGCTGTGAAACCGGAACCAGGAAATGACGAGGAACGACTGTACGCAGTCAATGTAGTGTCCAAGTGTAATGTCTAAAAAATGTAGATGAATTAACGGAAATAAAAATAGCTTTGTTACGTTACGTAATTACTTAAGAAACAAGAAAAATAACCAGGAAGTGAAACCTCACCTCATTCAATCAAACAATGGCAGCCTTCATGCAAAGTAAAGGTTTTATCTCACTCATTGTTTTCATTGCATTTAATAACCTCACCCTGCCCATAAGGAAGTGCAGGTTTTTTCGTCCCCCCCTTCAGAGTTGTCTGTGTCTGGATTCAATTTATTCCACTGACACGTCTTACCACAATGACACACTATGACCAGAGTGCATCCATGCCAAGAACATTTTTAATTAGCCGTGTTTTGTAATAATACACCTAGTGTATGTATAAACATGTTTGTTTTTTCTTCAACTTCCAGCATAATACAAATACACATGTTTTTTTCCCCCCACTTGATTTATTTCTGTCTCACTTTACCGACTTCATTCAGTCTTTTTGGGGTTAGGAATGATCCAAAGCATATATTACATCCAAATATATGACTGAGTAATTATGTTATTGGATGGTCATATCAGCTTGTAAAATAACCTCAAATCACCGAAAAAAATCAATAAATAAATAAAATAATGGAAAATAAATAAATAAATAAAATAATAATTAATAATTAATAAAAATTTATTAATAAATAAATAAATTAAATTAATTAATAAAATTTATTAATAAAATATAAATACAAATAAAAAATAATAAAATTAAAAAAAAATAAAATAAAACTTAAATTATATTAGGAAAGCAGGAAGTGTAACAGTTACTGATTGTAGAAGTACCAGATGGAGGGGTAGGATTTAATAAGCTTTGCTTCTTCCTACTCCTTTTGGACATGTGGAACTGTGAACACAAGTAAACAATGCACAACGATGAGCCAATTCAAGAAACAATACAAGCAGTTGATGTTTGCTAAATACAAGGATGAAGAGTCTTGAACCAGTCATGATGTGCTATATATATCACTATATTGACACTTACTATGGTACACATTATGTCATTGGATGGTCATATCACCTTGTACTTTGGTACGAGGTACATTATTAAAAAAAAACAACCTTAAACTGTATTATGGAAAGCAGGAAGTGAACAAATGTAACAGTTACTGTTTGTAAAAGTACCAGATGGATGGGTAGATTTAATAAGCTTTGCTTCTTCCTACTCCTTTTAGACATGTGGAACTGTGAACTGATTATGGGATGCACTCAATTGTAATCTGATGCATGTTCAAATGAAATAAAACCATTACCATTACCAAATCACCAAAAAGAGTATGCTGGTGTATGAACCATTACAGAATCATAAAAATCAAGATTTGGGAAGTTACCAATGTTGTTCATTTAGGGCAGCAGTGGTATAAACCTATTGAGAGTCGTCTTATAAGCCACTGTGTTACCTAAAATAAATATACTACCATGGTATGAATGTGAGTGTGAATGGTTGTTTGTCTATATGTGCCCTGTGATTGGCTGGCCACCAGTCCAAGGTGTACCCCGCCTCTCACCCGAAGACAGCTGGGATAGGCTCCAGCACCCCCACAACCCTCGTGAGGATAAGCGGTAGAAAATGAATGAATGAATGAATGAGTATAACATAGAAAGTTGCAGCGCTTATTAGTCAAAAATATTTGATTAATTTTGATACATGATTTCATTTTGCTTCAAGTACTTCAAAGCACAAGTGTTGGAGTATGATGTCCTGTGCTAATCTGTAGTTAGGACTGAAATTCTTTTTGGAAAATGCTTTTGGAAAAAATCATGACATTGAGAAAAAAAAATATTGTGTACTTTTTGCGACCCACCGTTCAATGCCCTCAGAATTGATAAACTTATGTTTGTTAACCTGTTAGTTAGTAGGCTACTTCCTGGTTTATCATTAAAATTCTTGGGTGGGGGTGGGGGGGGGTAACATTCCTTTGAGGCCATGAAACTGTAATAATAAAATCCTGTGTTAGCCCCTTTTTTTTGCAGATCCTGACCATAATGTGGGGTCTTTCTTTCCCTTCTACATGGTTTGGTGGAGGTCTTTTTTTTGTATTTTTCATGTATTTCTACTAAAAGTATGCTTGTTTTTCTAAAATGTCTGTAAAACAATAAAATTTACTTCCTTCCCATAAAAACCACAAAGAGGAAAAAAAATTGACTGTCATTTCTCCTTCTCTGTAAGAGCAATTGGTATCTTGTCTAGTTTCCTCATTGTATGGGCTTGGCACAAAGAAAAACCACCCCATCAGGTCTGAAGTGCATGGTGAGTAGTTCCTGAGGAACTAATGATGACCTAATGAGTACAACAGTTACTGAGGAACTAAATCACATCATTTTTGGAGTAATTACTGAGAAACTAATGAAGAACTAATGAGGAACTCATGGGTAGAGGAATGCTGAGGAAATAAAGCGCACAAATTTAGAGTAGTTGCTGAGGAACCAATGAAGAACTAATGAGGATCTAATTAGTAGAGTAGTTATTGAACAACTAAGGCACATCATTTTGGAGTAGTTCCTGAGGAACTAATGAAGAACTAATGTGGAACTAATTAGTAGAGTAGTTATTGAGGAATTAAGACACAAAACAGAGTAGTTGCTGAGGAACTAATGGGTGGAATATTTACTGATGAACTCAGGCACTTCATTTTGGAGTAGTTCCTGAGGAACTAATGAAGAACTAATGAGGAACTAATGAAGAACTCATGAGGAACCTATGGGTAGAATAGTTACGGAAACACAAAGGCACGTACATTTAGAGTAGTTACTGAGGAACTAATGAAGAACTAATGAGGAACTAATGAGTACAGTAGTTACTCAGGAATTAGGGCACAAAACAAAGTAGTTACTGAGGAACTAATGAAGAACTGATGAGGAACCTATGGGTAGAATAGTTACTGAAACACTAAGGCACATACATTTAGAGTAGTTACTGAGGAACTAATGAGGAACTAAATGAGTAGAGTGGTCACTGAGGAATTAAGGCACAAAACAGAGTCGTTACTGAGGAACTAACAAAGAACTGATGAGGAACCTTTGGGTAGAATAGTTACTGAAACACTAAGGCACATACATTTAGAGTAGTTACTGAAGAACTAATGAAGAACTAATGAGGAACTAATGAGTGGAGTAGTTACTGAGGAATTAAGGCACAAAACAGAGTAGTTACTGAGGAACTAATGAAGAACTGATGAGGAACCTATGGGTACAATAGTTACTGAAACACTAAGGTACATACATTTAGAGTAGTTACTGAGGAACTAATGAAGAACTAATGAGTAGAGTAGTTAATGATGAATTAAAGCACACAACAGAGTAGTTACTGAGGAACTAATGAACTGATGAGGAACCTATGGGTAGAATAGTTACTAAAAAACTAAGGCACATAAATTTGGAGTAGTTATTGAAGAACTAATGAAGAACTAACGAGGAACTAATGAGTAAAGTAGTTACTGAGGAATTAAGGCACAAAACAGAGTAGTTACTGAGGAACTAAGGAAGAACTGATGAGGAACCTATGGGTAGAATAGTTACTAAAAAACTAAGGCACATAAATTTAGAGTAGTTATTGAGGAACTAATGAAGAACTAACAAGGAACTAATGAGTAAAGTAGTTACTGAGGAATTAAGGCACAAAACAGAGTAGGAACTCAGGAAGAACTGATGAGGAACCTATGGGTAGAATAGTTACTGAAACACAAAGGCACATACATTTAGAGTAGCTACTGAGGAACTAATGAGTAGAGTAGCTACTGAGTAACTCAGGCCCAAAACAGAGTAGTTACTGAGGAACCAATGAAGAACTGATGAGGAACCTATGGGTAGAATAGTTACTGAAACACTAAGGCACATACATTTAGAGTAGTTACTGAGGAACTAATGAGTAGAGTAGCTACTGAGTAATTAAGGCCCAAAACAGAGTAGTTACTGAGGAACTAATAAAGAACTGATGAGGAACCTTTGGGTAGAATAGTTACTGAAACACAAAGGCACATACATTTAGAGTAGTTACTGAGGAACTAATGAGTAGAGTAGCTACTGAGTAACTAAGGCACAAAACAGAGTAGTTACTGAGGAACTAATGAAGAACTGATGAGGAACCTATAGGTAGAATAGTTACTGAAACACTAAGGCACATACATTTAGAGTAGTTATTGAGGAACTAATGAAGAACTGATGAGTAGAGTAGTTAATGAGGACTTAAGGCACAAAACAGCGTAGTTACTGAGGAACTAAGATTAAGATTAAGATTAAGATATGCCTTTATTCGTCCCTCAGTGGGGAAATTTGTATTGCACAGCAGCAAGAGTACAGAATCAGTTAAGCAGTACAAAATACACAATATAGAAAAATAAACAATATAACGACTCAAGTATTAACAAAAATCAACAGTTTTTCCCAGAGTTATATACAATACAGTATGTAGATAATATGAGACGAGATGATATATATGACCAGTCTATACACTGAGATCTTGCTAGTGAGTTAATATGAGGCATTATAGAAATACTTCACATAGAACTTAATATATTGCATTTAGAGCCTTAATATTGCACATGGAGGTTGATCAGATATTGCACAGTGAATGGGGTCTGGAGTAACTATACTGAATGAAAAAAGCAAAGTATTACACAGATGTACATAGCAGTAGAATGAAGAACTGATGAGGAAGCTATGGGTAGAAAAGTTACTGAAACACTAAGGCACATACATTTAGAGTAGTTACTGAGGAACTAATGAAGAACTAATGAGTAGAGTAGTTAATGAGGAATTAAGGCACAAAACAGAGTAGTTACTGAGGAACTCACAAAGAACTAATGAGGACCTATGGGTAGAATAGTTACTGAAACACAAAGGCACATAAATTTAGAGTAGTTACTTCGGAACTAATGAGTAGTTACTGAGTAATTAAGGCACGAAACAGAGCAGTTATTGAGGAACTAATGAAGAACTGATGAGGAACCTATGGGTAGAATAGTTACTGAAACACTATGGTACATACATTTAGAGTAGTTACTGAGGAACTAATGGGAAACTAATGGGTAGCGGTTGTCATTTTGTGTACCTCATTGTAAAGTGTTGGACACATTTAACTAGAGAAATGGTTCAATCAATTGACTGCAAAATAAAATGTTCTAATATTATTATTATTATATGTTATATTATATGTTATTAGATTATTATCGCAGAATTGTATGTCATGATTGTGACAATGCTCTAAAAGTAATCGACTGGAGACAACAATGTATCGGTGACATGTGTTTATTTATAGACAGGGAATATGTTTGGAGGTGTGTGATTTTAATTCATTCATTTTAATTAATCAAGAAAAATTAACTATTTACATGAAGCTCACAACCACAACAATATTCCTAATAAAATGTCAAATCGCCATAAGTACAAATATAAGCAATCTTTTCTGAGGTTTATTGTTTTTGTAACACATTCTGGAGCAATCCATCTACTGAGGAGCATGGTGCTAGCGTTCCATAAATATTTCAACCCTGACATTGACAGATAGAAGAACATTCTCCATGAAGAAGATGAACTTGGTGGATAACAATCAGGCCATTGTACTTTTCACTCTGTCGAAAATCTCTCTGACTTTAACTGCAGGGACACATCCTTCTCTGAGAATGGAGATGGTGCCTGTGGATAGAGAAGATCAGGTTAGACTTGAAATGAGCATGTGAGAAGAATCTGCATTGTACCTTCATCAATGTTGAGGCAGTTGACAACAGTTGAGGCGACGACTTCATTCGTTTCGCCGTCGCACAGCACACCTTGAATCTTGTATCCTAGTCGGCTGAGAGAAAAACGTAACACCGGTGGAAGTGGTCAGAATGTGACCTTCATAAGAATACGTGGACATCATGCAAGTGGAGCTTACTCGATGACCATTCTGTGGTGGGTGCTGTCTGCTTCCCCGCTGGGGTTGGCTGACGTAATAGCGAGGGGTCCGGTGATATCGCACAGGTGGCGGGTCACGCTGTGGTCGGGGACTCGGATCATGATGCTGTCCCGGGTGCCCACTCGGTCGTAAGCCGGCCCCACCCCTGCACAAAATAAACTTTTATTTAATGCGGAAGTGGTTATTTTGTTGATAGCGAGGTAGAAAACGTACCCAATCTGGAGAGCCAATCGCCTTTGCTGACAATGCAGCTAATACCTCCAGGATAAACATTCCGCATGAACTCCCAGAGTAGAGGACTGAAGGGCGGTTTGGCTTCCACCAGTTGCTTCACACTTGAGATGCAAATACAAATGGGCTTCTCTGCTGGTCTCTCCTAAAACAATCCGAAAAAGCATAAACTTGACTAATCACATAGCACATATAGACAAACAACCATTCACACTCACATTCATACCTATGGACAATTTGGAGTCGCCAATTAATCTAAATTAATCTAAATTCATTCATTCATTCATTTTCTACCGCTTTTTCCTCACGAGGGTCGCGGGGGTGCTGGTCCCAGCTGTCTTCGAGAGCGAGAGGCGGGGTACACCCTGGACTGGTCGCCAGCCAATCACAGGGCACATATACAGTAGACAAACAACCATTCACACTCACATACCTATGGACAATTTGGAGTCGCCAATTAACCTAGCATGTTTTTGGAATGTGGGAAAAACCCACGTATGCACGGGGAGAACATGCAAACTCCACACAGAGATGGCCAAGGGTGGAATTGAACCCTGGTCTCCTAGCTGTGAGGTCTGCGCGCTAACCATTCATGCCACCCACTAATTGAACTTGAATTAGCTTATTTTGAATTCATACCTTAATATTATAGATTTTCTCAATAGCCTGCGGATTCTTGCACGATGCGGCCAAAGCGTACACTGTGTCTGTGGGAATACCGCATACTCCCCCCTGTTCCAGAATGCCGGCGATTTTCAGAAGCCCAGAGGTGAGTTTGGAGTTTGCCAATGGGCAAGGCATCTCTGGTTCACTGTTCTGTTTCACTTGCTCCTAAAGAAAGAAAAAAACACATATATTTCTTTTAACGTTCCTCTTGTGTTAGCTTTCTGGTATCATGTCTTATGTTAACGGGTCGGTTTTGACCCATGTATTAAATCAGCTATAAAATACACTAAAAACAATAACCATCAAATTTGCTTCTCATGTCTTGGTTACCTTCTTAGGCTTCCTCATACATGAAAATATTGGTTTTAATACTTTTGGTGTGGGCATGGAGGCCTTTTTTTGTCACTATACCCCTCCATTTTAATTTCCAAAAATGGTCATATGAACCTCAAAAGAATCATATTAATAAGTTGAAGGTTCTTTTGTTACCTGGCTATTACTGAGGGCTATAGAATATAATAATAATATAATAATAATAATACATTTTAATTGTATAGCGCTTTTCAAAATACTCAAAGACACTTTGAGTGTCAAAGACACACAGAAGAATGGAGTTGAATAAAAACAAGTAAACAGAGTAAAAAATATGTTAAAATACAACATTCATTAGTTTATACGAAGTTAAAACATGAGTTAAAGCGTGATTAATTGTTTCCAGACCCGACTGCGAAGTAAACAGAGTAGAAGACACACCAAAATACAACATTCATTCGTTAATACACAGTTAAAACATGAGAAAAAGCGGGGCGGAGCACAGCAGTCAGATATAAAAATTATCTCTATATATCTATATATATCTCTTAAATCAATGAGTTTGATTTATTTTCTCATTTTAGTATGAATCACTAAAGAAACATCTATGGTGTTGGGGTGAATTTTGACCCATATATATTAATGTGAAGAAAAGGTAGAAAAAGTGATTGTTTTCAGCAACAGAACTTTAGTATAAAGTGAAATGAAAAAGCAGAACAGGT
This sequence comes from Doryrhamphus excisus, assembly GCF_030265055.1. Taxonomy (NCBI): domain Eukaryota; kingdom Metazoa; phylum Chordata; class Actinopteri; order Syngnathiformes; family Syngnathidae; genus Doryrhamphus; species Doryrhamphus excisus. The sequence goes on along the minus strand of NC_080488.1, from coordinate 7,525,759 downwards.
CCAGATCTTGGTTCACTGTACTTCTTGCCATTCTTTCCATGATCCAAATTGTAAATGTGAAATCAGCCAATCAAATGAGTGATTTCACGTCACATGTCTGGACCTTGTTTTTCTGCTGGTATACTGGAAAAGCGGTCAAAATGAGAATCCCCTGAAGCTTACATGATGAGAAGAGGAGCTGGTTGTCATTGTGTTGGCTAATTGTACACTTATGATTTCAGTTGTGGCTCAAAATATTGCTTTATAGTCATATTATTATAACCGGCTCCAAACCCACCCTAACAATACAGTGGTCATAATTTCAAGCAGACCATTTTAAAATGTAGTAAAAATATATATTTTTTGGTTTTATTTTGTTGAAATAGAGTTTCCTGACAAAGTCAAAAAGTCTTTTTCTTTTTATGCATTAAAATGTAATGTATCAACACAACACTTTATTTCAAATCTGACTGCTTACCTTCAACAAAGGAGGACCCAATGGTAGTAATATCTGGGAGAAGATGCCATTTAGCAATGATGCCAGAGCTCCATATAGACAAATGATGGAGAAGATTGCAAGCATGGCCACTATAAAACAAAGCATTGATTACCATTAATAGTATAACTACCACAAGTGTTTGAAACTTTGTTTACTCACTTTCTAGTTGATATGGAAGTCGCTGAAGAGTTGAAAGTAGAAAACAAACAAGTATCACCTCCATGGTTGCCGTGAGGAACACCAAGACCAGGTTCCTGTATGCAGCTGACATAAACAATCGAGTGAATCACAATTCACTTCAAGAAGCCGTAGTTATTTTTCCAAGGACAATCATTTGGTAACATTCATTCATTCTTTTTCTACCGCTTTTTTCCTCACGAGGGTCGCGGGAGTGCTGGAGCTTATCCCAGCTGTCTTGGGGCGAGAGGCGGGGTACACCCTGGACTGGTTGCCAGCCAATCACAGGGCACATACGGACAAACAACCATTCACACTCACATTCATACCTATGGACAATTTGGAGTCGCCAATTAATCAAAATTGATCTAAATTGATCTAAATTGATCTAAATTGATCTAAATGACTGCTTTTTCCTCACGAGGGTCACGGGTGCTGGAGCCTATCCCAGCTGTCTTTGGGGGAGAGGCGGGGTACACCCTGGACTGGTCGCCAGCCAATCACAGGGCACATATAGACAAACAACCATTCACACTCACATTCATACCTATGGACAATTTGGAGTCGCCAATTAACCTAGCATGTTATTGGAATGTGGGAGGAAACCGGAGAACATGCAAACTCCACACAAATTATCTAAATTAATCTAAAGTATCTAAATTAATCTACATTAATCTAGCATGGTTTTTTGGAATGTGGGAGGAAACCGGAGTACCCGGAGAAAACCCGGGTAAAAGAGATGGCCAAGGGTGGAATCGAACCCTGGTCCTCCTAGCTGTGAGGTCTGCGCGCTAACCACTCGACCGCCCGTGCCGCCCATTTGGTAACACTTACCGCTAAAAAGGAGGAAACCATTGATAACCAGGAAAGCGATGGCTCCTGCTGTGAAATCATAAGCAACCTCATTGGAAAGTTGAAGTAGCTGACCTAGAAATCCAAAAATAAGGATCAGAATTTTGCATAACAAATGTGAACATTGTCTGAAACGACATACCGTACCTGCAAATCTAAACCAGGTCCATGTTGCCCACAATGCCGCATAGATGGACGAGATAACAGAGCCAAACTGGTTTGCTCCCGTGGCTTTAAGTCGACTGACATAGACTTGGATGATTGCACCAGAGATGAGGACCCAGGGTATCGTCAGATGGAGGAATGAAGGGTTCCTGCTGTTCACACTCGCATGGAGAGCAGACAGAGCCCCAACTCCATTTAAGAGGTAAAACAGGGAGTCTGAAGCCTGGTGTGTTTGGACAGTTAACTCTTGTTTCGGTTCTCTGGACCACTTAAAAACTCTCTTCAGCCGAGTAACGGAGATAGGCTGAGGTCCAACAGGGATTAGCAACTTCTCTGCAATGGTGTTGATTAGCCGTGCGAAAGTCCCGTACAGGGAAGCTGCGGTGAAGATGGAACAAGCGACTCCAAAGAATATGTAATAGTCATTAATTGGAATCTGAGGGATTGTGGAGATTGTGAGGAGGAGGAAAAGTATGTTATGGGCAAGTTCCAGAACATCCATGTTCAGGCTTCCAATGCAAAGCACCAGTGCTGCCACCACAAAGAACCAGTTTCCAACCATCGGGTTTCTCCCTGAGGTGATGTTGTCGTCGTCCACGATCAGAGTCGACGCTACAAACTCTTCCCAAGCCTTAATGAGCCAATAAGTGGCATGGAAACCAAATTTTGTTGTATGATAGCCATCTTGGCGTAGATGGGAGTAGTAGCTGGAGAAAAGCTGTGCGGCTGAATTGATCGACACCCAAGCGACTCCTAAACCGAAAGACGTCATGAATCCGAAGCTGTAAAACGCAAATATGAACGGTGCAACCGTGTCGCAGAAATAACCCAACGCCATGGGTTCTGCGTACTTTGTGTTTTTCTTCTTCTCGGTTCCAGAGCTTTGATTATTGCCTGAACTGGCAGTACCGAGCAGAAGAACGTTAAATAGAGGAGTACCGAAGCCTTTGAGGGCGAGACGTTGAGTCAGACCTTTAACGAGCAATGCCGCTGAACCGTAGATGGCGAACATTAGAATGAGCAATTCAAGAACGCCGGATACCACGAGAGACCAGGAACCTGACACCAGAGCGACTGCTTCAAAAATTAAAGTGGCAGTTATGGCGCCAAAAACAAAAGGCATAATGTAGTTGACTGTGGCTGAACAAAAGGCGAGGAGAAACGATAGGAGGATATACGGGAGAAGGCCAGCGATAGCGGACTCCCTTAGGGACAGACATAAATAGCAGACTGGGAATTCTGTGGTTGCATTCAACGTTGTCATGTTCGTTGTTATTGTCGGTGGCACGGTGGGGGTGCTGGACAAAGCACCAAAGTAGATTCGGGTGGCGCCAAAACTTCCCCAAAGAGCAGCATATCCGACAAAGGCAGTGGCACTGAGATGATCGTATTTTCTGAAGGACAGAAGACCTGCCACCAGTTGACAGATACCACCAATCAGGATAAGATGGACGCCTAAATAAATGATCAAATGAACAAAAAATCAGTTTGCAATTTATGATATTTCTAAATAAATCACAAATGACCTGCAAGTATGTTCTCCACGCCTTGCGGTTCGATTCCAGTGTGAGCTCTACCAAAGTTCTGTAGAAGAACGAGGAAGGCGCTGATTCCATTTGCTAACATTCCTAAAACCCCCGGCTCGCTGTAGAAACTGGCTGGAAAGCCATCTATTGTGGTCATGGCTTCGATGTTCCACGTTGTTATCGCTTACACTGAAAGAACAAAAAAAAAATATGTTTCTTTGATAACATCAGATATATATACATTGTTTCGTAAAGTATTCATAACAACGACACACATACACAGATTATATACATTCTTACATGACAGCTTGAACAAACACCTGAAAAACCAGTTTATTTTTGAGAATCTGTCAAATAATAATGTATTTTACCTCGTTAATTATTACACGTTATTATATTGTCATAAAAAAATAACCTATATTTGTTTTCCTCATAGAATGTAAACATAAATAAGGTCCTACCTGATGAAGATGCGTGTAAGAAATGTTGACTTTCACCTTGAGCATGCATAATAAATACACTACAGATGGGAGGGGTTGACGAGAATTCACCACATGACCTTGCTTTTTTTCATTGTGCAACATGATAGGTGATGTCATGTGGCAAAGTAGAGTCCACCTCTACTTCTAAAGAATGTTGATTGAAAGTGTTAATGATGACACACACACACGTATTTTGGAAAGTCCTTCCTCTGACCTGACAATGCTTGATGGAAAATGTAAAAAACCTTCCTTGTTCCACCTTCGTGTAGTCATTGTTCCACGTAGACTATATAAGGCTGGTCCACTACTCCATTTGAGCAGCGTCAGCATCCCATCGGTGTCAAGAAGTGAAGAAACTTGGACCAGTTTGAAACCATGAGTTCCATTTTACAGGTACGTTGTTTTTTTTTTACTCTATATATCTGTGTAATGTCAAAATAATTATTAATTTGTGTCAGTATTTAGTATGAAATAATATGATCGCATGTGGGACACAGATTAGACTCACCTGTCGGAGCACCCTCGCCTCAGGCTAGGAATTCTTTCCTACTCCTGTCTTTCAAAAGTGTTAGTCGTAGAAGTAGAGGTAGACTATTTCAATTCAGCTGACATAAACAATCGAGTGAATCTACAATTTACTTCAAGAAGCCGTAGTCAGGGACAATCATTTGGTAACATTCATTCATTCATTTTCTACCGCTTTTTCCTCACGAGGGTCGCGGGGGTGCTGGAGCCTATCCCAGCTGTCTTCGGGCAAGAGGCGGGGTACACCCTGGAATGGTCTCCAGCCAATCACAGGGCACATATAGACAAACAACCATTCACACTCACATTCATACCTATGGACAATTTGGAGTCTGCAATTAATCTAAATTAATCTAAATTCATTCATTTTCTACTGCTTTTTCCTCACGAGGGTCGCGGGGGTGCTGGAGCCTATTCCAGCTGTCTTTGGGCGAGAGGCGGGGTACACCCTGGACTGGTGGCCAGCCAATCACAGGGCACATATAGACAAACAACCATTCACACTCACATTCATACCTATGGACAATTTGGAGGTGCCGATTAATCTAAATTAATCTAAATTAAACTAAATTAATCTAGCATGTTTTTTGGGAATGTGGGAGGAAACCGGAGTACCCAGAGAAAACCCACACATGCACCGCCCCGTGCCGCCCATTTGGTAACACTTACCGCTAAAAAGGAGGAAACCATTGATAACCAGGAAAAGCGATGGCTCCTGCTGTGAAATCATAAGCAACCTCATTGGAAAGTGTTACGGCAATTAGCCGTAGAGGTAGAGTTAGAACTATTTCAATTCAATGCAGACTCCCAAGTATCTTATGCATCTCTGCAGAAAACCGTCAGACCAATCTGGACCGTCAGAGGACTGCACAAGTCTGCAGTGGAAGGTACAAGTCAATGCAACGTCTGAAAACCCTTTGCCGTCATTTTTTCCCTCATTACGCTTCTCTTACCGCTCTTTTACCCATCAAGTCTTGAAGTACCCCGCCCCCGAGGACACGGTCACGGCCAGTTTTGGAAAGTTCATCAGTGAAGTAAAGCCTCAGCACTTGTCCCCTATGGCCCTTGATCGCAGTAAGAGGATGGTGCTGGACAGTATCGGTGTTGGTCTCCTTGGCAGCACAACAGAAGTGTTTCAACTTGCGCTGCAGCACTGCCAGGTGAGCCTGTGGGAATATTAAAACAGATTAAAATATTTTCATTAACGTCTTATCTAAACTTAGGCAGCATGAGGACAGATGTGAAGGGGAAAATCTCTGCTTATTAAATTATTTGTCGTCATAAATGGACTTCAGTGAATGTCATATTCAGTAACTGATGAGTGATGAAACATTTGAAGGTCTTTAGTGTGTGTGTGTGTGGGTGTGAATGATGACTCCAAGTGTTTACCTGCCACCACCTTTTCCCTCTCCAGCTCATGTACGCCAGTCATGATGTCAGCTCAGTCTACGGACGCAAGGGCACCAAGCTCTCGCCAACACTGGCGGCTTTTGTCAACGGAGTGGCGGTGAGCACAAACAGCTGGAACAGCACAAACAGCAGACATTAATGTACAAACTACATTAGAATTGTTGACACTCGTACAAGGAACAAGTCTTACATAAGGTGTTGATGACAAACCCTGAGTGACCTCACTTCAAATTTCCAACAATTAAGCCTGGAAATGCGGCTTGGAATTCTCTCTTAATTAATCATCAGGACCTCAAAGTGTAAGATTTCTCGGTCTTTTAAGAATGTATATCAATAAATTATCACTTGGTTTTTATCCCACTTTGATACAGACTCATTCCATGGACTTTGATGATACGTGGCATCCTGCCACTCATCCCTCAGGAGCGGTGCTTCCTGCTGTGCTGGCTCTCAGCGACATGATGCCTGCCAATGGTAAACCCAGTGGCCTGGACTTCCTGCTGGCTTTTAATGTTGGAGTTGAGATCCAGGGCCGTCTGATGAGGTTCTCTAATGAGGCCCATAACATCCCCAAGAGGTGAGTGTATATACCTTATACCAGGGGTCTCAAACACACAGCCCGCGGACCAAATGTGGCCCGCAGGATACTAGTTTGAGGCCCCCGCCTTGATATACGCGCAAGTTTGATATGGATGCTGTATGGTATCATGTACCCAGAAAAAATTATTACGTTTGATTAATGTTCATGTTAAAGGTTAAATAACTGTTAATAGTTATCCTCCCTATCCGTGTGGAAGTGGTAAGTTTTTGGCTATTTAAGTTTAAAGGAAGTAACTTGAAGGCTACTGTTTAGGTGGCTAGCTCTCTAGTTTGCGAGTTAGCATGTGTCTCAAGACCCTGCAGTTGCGCAATATGTTGTAAATAAAAAAAGTATAAATGTGACTATAGTCGTGTTTTGTCTACAGGGCTCTAATAATGCTTTGTTAATTTTAATCTGAAAAAAATAATTTGTCTACCCACCAACTATATGTGGTTTCTTAAGTTTTTATTATTTGCCGTTTTATTATTATTATTATTATATTTATTTATTACTGATTGATTGATTTTCTTTATTCTTGATTTTATTTATTTATTTTTCATCTTATTTTGTGTAGAAAAATAAAAAGTAAGATATTTGACAACAGTGGAATGTTTTATCAGAGCTTTTCTTGTAGAAAATCGGAACCAAAGCAAAGTTTATTCATTTTTCTGTTTTTAATAAATGCGTTTTTTTTTGGAAAACCTGATGCGGCCCAGTCTCACCCAGACCCTAGCTCCAGTGGTCCCCAAGTAAATTGAGTTTGACACCCCTGCCTTATATGCAATATTTTATGGTAGAATTATTTCTTTCTTGTCTATTTGGCTCTAAAACCCCATTATAAAAACAAACAACAAAATAAATAATAGTGCAAAATGCTGTGTCTAAAATTTTATATGCACTTATGAAATATATATGGAATTTAATTTATGTGCATCTTCACCAGGTTTCACCCTCCCAGTGTTGTGGGCACCATGGGAAGCGCAGCCGCCTGTGCTTGCCTCTTGTCGTTGAGTCCATCCCAGTGCAGTCACGCCTTAGCCATTGCCGCTTCTCTATCAGGAGCCCCAATGGCTAACGCTGCCACCCAGTCCAAACCCATCCACATCGGCAATGCCTCCCGTTTGGGGATGGAAGCTGCTATACTGGCGTCTCAGGGACTTGAGGCAAGTCAACTCGTCCTGGACGCCGTTGAAGGAGTGGCCGGTTTCAATGCTTTCTACAAAGACTACGTGCCGCATCATTTGGAGTCACCGAACGACAACGACGGCCATGTGTTCTTGATAGAAGAACAGGATATGGCTTTCAAGCGCTTCCCGGCACATCTCGGAATGCACTGGGTGGCAGATGCTGCAGCCTCAGTACACAAGCATCTTGTGGGCTTAGGTCCTGGAACTGTGTCTCCAGCTCAGATTCAGGACATCCTGCTCCGAGTTCCCCTATCAAAATACATCAACAGGCCTTTCCCAGAGTCGGATCACCAGGCCCGGCATTCTTTCCAGTTCAACGCTTGTAGTGCCCTCCTAGATGGTGAAGTGACCGTGGAGTCCTTCTCCCCTGCCACCATGGCACGTCCTGAACTCCTCCAGCTGCTGAGTCGAGTCCGTGTGGAGCACCCTCATGACAACCCAGCCAATTTCAACCACATGTATGGTGAAGTCCAGGTAGCACTTGTTGGGGGGGACATCCTAAAGGGGCGCTGTGACACCTTTTATGGTCACTGGCGCAAACCACTGACCCAAGAGAGCCTGAGAAAGAAGTTCCGGAATAACGCAGGTGCCGTTATTCCCTCAGATAAAGTAGAGAGGCTGATTGAAGTAGTGGAAGAACTGGACATTAACAAGGACTGCTCCCTTCTTCTCCAACAACTGCAGTGAAAAGACAAGGTTCAACTGAGTAAAATAAAGCAATGCATTATTTTGTTACATCGCAAAAGATGACTTGGAGATGAAGTGAAGGGGCATTTATGCACATGAAATGTTGCTGTATCAAACATATCCATAATTTTTACTGCACTTTTTATTGAACAATGACCTGTATAAATACTGATTTATACGTAAAAATGCTTTGCTTCTATTAATAAATTATTCAAAACAATGATCTTGGACTTGAATTATTGATGGAGATCACCTACATAGAAGAGAAAAACACCAAAGTGGTACCGCCAAAGACCAACATGGTTGACTTCCAAGTTGCTGAAATATTCTATTTTTTTTTCTTATAGGATATAATGGTCAGTGTATGACTGCATTGCAAGTAGTTCTAACTGTCATATAGGTATAAAAGTAAGCTAACTCTAAAAACGAAACACGCCTGGCAGACGCATAATGGACAGACAATGAGAAGAGCAATGATGTCACCTAGTGGCCTTTGAAATACATTGATGTAATTGAGAAAGCCTTGTGATGGTTAATTGCTTGTATTTAGACATTACATAGTACAGTGATACCTCGGTTAATGTCCGCCATGGTAGCGTTTTTTTTGGTTAACAAACAAAATTTTTGCTCAAATCGCTCAACACATTGTACGGCTCACAGGTGGCTAATCTTCTGTTTTGCAGCAAGATGTGTTTTTTATGTAATTTTTGTAATTGATGGTTTTGTGTTTTTTTTAACCTTGTTTTTACCAAAACAAGGTAAAAGTGATATTTTACATGCAGAAAATGGTGAACATTAAACGATTTCTGTATATAAAATGTGTTTTTGTGACATTTTTGAGTGGACTGATTTGATTTACATTATTATCTATGGGAAAATTTGCTTTGGCTAGAGTCCGTTTTGGTTTGAGACGGACCTTCTGAAACGGATTAATGACGTTAACCAAGGCACCACTGTACCAGACACTTCCTTTTGTTGGTTTTACATAGTACAGTGATACCTCGGTTAATGTCCGCCATGTTAGCATGTTTTTTGGTTAACAACCAAAAATTTTGCTCAAATCGCTCAATACATTGTATGGCTCACAGGTGGCTAATCTTCGGTTTTGCAGCAGGATGTGTTTATTTTATGTAATTTCTGTAATTGATGGTTTTGTGGTATTGTTTTTTTTGGCCAACAAAACAAGGTAAAAGTGATGTTTAATGTTCACCGTTTTCTGCATGTAAAACGATAATTTCTGTCTATAAAATGTGTTTTGTGACATTTTTGAGTGGACTGATTTGATTTACATCATTATCTATGGGAAAATTTGCTTTGGCTAGAGTCCGTTTTGGTTTGAGACGGACCTTCTGAAACGAATTAATGACATTAACCAAGGCACCACTGTACCAGACACTTCCTTTGTTGTGTTTAGGCTACAATTCCACCTCTATGGTTATCATCACTCTTTTCCTCTACCTTTATGGTACACTTATGTCACATGAAAATCATGTTTTTGGTACTCACTGAGCTGACGTCTCACATGATGATGGCCTGAATGCCAGCTTTTCCAAGATGTTTTTAGTTGAACTCCAAATGATGCAATGTGTCTGACTTCATAATCATAATATTGTATATGAGAAACCAGTAAAGGACAAAGGACATTTATTGAATGGAAATGTAGTAAATGTAAAGGCACTAAAAAGACAATAATACAGACATACGTAGGTGAGTAAATAGCCAGAGAATATAAATATATATATACACTATCAGTAGCAGGGAGTAATGCAAAAAAACCCTGCCAATACCAGCTACTACTCTCTAAATCAAGTGCATGTGTTTACTATTGTTCATTATAACGCAGAGGTTGTAGATTTCAGAATACAAAGATGTTCAAGAGGTCACCTTAGTCTTCTTTCATGTTTCCTGGTTATAATTGGACACTTCAATGAGGTTTTTATCTGGATCTCTAAAGTACAGAGAGGTGATTGTGCCCACTGCTCCAGTCCTCTCCACTGGGCCCTCTTCTATCTGGACTCCACATACCTACAGACAAGACACAGCAATACAGGGAGTGGTTTAGTACTAATATACAAAATTATTGAGCCTCAAGAGGTAAGGCAAATGTACCTTCAGGTGTGCAGCTACAGTCGTCAGAGGGGTTTTGGTGACGAAACATAGGTCGGCAGAGCCTGGGGTGGGATTCTTGGCTTTAGGCTCAAACTCCTGTCCCAGTTGGTGAAGGTTAACCTTCTGCTTCCCAAAGCCCAGAGCCTTACGGTTTCCCTAAGTGTAGGAGATATGACGTATGAGTGGGGAGAGAGGTGTCTTAAAGTGATCAAAGCAGAGCTTTTTTTTCCACTGAAAGCCAAATACTAAAACAAAAATAATTAAAAGATGCAGGGGGCCAGTTTTAATTTTTTGAACCAAACCATAAATATGCTGAGACGTGTTTCATATTTCAAGAAAAACAGCCTCCAACTCATCTTGACAATCATTAGTGTATATATTTTTTTCCTTCTTATTGTCATAATATTTTGACTATAATATTATTCTAAGGGCTGCACGGCGGTCTAGTGGTTAGCGCGCAGACCTCACATGCTAGCGACTGGCGACTCCAAATTGTCCATAGGTATGAATGTGAGTGTGAATGGTTTGTCTATATGTGCCCTGTGATTGGCTGGCGACCAGTCCAGGGTGTACCCCGCCTCTCGCTCGAAGACAGCTGGGATAGGCTCCAGCACCCCCCGCAACCCTCGTGAGGATAAGCGGTAGAAAATCAATGAATGAATACATTTCCTAAAAGTATAAGTTTACTTCTGTTTGTTTTTCATAATATTAAAATTTTCAGGTATAATGTTTTCTGTCTTTAATATTTCAATTTCATTCTTTTTTTTCCTCAAAATTCTGACTTTATTATCCTAATATTTTGTTTTAATTATTGGAAAACTTCTACTTTTTTCCATATTTTATGGTGATTTTTTGTGTAATTTTTCTTTTGAATTTGCAGAGGGACAATAAAAACAAAATTAAATAAAAATAAAAACACAGCCACAGGCTGTAAATGGCCTCTCCTTGGACACCCCATGCTAATCAGTCAATGATAATGCAATCAAATTCTGCCATCTGGTGGACATTCTCTTATATCTAAGAACCAGCACATCCTTGTCCGCTACTAAGAAAATGATTCATAATGCAGAGTAGATCCACACTAATTATTACATACTGTGTAATTACTTACTCGCTATCTATTGTACATAAGTGTGAATAGCAGCACTGCCGTTGTCACTGATTCTAATTCAATTTAAAAAATAAGTTAACCTAAGAAATTACATGTCATGAATTGTTTTGAAGGCATTCTTTCCCAGGCCAGTCCTGGTGGTTGTGATAATGTTGTGTTAGTATGTAAGTGTAATATGTAAGTATGTTATGTTATGTTAAGGAAGCAAACAGTGACTTATTTGAATTGCAGCACCATCTACTCTGTATCTGGTTGGTCACTAATGCAGGTGCATGCATCATCCCTGTAGGTTCTGAGCTGGTTAATGTCAAGTGATTCCGTAATCTTCATTCATTTTCTACCGCTTATCCTGATGGAGCCTATCCCAGCTGTCTTCGGGCAAGAGGCGGGGTACACCCTGGACTGGCGGCCAGCCAATCACAGGGCACATATAGACAAACAACCATTCACACTCACATTCATACCTATGGACAATTTGGAGTCACCTATTAACCTAGCATGTTTTTGGAATGTGGGAGGAAACCGGAGAACATGCAAACTCCACACAGAGATGGCCGAGTGTGGAATTGAACTTGGGTCTGCGTGCTAACCACTACAGCCGACAAACAACCATTCACACTCAATTAACCTCACATGCATGTTTTTGGAATGTGGACGGAAAAACGGTGTACCCGGATAAACATGCAAACCGATCTCCCGACTGTGTAGCCAACATGCTAATTGACATGTTTTTCAGTCGACAAACCAAAATAAGACTGCGAGGTCTGCACGCTAACCGCTCACCCGCCGTGCAGCCCCGATTCCATAATGTTTTCTGTCAAAAAGTACAAATAAAGCTGCTCCTGTATTGCTCATTAATGCACAGGATGGAAATAAAGTAGTGAATAGTTACAGCAAATGTATTTTTAACATTTCTCAAAATATGTTCTCTATCTTCTTTAGCATACTGTTGTTTTTCTGTTGCAGGGTGTTTTTGTTCTGCATGTTTATGATTGGCTGTTTAGAAACAGAGCTGTTGCCTCTGGATGCTGTTTCTAATACACTCTGAGCTTTGGGCAGAATCCTGTCATTTATTTATTTTCTTTTGCTTGTTATGAAGTAAAGGTAGGAGGGGAAAAGTAAAGAGTAATTTATATGTTAGGTATGGCTCCACTGTGGAGGTATACACAGCTGTTACTTCAGCTTTATTAGACTTTGCATTGCAATAATGAAGCAATGTTGCAACAATGATGTCAGCTTAGAAAGACCTTGAAGACAATATTTCTCGAGTACAATTTGTTCACAAGGTAATCCAAATTGCTTTACAAAAAAGGAGTACTTACACCTGAAGTATTCTAAAAGCAAAATGACTGCAACTAACGCATCTCCTCGTCCATACCTTGAAAGTGACGACCTCCATACCCAGAGTTGATGTGTAGAAGTCGATGGTGTCCGACACACTTTTCACAGTCAGAACCAAATGGTCCACATGACTCACTTGCACTGGACACGTTGCCTTGAACTTAACAGTTCCTTGATTTTGAGAGAAGGCAGTCTGAAAGGAAGCAATTATTACATTCATGGAACATTTATGAGTGAAACACAATGTATTATAATCGCTTCCTGTTAGCAATGTAGCATGTAACCAGTTGTAATGAATGTGTTCCATTCGTATCTTCGGAAGGCTCGTGCGTTCAGCGAAAGCGCTATAAATGATTAGTCGCATTTCATGTCGTATTTATAAACGATTGACTGTTTCATTGTAATAGAATAAATGTTCGCTATTACAAAAAATATATATATATACCTGAAGAGTGGTCCTCTGGATGGACCAAAGTCGACTACCAGCTCTCTGCAGTGCCATTTTTGTCTGATACAACCACTTCCTTGTTGGGCAACCCTAAACAGAAACGCTCACATAAAAGGCAATAAAACATTACTGTGTAGTTCTAGTTTAACAATGTTTCGGTTGCTGGGACAAAGGTCACATATTAATGTGTTAAATACTCAACACCATGATAAACTGTCCAAACTTACTGTACTAATTAGTGATAGTCTAAGGGGTGTTTGGGCTAGGTGATGTGACGTCATTGATGACGTCGCAAGTTGTACCACGTGCTCCAGGTAGCCTTCATTCGGTGAAAGGTTTGACATACATACATATATGCTCCTATGCCTGTTTGAATGTCTGATTTGCTGATTTGTGATGGGGACAATCGAAGAAAAAATGTTTTTTTTTCGGTGGGGAGTTTTCCATTCTTCATTGAAGCGCCATCTTGCCATCAGTAGCGACAATGAATAGGTTTGCCCATATAAAACCGGTAGGGGGTGATGTAGTCGTATAATAGATGATCACCATCCAGCAACCAGTATTATTAAATGTCAAGTATATAAAGTATTTTCACAGAATGGATACCTCCAATACTTCAGTAGCATAACAAGTTGTTTAATTCTGCGGTTAGTCTCCTTTTTTCACCCATTCAAATTGGGTGGGTCACAAAACAATGTCAAGCATGGCCCCAAAAAGGAACATAGTTCATATAGTTTGTACACAAGTTTATATAGTTTATACACAGTTTATAGTATTCAACAATGACAAAATGTTGCATTCATTTGTTGGTTGGTCTGCAAAGCCAAGAGTAATTAATAACCGTGGCATGGATGGGGACAAGAAACATGCCACATAGGATGGAAGCAGAATGCCATCTTCTTCCTGTAAGGTCCTTGTCAATCAACAGTGCTATAAAAATTCAAGTTACATCTAAAATGAACAAAAAATTAACTTCAAACACATTTAAAAAAATGCAACAAATCTTAATTTAGAACTTAAGCTATTAATAATAGCATTTATTTCTATAATTGTTCATATTGTGTACTTTAGCATGTATTGCACACTGTTATGGTGTTTAGCCACCGACCACCCATGACAATAAACCCGATACAGACAGGAACGCAATGTTGCCAGTCATAATTTGTACATTGGTCAGCATTTTTTTTTGTCTTGAATTGAGGCATTTCGCTCAATAACCTCCATTTTGAGTATTTAAACTCCATTAGAAAAAAAAGATGTTTATGTAGGAATTAAGTAGACCTGCAATAGATACGTTGAAAAAAATAACTGTGCAATTCATTTACAGATAAATGTAATTGTCTTCTACATGTGATGAAAGGATAGGGATAGGGCACATTTCTCTTTAATAGTAGTAAACAGGTAAAAGGGGACCAGGGACTAACATGCTGACAACACAATCAAACCAACCTACTACCAATATTGAGACATCCCTAATTTGTGGTATCAATGTAATTTGTGTTTTTAATGGCCAAAAGTTTTATTATCCAAAAGGTGACTTGCCTGAAGAACCACCTACTTTTATAAAACAATTACACATAGTGAACAAATACGGCTGTATAAATGTCACTTGGAGTGGCGAGCCAACAATGTCTCATTTGGCTGTCACAATCACTAAATTATTCACTCACACATTGACACCAGCTGTTTTATGTAAATTAAGGGTTGCTCTGGTAGACAATAAGATAATATGCCAATATGCTCCTAATCATGACAGAAATTATTTACAATACAATAAAAAATAATACCACTGATACAAAGCATGATTCAAAATTATTTATACAAGCTTATTTACAGCTAATACTTTGTACTGTTGTAACTGTACCAATACACACCTTATAGTATATAAGGCTTTGTTTCAGAGCCAATAAAAAAAAAGAATGGTGCAGATTTGAGCTGCCCAAACTGTGCACAGCTTTTATATAATCACATAGTTGTCTTTATATATACTAGTGGCTTCCTTTTACACACAACTTGGCCCAGTGCATAAATCAGTATGGTGACTAAAGGTTGGTTCAAACAGCAGCCATGGTGTGTGTGTGTGTATAACTTTGGAAAGATAGAATAGCATAGTTCTACGCAAAGTTGCAGTGGCATTCTCAATGCACAATGGCCATCTCAAAAAGGTATAACTATATTTGTTCTACAATTATCTTTTACAATGAAACATTTGCTTTAGAGGGGTGGGTAAAGTGTGATATTCATGGAAACCTCATTAACCGGGAAGGAGATGGCCATGTGCAGTGGCGATTCTCCACTGATAAGAAAATGAAAACATAACTAACAATGTTCATACTCACCTTTATATCAATGAAAGCACAGCAACACTGGCCTCCGCCAGTGGCACAGCATGGACCAGCCCAAATCAAACATCACAGTAAATCCAAAATGGTATGAAAGGAATACATTTCAACAAATATCCTTCTACTTTAAATGGTTAATAAACTTGGGTTATTCGATCATTAATGTGGGGGTGGGGCATTAAGGCCTGTTATGAACTACACGACACTCTCGCGATTGGTAGACACCAGGACAGCCCTGCGACAGATGGGGCAAGTCGAGTTTTCCGATAGCCAGCGATCAATGCAGTGCACGTGATACTCATGGGAGCAGGGAAGCTTGCGGAGCTTGTTTCCTTCTGCATACTCCGTTATACAGACGCTGCAAGTCTTCAAGGCATCGCTCTCGCCAAAGTTGCGCATGGCAAGGTTGTCAATCTGTTCTTTGGTCAGCCCTTGGGGCTGGTCCTCATCTTCATCATTCAACAGGAAGAAGTGAGCTAGTCGAAGGAGGGGTAATGAGCTGGGCTCCTCGAGGCTGAGGGGGGGACTGGCACCATCAATCTCAAGAGTCTCGACTCTGACACCAGCAGCTGCGGCTGGTTCGTCTGTAGCAGGAGCAGGAGGAGTGGTACCCTCTGGGTGATTGGGGGTTTCAGACACATCCGCCGGCGCGTTGGCTCCGCGGTTGGAATCGGAAGAATCCGAGTCTGAATCCATGAGGTAGCCAAGTTCACCAAAGCCTGTCATGATCTGCCGAATCATAGACTGGAGAGCCATTGAGGTCGCCTCACCCAAACCTGCGTCTGAAATTCTGCGAATAGGGATACGAATTGTGCTGACGTACGTCCGCACACCGGCGCGTTCCGAGCGCGAGAAAGTCCTACGAAATCCACCACGCTCGCTTTCGTAAAGAAACGTGTTGTTGGAGTTCTGTGAACGTGAACGCGTACGACTGGCGATGCTGTCTCTTTGGCGGTATTCACCCGGACGCACACGACGCACCTGGAGATCAAGCATGATAGTCGGCGGCCGTCGTCCTGCTGCGCCTCCTTCTGCTCCGGTTTCTCCTTCATTAGAGGTGACGTTTGGGGTCTCAGGGGTTTGCTCAGTTTCGACACTGGGCTGCTGAATGTCACTCTCGGGAGCACTTTGTCTCGAAAGAACATGTTGTCGAGTCCGAGAACTACCCTCAACTTGAGGCGCGGGTGGAGCACTGGTTTCTGTGCTGGGGCCTTGAGACGTTTGCGCAAAGCGTGGATTTGGGAGCTCGTCCAGCTCATCTAAACGAAGGGGAGAGCGGCTCCTGGCCGTACGAGCCCTGGTCCTGCATGGCTCAGAACTGCGACTGCGGGCTCTCCTGTGCCCTCTACGTGGAGAAGGAGAAAGTGTGGGTGGAAGTGGTACAACAGCTGGTGAGCTGGGGACTTCTGCAAGTGTCTCCTCTGAAACAACCTCTTCCCGTTCGGGCTCTGGTTCTACTATCACCGCCATCTCCTCAACAACTGGTTCTTCTACCACTCCCGTCTCCATGAGAACCTGCGTCTCGGCATTTTCCTCCACTGCTCGAGACTCAGCAGTTTGTTGCTCTCCTTCGGTAGCGGCCTGCTGCTCAGCTAGGTTGCGGTTCACGCTGATTTCCAGGCTGAAACGGAAGTCTCCACTGTTTGGGTTGGTTTGACTAACTGCCCGCCATGACTGGTTTCCACGATGACCAGTTCTGGTTGTGTTGCCTGTGCGCCTCACTGTATTTAGCCATTCAAGGAGGCTATCTCCATTAGCAGGATCCTCTGAGGTTTCAGGTTGCTCTAAAAATGATAAACAAGAACATGTCAAATATTTTCTATATATGCTTACATTTAGGAGTGTAACAATATTCTCCACTTAAATTTAAAATGGGCAAAACAAAGAAAACGTACCCGCTGGATCTTCTCCATTTTCAGCCCTGGGGGTGTTATTCTGTTGCTCTGCACCATTTTTAATATGATGAAGTCTACTAAACAGCTCATCCTCTGTTGCTTCTCCTGAAAGCATTACAGAAACACAAAACAAGCGCATGTTATCAAAGTTTTGTCTGACTTGAACTTGAACAATTTTCTTAAGGTTATTTTGTGTCACATGAACAACTCCACAAAACAAGCTTCTCAGACACCAGGTGAACATTTTTGCACTAAAATCAGATATCTGGTCAATTTGGATTACCAAAAATGTATGTATTACAACACAATACAAAACCATAACTTATTTGTTTAAGCGCCAACAACAATAAAAAATGTTAACACTTAAACTGGGAATCGTGCAGGGAAAAAAAGAGATGTACTGAGGAAAAAAACTGTCACTGTCAATACATTATATTTTATACGACAGTGGTCCATAAAGGTTTTAGCAGGACAATACTTAAAAAAAAACAACCTTCAGACTTACCAGGGCATGA
Source organism: Doryrhamphus excisus (assembly GCF_030265055.1). Classification (NCBI taxonomy): domain Eukaryota; kingdom Metazoa; phylum Chordata; class Actinopteri; order Syngnathiformes; family Syngnathidae; genus Doryrhamphus; species Doryrhamphus excisus. The sequence goes on along the minus strand of NC_080488.1, from coordinate 7,507,929 downwards.
CACTTTCCAATCAATGCCCTCGCCTTGCAGGGTGATCCACTAAAGGATGCTCCAAACTTACATTCCCCTTCCTACTGTTCAGGGACAGAAATGGATTGTGTATCTTCAGTAAAGCGCTAAGGCTATGGCGTTTTCAGCATAGTGACAAATCCAATCTTCCAGAGCTTATTTCTCAGCTCGATTCAGGTGAAAAAAAGAAGAGATTTTAACAAATGGCAAAGAGGAAGAAAAAAAAATCATTATGCCTGGCTCGATATACTGACAAGGGTGTGCATGTTTGATTTCCTTCTCTCTCTCACTACCTAACATGTCCTTGTGACGAGTATTTGTGTGGGGAAGCATTTCCCGGGCGGACCGCTCAATCGTGGCAAAATGTCATCACAAACCACATCCCCGCCCGAATTAAACATGTTAATACGGCGGACTGAAACACTGGCAAAATTTGGTAGAAAACACCTCTTACGGAGTGTGACTGGAAGATGACTGGGTAACCTTAGTTTAGCAGAGCATGCTAGTAGAGCTGTGTGTCGACTCAGGCTCTGTGAGTGTTTTTATATTGTGTTGCCTTTTACACGTGTTACCGTGTAAGCCTTTCACGGTGTCTGCATTCGTTTTTGCACGTTTATTCTTGTTCCCATCTTAAACGTCAAGACATTCTCAACACAAAATAAAAGCTGCATCCTGTCCAACTGGGCAAACAAAATAAGGGTGCCATAAAAATATCTTACATTACAATTTGAATTGCATTGGTGACTGACTTATTTTCTTTTTTTTGGGTCTCTTGTTTACATAACGTTTGTTCAATTAATTTTATTTTCAAAAACTCCTCATTACAATGTTAAATACAGAAATTCTATTTATTTGTGTACTCACATTATGTCAGATTATGACATAAATCTCAAAATACAGTTGGCAATAATATTGTTTGTCTGCAATAACTTATGCTATCGTGACAGGTATATTTACAACTGATAATCAACATTAATTATAATGGGAAAGAAGCCAAAATAATTTTTCTTTATCAGGACTGCACAAAAAAAAATCTCCATTCACATCATCATGCAGTCTAGTTTCTATTCATTCCTAAGAAGAAAGTCAACTGTCCATGAAGAAACTCAAAGACCATTGGAAGTTTCTTTAAAGCAGATACAACTATGAGGAATCAAAGCAGTGGGATTGTAAGCACATGGCCCTGAACATGGTATGTACAGCATGTGTGTGGATGAGAACAAAAAAATCATCCCACAGAATCGCAACCTCAAACCTGAGCAATAAAATCACCATTCAAGCAAACCCTGCATGTCAAATGTTTTGGAATCTGCCACAGGTTAGCGTAAAATATTTATCAATTTGTGACATAAAAAAAATATATAAAATATTCAGAGAAAGAAAATACTAAGAAATAAATGTCAAACAATTTAAAACGGGGAACTGATCGTGAATTCAACAGCACACTCATATGAATTAGGACATACAGTCATGGAAAAAAATATTAGCACACCCTATTTTTGTCAGTATTGATCCATTTTAATGCCTGGTACCACCACAGGTATATTTCTTTGGACAGATATAATGATAATAATAGCTCATAAGAGTTTAATTTAAGAATGGATATCTAGCAACTTATAACCACGTTATTACATCAACAGCTAGAGCATTGCTCTACCCAAAAGTATAACTCAAATGAGTTATTTTTGTTGTCATAATTATATCTGTCCAAACAAAGGTACCTTTAGTTGTGCCTGGCATGAAATAGGAAGAAAAACTGAAGAAACAATGGTGGTCTAATCATTTTTTTCACAACTGTATTTATGTCAGTGCTGGATTTACACTGCAGGTGTGAGTAGCCAATTCTGATTTAGTTCCTGATACGCTATTTTTATTATTTATCCACTGTATGTTCTACTGATGTGTGACTTCGCATTCATTTTCTGTGCTGCTTAATCCTCATCAGGGTGGCGGGGGCATGCTGGTGCCTATCCCAGCTGACTGGTCGCAGGCCCTGATCATGAATGTATGATTTTATAATCTGAAAAATATATATTACCTGGAGTTCCCAAAAGATTGTTGTCTCTCATGAGACGATAGTCCTCATCACTGAGATTGTTGACAAACTGGTAGAAGGCTTCCTCTCGGTCCAGACGATCCAGCTGCCGTCTGCGCTGTGACTCAGGCTGGTCACTGCTGCTCTGCTCTGAACTGTCGGACCCTTCCATTGGTTCAGAAGGGGAAGAGGTCGAGGGATATGCTCCAGTCTCCAATAAGATCTAGATGCTGCAGGACAAGGAAGATTACATTCATAAAAATGCTATAAAAAGTGATTGATGTTGATTAAAATGACAAATATCAATTGGTACAATTCCAAAACATGGACACAGTCCACAATTACATGTAAATGTACGAGAGACAGGCTTCAGAAGTAGAAATTAAATATGAGGGAAATTTTAGATCTTTTAAATGGCTGTGTTTTCATGGAGCAGTAAACAAGCTATTTCACTGCTGATGGTGGTGATGGAGGAAACCAAAGACGCGATAATAAACGCAAACCCTGTAAATAATCTTTCTATTCGGTCCAAAAACTACAATGCTAATGGCACCTATCAGTTAGCCGACCCACAATACTGAGCTATACGTACAAAAAAACTAGATCACACTGTGTGTTTGGCAGCTAATGCCCAAGTGATTTAATGGAATGTGAAAAACACATTACATGGAGTTTGGGATTTAAAGGAAAGAGCGTCATGATGACCGAGATAAAATAAAAAACAAAACAAAATGGCATCTAGCAGCTTCGCTTACATTAGACAGCTATACGTTTACATTACCCACGGGTGATATCATCTTCGAACTGTCACTGCCTGTGTGTGTTGAATCGGTATGACTTACTATTATCGTCAGTTAAATATATTTCTAACAATTATCGCATCCGCTTAGGTGAAAGGTAAGGTGAAATGGCTAACGAGCCAAGCTAAGTAGCGGAGAAGCAGCTAGCCACATAAACTACCAGCAGGCCTTCTGACAATTAACGCTATGTTGGCGATTAACTTGACGAGAGCGTTTAACATCCTTACATTGACGTCGACTCATATTCAGGAGAATCTGAGCAAGCTGACACAACCCCTGTACTTACTTAACGGCATGGATTTGTTAAGAATTACAAAAATGTGGTGTCATCGAACGCTAGCTAAGCATAAGCCAGTTAGCAATGACGTTCTCAACCTGTACCTAACAAACGGGATCAAATGAGTTCGGTAAAAAATATCCCAAACAGGAAATATAATCCGCTCCACAAATTGTCACTGTTACATTACCTGTTCGGTGATGGGATGAAATATAGGCTCACAAGGCCAACTTGTTAGTCCTGTAACCTTTAAAAACGCTCGACTGCTCAGCTAAGTGTAGTTTCAGGAATCCATTTTGTTTCTTTGAGGAACTCTTCAGCGATCTTCCGGAAACGTTCAAACTCTATTTTTCCCGAACCTTGTCTTGCAGGCAGACAGAATGACGCCAGATAGGCTGTTTGAGTACTTCAATGTTTGGCACATTGGGGGGTAGGCAGTACCTGAAAGTCAAAAATCGGGGTAACTATTTTTATATAGGTTATGTTATAGGAGTATGTTGTTTGTTTTGAACCGACTCCGCCACAGTTTAGCTGCAGCGTCACGATGCGGTTATGCACGTATGTATTGTTTCCATTAATTCACCAACAGATTTACTATGAAATCACCATACCAAACACGGTAATATTACCTCAATATCCTGCCCCCTGTTACGTATAACCCACATCATTACACTTATTTAGTCTGTTTAATCTTTAACATTGTGTGTACGGCGGTTGCTGAAGTGGGTGCTACTGGGTGACAGACCTCGAATTCTCTTGTCATTCCTGGTTTCGACAAGTAGTGGCGCTGTTTAGGTGTGCCAAAGTACATCATATTAACTCAAAGGTGTGTACAGAAAGCTAAGTAATGATCAGTATTTTATAAACAATACCGGTAACCGAAGTAATTCACAATATTGACTAGCAGCCACAACATCAATTAAATGCATTTTTGCAGTATTAGAATATTTAAAACATAGCTTTGTATATTTATTTAGTTTTGTTATGATATTCTTTTGCTGCATGCAGTCATTCCTTTGATGAATTATTGATTATTTCTTCTTATGAAATGAGTTTTGATCATTGTTATTAATTTGTTTGATCTGCTCTGTTTACTCTAGTGTTGTACAACACAAAATCATCTTTTGCAGTGCATTAGCAAACATTATGCCTTTGACCTGTGTATAACATGTGAGAAGAAAGTACCATACAGTATGTCTTTTTTTTTTTGTTTGTTGTGGAGTTTGCATTTCACATCTCCCCGTGCTAGGTTAATTGGCGGCTCCAAATTGTCCATAGGTATGAATGTGAGTGTGAATGGTTGTTTGTCTATATGTGCCCTGTGATTGGCTGGCCACCAGTCCAGGGTGGACCCTGCCACCTCTCACCCGAAGATAGCTGGGATAGGCTCCAGCACCCCCTGTGACCCTCGTGAGGAAAAAGCGGTAGAAAATGAATGATGAATGAATGAATCTCCCCATGCATGCGTGGGTTTTCTCCGGGAACTCCGGTTTCCTCCCACATTCCAAAAACATGCTAGGTTAATTGGCGACTCCAAATTATCCATAGGTATGAATGTGAGTGTGAATGGTTGTTTGTCTATATGTGCCCTGTGATTGGCTGGCGACCAGTCCAGAGTGTACCCCGCCTCTCGCCCGAAGACAGCTAGGATTACCCGCGACCCTCGTGAGGATAAGCGGTATAGAAAATGGATGGATGGAAGTCCAAAGCATATGACAAAATAAATAACATGCCACCGAATGTGTATACCTGATCCATTGCATTAGACATTCTATCTTATAATTGGCCTGTTTGCTTAAGCTGATATGGGTGACTACAGAACAAAAACAATGTTAATATCACCTGACAATTTTGGAGGCATACATCACAGGATGTGTTTATGGTCTCAGACAGTAGCTCCAGCTCCAATTAAGCATGCCAGAATGAGTTGCAGTGTGGACCACAGCAGCCCAGCTCAGAGTTATGGATGAGCAATCACTCTAGCTATGCATGACCCGGAGTGCTAATTAGTTCTGACATTAAAATAACATGATCCAAAGCTGGACCCACAGAAACTAAAATCCCTTTTGTCAAAGAAGCTTAAAATACAGGGAAGGATTTATTAGAATGAATGGTGCTGTAGTTTCAACTGTGGTGCGTGTACTGTACAGTATTATTATATGTACTGTATATGGCATGGACGATCATTGTTTATATTCCTTCCAATTCTTCTTCATTTTCTCCTGAGCTGGAGCTTATTCATGCTGATTTTGAGCAAGAAGTTGGGTACACCCTGACAGGGTACATATAAACATCAAACAAACCGAAACCTATGGCCCCGTTAAGCTCTTTAATTAATTTGACCAAAGCAGGGGTCTCAAACACGTGGCCCGCGGGCCAAATGTGGTCCGCAGGACACTAGTTTGAGGCCCCCGCCTTGATATGAAAGTTTAATGTTAGTGCGGCCCGCGCAAGTTTGATATGGATGCTGTATGGTATCATGTACCCAGAAAAAATTATTACGTTTGATTAATGTTCATGTTAAAGGTTAAATAACAGTTAATAGTTATCCTCCCTATTCGTGTGGAAGTGGTACGTTTTTGGCTATTTAAGTTTAAAGGAAATAACTTGAAGGCTACCGTTTAGGTCGCTAGCTCTCTAGTTTGTGAGTTAGCATGTGTCTCAAGACCCTGCAGTTGCGCAATATGTTGTAAATAAAAAAAGTATAAATGTGACTATAGTTGTGTTTTGTCATGTCTACAGGGCTCTAATAATGCTTTGTTCATTTTAATCTGAAAAAAATAATTTGTCTACCCACCAACTATATGTGGTTTCTTAAGTTTTTATTATTTGCCGTTTTATTATTATTATTATATTTGTTTATTACTGATTGATTAATTTTCTTTATTATTGATTTGTTTACTTATTTTTCATCTTATTTTGTGCAGAAAAATGCAGTGGAACAGTGGAATGTTTTATCAGAGCTTTTATTGTAGAAAATCAGAACCAAAGCACTGAAAAAGTTTGTATATTTTTCTGTTTTTAATAAATGCGTTTTTTTTTTTTTTTTTGGAAAACCTGATGCGGCCCAGTCTTGCCCAGACCCTAGCTCCAGTGGCCCCCAGGTAAATTGAGTTTGAGACCCCTGGACCAAAGCATCGAAACCTTGTGCTTTCTAGTGGTATATACGGGCCGGTAATCATAGGGACTGCGTCACAGCAGCTCCAGGACGACAAAGCAAAACAGACTGGGTGGGGGTCTATTTCAGCAAGCAAGTGTCGTGACAGAGAGCAACACGGAAGATGAGTTTCCATGACAGTTGTGCAGAGAAGTGAGATTTTATCAGAAATGTATGGGTTTTTTTTTACCCTTTGCTTTTGTGTTTTGGAACATTTTTGTTGTGTTTTGCTTGAATGCAAAACATGTCAAGGAAGTCTTTGGGGAAGTAAACGAGAACCATTCACATATACTCTTGATATTCAGTGTTTTGTAGTTCATATTCTAATTCTCACATCCTTTATTTATGTACAAATTCAATTACCTTATTTGTCATTTTAACATTTTTAGCATTTTAGCATTTATTACCGCATAAGTTTTTATTATGGACGGCACGGCGGCCGAGTGGTTAGCGCGCAGATCTCACAACTAGGAGACCAGGGTTCAATTCCACCCTCGGCTAATCTCTGTGTGGAGTTTGCATGTTCTCCCCGTGCATGCGTGGGTGTTTTCCGGGTACTCCGGTTTCCTCCCACATTCCAAAAACATGCTAGGTTAATTGGCGATTCCAAATTGTCCATAGGTATGAATGTGAATGTGAATGGTTGTTTGACTATATGTGCCCTGTGATTGGCTGGCGACCAGTCCAGGGTGTACCCCGCCTCTTGCCTGAAGACAGCTGGGATAGGCTCCAGCACCCCCCTGCGACCCTCGTGAGGAAAAGCAGTAGAAAATGAATGAAGTTTTTATTATTATCATGTGATATACTTGCACCTGCACCAATCACAATAAATACGTTCAATTCTATTCTGTTCACTAATTCAAGGCAACATCCACGTTTAAACCAAGACTCAAGTACATACAAGCAGATTGTATGACACATAGTTACGTTAGCTAATGTATGTGTATGTCTAACGCGCATATATTTGGGATATGGGAGACACCAGAATACCTGGAAAAAAACTCTCACACGCATGCGGAGAACATGCAAACTGCACACACGGTGATCCGTGCTGAAATTCAAACCCGGCGCTGTTAGCCCATTTCCACTCTAGTTGTTTCAGAGATGTTTCGGAGTAGTTTTTGTTTTCCATTGTCAAGGCACCACGGGAGCCATGCTTATTTAGAAAATCACTTTTTGCGCTCAGCATGTGTTTCAAATGCGTTTTAAGCCATAAAAAGTTTGATTCAAGCATAACAAGCGAACCACAGGTGATAGATGACAAACGCGTGTGCAAATGTACTGAGTGTAAATAGGTATGTTCTACTTGGCAAATGTACTTTTGGAAGGTTTGCAAGCATTCAACTTATGAATTATTATTTATTTTAAATATTTTGTACATATATGAAGAAGTTATATATATTTCACATATTTTAAAAAGTCTCTGGCCCGCACCCTGGACACTCCTGGGGTACTCCCATTTCTCAGGCTGTCCCTTATTTAACTTGGGTACTATTTGACTAAAGACATAGCTAATAGCTAAATAATAAATAATAATAAATAAATAATTCGGTTGCGCTGCACTGTTAAAGGGGACCTATTGTGCAAATATGTATCCCTTTGTATTGAGTTGTGGGCTCCTATAGAGCAGCTACACACAATAACCCGCACAGAAAGGTTTTTGATCATCCAGAATCTGCACCTAACCACCAATTTTGCGGGTATAAGCGTTGATAGTAAATGAGCCTTTGGAGAGCGACTTGAAAAGTGTTTAGGAACCATGATCTACTGGCTGGTAGATAAATAATATATAATAATAAATAAATAATTCGGTTGCGCTGCACTGTTAAAGGGGACCTACTACGCAAATATGTATCCTTTTGTATTGAGTTGTGGACTCCTATAGAGCAGCTACACACAATAACCAGCACAGAAAGGTTTCTGATCTTCCAGAATCTGCACCTATTCCAGCTGTGTTACGTGTTTAATTTATTCAACCCACGGGCCTCCTCCGAGCATGCCCACTCCACTGTGATTGGTCACTTCAAGACTACTGCCGAACCACCAATTTTGCGGGTATAAGCGTTGATAGTAAATGAGTCTTTGGAGAGCTACTTGAAAAGTGTTTAGGAACCATGATCTACTGGCTGGTAGATAAATAATAAATAATAATAAATAAATAATTTGGTTGTTAAAAGGGGACCTATTATGCAAATATGTATTCCTTTGTATTGAGTTGTGGACTCCTATAGAGCAGCTACACACAATAACCCGCACAGAAAGGTTTCTGATCTTCCAGAATCTGCACCTATTCCAGCTGTGTTACGTGTTTAATTTATTCAACCCACGGGCCTCCTCCGAGCATGCCCACTCCACTGTGATTGGTCACTTCAAGACTACTGCCGAACCACCAATTTTGCGGGTACAAGCATTGATAGTAAATAAGCCTTAGGAGAGCTACTTGAAAAGTGTTTAGGAACCATGATCTACTGACTGGTAGATAAATAATAAATAATAATAAATAAATAATTTGGTTGCGCTGCGCTGTTAAAGGGGACCTATTATGCAAATATGTATCCACAATAACCCGCACAGAAAGGTTTTTGATCATCCAGAATCTGCACCTAACCACCAATTTTGCGGGCATAGGCGTTGATAGCAAATGAGTCTTTGGAGAGCTACTTGAAAAGTGTTTAGGAACCATGATCTACTGGCTGGTAGCTAAATAATAAATAAATAATTCGGTTGCGCTGCGCTGTTAAAGGGGATCTATTATGCAAATATGTATCCCTTTTTATTGAGTTGTGGACTCCTGTAGAGCAGCTACACACAATAACCAGCACAGAAAGGTTTTTGATCATCCAGAATCTGCACCTAACCACCAATTTTGCGGGTATAAGCGTTGATAGTAAATGAGTCTTTGGAGAGCTACTTGAAAAGTGTTTAGGAACCATGATCTACTGGCTGGAGACCCCTGAGACCCCTGCCCGAGTATGAAGTGGTAACATAGGTGTGTGTTTACTGAGTGCAGGCATAGTGTTTCCGACATAAATGCACCTTTCCCGGCGAGAGCACGCTGCTTCTGTTTACCATATATTTCACGTTCTTGTTCCCAAAAACAGCATCATGTGAAATGCCGTTGACAGATCTTGCTGGGAATCACCAACTCCAACCACTTCTGCCTGAGCTTTCTCCCTAGAAACATTTTCGGGGAGCCATAGCTATCAACCGTAAAACCGAGGGAAGAAGAGCTGTGGGGAGGGCAGTCCTAGAGAGTATCTGGCCATGCCCATATAAGGAAGCATGGCTACTTGTGACATCACAGGGAGCCAAACATTTTTCAGGGCCTACTTCCAAATGCGCAAACCTCATTATCTGAAACTTTGACGTTGTTTAACATGAGAATACAACATTCTAACTACATTTATAGGTCAGAAAAGTGGAAAAAGCACAATAGGTCCCCTTTAAAATCCACCTAATATAATCTCTTAATTACCACTGATTACGCTTATGAGGCATTTAAAAAATACAATCCATCTCTCTTCAGAAAGCAGCATTCAAAATCTTATTTTAATTTGTATATTTACTCCATAAACATTATTACAAAACTCAGCAAGTTACCAATATTACATTATCACCATACAGGCTTGATCACAAATATTTAAAACCTTTGCAACAATTACAACAAAACAAAAAAAACAAAATAATACTCAAATAATTTACATGAAAATCTATAAAACAGCAAATTGTTCACAAATTATATATTTTTTTCTTTCAGGTTTTCTTTTTTTTTTCTTTGCTTATTTGTGTTTTACACAGTAACACAACACTCTCACAACAAGATCATGGTCTTATTACAAAAAAACTCCCAACAAAATGTAAATAGTTCTAGTGTTTTTGTTGATACTTTCATATTTTGGTTTTTAAAACCAGAAACTTGTCATCGTATATCCTTTCCACTGCCCATGGAGGCGCATAAAAGGTTACTCACACACACAAATACTTCACAGCACTTTCTAAGAAAAATATACACTTACAAAATATGTTACAAATTGGCACACAAAAAATATACAAGATTTTGTTGTGTCAAGAGTTCATTAAGATTCCTTCTGGTAACAACTCTAGACAGTATATATAAAGCTTGGCGATCTTTTAATGAAAAGAGCAAAAAGTAATCCCAATCAATGTCAAAGAATCATGAATGAATACATCAAACATAACATTAGAATATACATTCATAAGGAGGATTAGGAACCTAATCTTGTTTGCATTTCTTATTTTTTTTTTGTCTTAACTCATGGGAAAACAAAAATAAAACAACAAAAAAAAGGTCAGCTTTCTTAGCACCATTAAAATGAGGCAGCTCAACAGTGGCACGTTTTGAAAACAGAATAAAAAAAACCAACTTCGATTAAGTACATTCAATTTGACAATAGGCAGAAATGAGAGAAGGCAGACTAAATGGGTTTACAACCCACGTGGAGCTTCCCATCAGCAGCTCGTCTTGGTCCTAACCCTGATATTCTGGAAAAACGAAATGTAGGATCATGGCGGAGGGAAGAAGGGAGGTGGGAGGGAAAAAAGAATCCATGTTTGATTTGGAGTTTTGTCACATGCAAGCAATCTTACTCCTATCATCCTTGTGCCGGAATGTTTTTTTTTTTTTGGGTGACGAGGCCTGTTTTGAAGTCATGCTTCCAAAAGTCTGCAATAAAAGAAGTGATTCCCAAAGTGTGGACCGCGGCCCCCTGGTGGGCCGTGGTGTTACTGCAGGTGGGCCATGAGAGGTCATTAAAAATCTGATAATAATTTTTGCAAATATTATTTTAAAATAATTTTTATTGTAAAATATTTATTGCACGTTTAAAAAAAATATTTATAGGCCCAAGTAATAACCTATTGAGTGTTATTGACCTGTCACAATATTTTAAGAACCTTATACAGTTTATGATTGGAACGTAGCTCTCTGGTCATCATGCCAGTCTTGAATACATATTAATATTATATTATTATTAATAATATTAATATCAATATGTTAAAATTAAAATTTTAATATTAATAAAATAACAATAAATTATTTATTAAAATCAAAATATTATTTTTAATTTAATTTTTTTAAAAATAAAAACTAAAAATACAAATTTTAATAATAATAAATTATTTATTAAATTACAATTTTAATTTTTAAAATTAATTAAAATTGTAAATAAAATTGTAAATAAAATTGTAAATAAATTTGTAAATAAAATTGTAAATAAATTTGTAAGTAAAATTGTAAATAAAATTGTAATTTTAAATTTATTATTATTATTATTAAGTTAAGTGCTCTGAGAATGCAGCATTTTGTCGATGTACTGTTTATAGGACAAAGGTGGGCCGCTGACATTTTTTTTTTAGATTTTCAAGTGGGCCCTGAGTTGGTAAAGTTTGGGAACCCCTGTATAAAATTTTTGCAGCTATTTGTAACGTATTGATTGTAGGTTGAATTCATTCAGAAATTAGCCTAAATATGCTTTTTTAAAAATTGTGCGCAAATACGGTATTCGTTTTCTGCCAAAATATGAAAAAGTGAATATAACATAAGAAAAAAATGTGGGAAAAAATGAAACACAACAGAACCCATAAGTGAAAACATGTGGCGTAAATAATAAATTAGTGTTAAGACAATAAAAACGATACGATAAACGATTCTTTTTTCAATTGGTTCAAAGTAAGTTTCCAGCATGGAACTGATGAAAAGACATGCTTCCCTTCATTTACAAGATTGCTGATTCCATTTGCACTGAAAACCGCTTTCACATTCACATTAACTCCAACCGCCGCATCCAGAACCGATGCGTGCATCTCAATCTCTTGTGTGTAATAAACTGCCTTGAATCTCCAGTCCCAAAAAACGGCTTTTCAGCGAGGCCGAACCCCCCCGGCTGACAAATCGCTTCCTCGCTTAGCCTCAAACATCTGTACTACATTCTCCTTGGTCCACAGAAAGCTTGTTCGAATACCTCATCCTCTCCTCTTATTCTCTCCGTAGTTGCCTTCAGAGCACGTTTCCTTTTTGTCTCTCTCCTTGTTGCTTATCAGCGCCACGCGATGTTGAGGTAAATTGAATTTGGCAAACGAAGTGTGTGTGCGGGTGGGACAAGGAGAGTGTTTCTGATTTGGTTTAGTGAGTGGTGGTGTACCACTGCCAGCTGTTGGTGCCTTTTCATCAGACAAGAGAGAAGAGAGTCCCAAACAAAGAATTCCTTTTTGTGGCAAGTCTCTGTAAGGAGCCAATATTCCAGTAAGATAGAAAATAGGAACAGCCAATATTCACACATATATAAGAGGTCATTTACACAGCATTGTTACTTTTGGCACATTGATTTTAAGGTATAATTATCTCTTTTTGTTTGCAAATATTGCATGTCCCTGTACAACAACAATGACAAAAATACTCTGAGGGTGGAGCTTTAATGACATTGCAAGGCGTAAAAATGTAAATGTAGATAACCAGTTCCTCGGTGCTCCAGAAGAAAAAGAAACACTCAATAAAGAAAATCATTCTGACCTCGAGGGGAACAAAAGACATCTGATATGTCATCAATACAAAATGGTCCCATCTTGTTTTTTCAAGATGCCTTGGGATTAAATAGGGCTCATTAATTGTAGGTTTTCCTCTTGAAATGAGCCAGGCAGTGTATGAAGGACAGCAACAACAGGACATCCACATTCTGCATACAAAAACAGATGAGGAGGAAGGGGGGTGCGTAGATGTCACTCAATGCATTTTGTGTATATAGCTACATCTTTACGGGGGAAAGGGGTACAAATACATACTTTCAGGGGAGCAGCTTTTGCTGAGAAAATACAAAAAGAAAGCTCCTCAAAAAGCTTACAGAACATTTTTCAAAGCTTATTCTTTTTTTTTTTTTTCTTCCAGACCAAATGAAAAAAAAAATAATAAAAACGACTATAAGAAGAACAAACAAAGCAGGAAACAACAAAAGCAAGGAAAAATGCAGCCGTGTGGTTGTTTTTAAAATCTCAATCAAGCTGGACACAATCACTCGATAGGTAGTTTGCAACGTACAAGAAGTTTTTTCATGCAGATATTAATTTCCTTTTCAGGGGTTAAAAAGGAAGTGAGAGAAATCAAGGGGAACGTAGTTCTCATGCAGCTCTGGCATAGCGTCAGTGTAGGTATGCTTGTGAGGGAGGGCTCAGGTATAGTGGGGTAAAAGAGCGGGGTGGGGGGGAGAGAAGGGGGTGCAACAGCAGCTGATAACAAAATATTACCTCAGTTTCTCAAAAGAGGTCATCAGTGCTATGTCCTTATTTGGGTCTCTCTCAGCTCGCTTCCCCTTCAGTGTTTCAATGCGAGGAAACTTGGCGCTGGTCTTGTGACGGTACAGCTTTTTGTGCGCGGGACCAGGGTTAATAAAGTTGGGTTTGTCGAACATGTCGCAGCCTAGAGCAAGTTGAGGGAACAACGGGTGAGCGGGGTTGAATTTGGCCTGGTTTTTCCCTCCCTTACTTCCTGCCTTTCTGCCTCTTCCAGCCCCTGTCAGCATGGCACCTTTTTTCTTCAGATCGGACTCTGTACCTGCTAAGATTTTTAGGGTCTTTAAGTTGAGGCTGTTAGCTTCAGTGGGGATACCGGCTTCTGACATCGGGTTCCACAGCGGCTCAATGGAAGCCATCATGAATCTCTGGACTTCGGCCATACCGGAGACAATATTCGAAAGAATATTTGAGGGCTCCTCAAATTCTCTTTGGTCGTCCCCGACTAGACTGTTGCTCTCTGACCAACCAGGGCTAGACCAGTCTCCGGTGTTGGTGCTGTCCGGTAAACCAGGAGCACACCCTTCTGCTTGGTTCTTGGCCGCCTTACCTTCTAACATGGCCTTGATTTTTTTGGTAGAACGGGAGTTCTGTTTAGGGGACTTTACTCTTTCGGATTTGGGTGTTCTCGGGGCACGGACTTTTTTGGGACTCTGTCCTGCAGCTGCCTGTTTGCAATTGACTTTCCGTTTCACTTTGATGCTTTTAGGCCCCGTGATTTCATCAGTGTCTTCAAATTCCGTAACCCTTAGGTCCTTTTTATCCAAACATAAGACGTCCTGGTTGTTGAAGTTATGCAGTGGAAATTGAGTATCTTCTACGGTGTACGCATTTCCTGTGTGCTCCTGTTGCTGCATAATGTCACAATTCCATTTAACGTCCCTGCCGCGCTCCGCGGCCAGATCATTCACATCCTGGTATTTCCCAACATTTGCCGGGATCTTCATGTCACGCCCTGCCACCTGCGGGGAGAGGTTAGGGGTTTCAGGTGGGGAAAGCTCCGACAATGACGAGTGTCTGAATTTATCAGGAGTAAAATTAGAGATGTCCAGCAGGTCTGAGGACTCCCTGAGTGGCGTGAGGGCATCCACGCTCTGCTGAATCACCATTTTAGGACTGCAGTGAGCTAAGAAACTGTCTCGGCCTTCTTCCTCGCCTTCTCGCTCGCAAGATTTGAGACTTAGCGAACTGTAATTGCTCGAGGACGCTGATAAGGAGCCTACCGAGTCATAGCTGATGAGTCTTCCATTGTCCGTGCACAGAGACCCTCTCTGGTACTGAACCTGCCCCTCCACACAGGTAGACTGACACACTTGTAGATCTGCCCCAGGTTGTAGTCCAGACTCTGTCAGGTAGCTCTTCTCATAAAGTATGCGTTCATCTTCTGGGCTGAGTTGGCTGTAGTTCGACACCGGTAGGCTCTCGTTTAAGGGTACGGTAGCCGTAAAGCTGTTGGGTAAGATCGGGGTTTCAGGGGTCTCGGGCCCAAAGTTCTGGCTATGATTGGTGCAGAGCTGCGGATGCCATATTTGAGGGAAGCTGGGGCAGTTCTGTGGAGACTGTTGAAGCTCTGATTCCGATGGAGGCGAGAGGACGCAGCTTTGAGCAAGTTGAAGAGAGGAAAATTGTTTTTCCTCTAAGGATAAGCCGACGGGATACTGCTGTCTTGACGGCTGCTGAGGGAAATACGGGATCGATGTACTTCCGGAGGAGTCTGTTGCATCCAGTAAGGTCTGCAGGTAGCCGCCCGGGATGACCGGGACACCGGTTTCGACTTCCTCTGAGGATGGTGCTTTGTCAGGGGAGCAGGACGACGAAACAAATGGGAATTTTTCCTTGTCGGTGTCAGTTGTGTTGGAATTTTCCGAGAACTCAAGTTTGGTTGTAGTGGACTTAGTCGTAAGGTCGTCGGTGTTAGGGGTATCGACCCTGGTTTCATTTGTAATGTTTTTCCTCTCTTGTGCCTCCTTTATTTTCTGGCTTTTCAGCCTGGCTTCGCTTTTGAATTTTCTTATTCTAACTATTTCCGTTCCTCCCAATCTTCTACCTTCTCTTTCCTCCCTCTCCTGCGAACGACTCTTGTTTGTGATGCCGTTTATGTCCAATGTGACCGGGATCCCCGAGGCCTCATCCTTAATGACACACCCATGGGTCTGATCAGAGGGTAGAGAACCCTGCACAATAACTGACTGCTCCACAGCGTGAACCCTTTGAACCTTTAGTCTGTTTGCAAACTTGTATTTCCTTTTAGGATGACTAGAATTAAATGGACGATGGTGTCGTCCGTTCAGATGAAAACCACGCTGTTGTCTCTCTCTGGCGACCAGCTTGAGCTGCTCCTGTCGCTTTCTTTGCTTCTCCTGCCAGAAATCCTTCAAAGGAGCCAATGTTTCATATTTGCTTATTGTGTCGGCGTTTAAACTCACGGTACCGTCCACAGGGTTTAGTTTGCCCAGTTTCACAGACATTAGTCTCTCCCCTTTAAACCTGTTTATGATGATGTACTTGATGACTACGGGCGGCTCTTTACGACATGATTTCCTACGTTTTTTGGGGCACCAGTCGACATCTTCTTCCTCTTTTTGACCTAATGGGGTTTTGTCTTTCTTCTCTGCATTCTTCTCACTCTCAAGCGAGTCGACATCGTACAAGTAATCATCACTGTATCGGACCTTTCTCTTGGAGCGCAAGCCATAGTTAAGCGGATTCGAGGGACTGAAGAATCTTTTCGAGTGCCCCTTTTTATATTTGCCCTCCTGCACAGTGTCCGACGAGGAGCCGGTGCAGGAGCTGTCATCACTGAACTCCCCCGATTCCTCCGTGGAATTAAAGTCTATTACGTAGTTGATTTTAGGAGTTGACATGGGCGAGCAGTGGGAGCCGTCAAGTGGGCTCTCACCACTGCAGTCCCCTGGCTTTTCCTCCTGTCCCGTTTCCAAAGTGAGCTCATCGGTTTTGGGCTGAAGCTCGTCCTCAACACTCCTCCTCAAGACTCCTACTCCTTCTTCTTTCTTGGCACAGTTGGCCAGGACACTCGGGAAAAAATTTAACTGCGTCTCCTCCTGGAGAACATTAGTTTTTTCCCTCATGTTGTCCTGAAATGACTCGTAACGAATCTTTAGCGAACAAACGTCACTGCTTAAAGTCGAGTCGTCGTCTTCGTCGTCAAATAAATTATCGACATCTTCCTCTGAGAAGAGATTGACTGACAGCTCATTTTTAGAACATAGGTCCAGCAGTTCCATTTTGCTCTCGCTGATGAAGGATTCAAAGTAGCCCCAGTCCTGGCTGGCATTCGCTAACAGCGCTTCTTCTCCGCTGACTTTGTCCAATAATAGTCCTTCGTATAAGTTCTTAGTTGTTGCATCATCGTCGGGATCATCACAGTCATTTGTTGTTTTGTTCCCTTCCGCTCTTTTGGCCTCATCTGAGGATTTGGGCAGGGGGAAGCTAAGCAGCTGGTCGGAGAGGAGCTGTTCTCCATAGTGACTCACCGCCTCCCCTGCGTGGCTCAGGCACTGGAGGCTGATGTTGTTGATGTCGGAGAAATCCTCTCGATTCACATCCCCTATCCGTACACTGAGTCCGTTTTCTGAATTAGGGCTCGTGGTCGGCTCGTGGGGTGGGTTCTGTACTGAAGTGGCATCGCGGGTTTCAATAAAGCAACCAAGGCAGGTACGGCTTGGCTGAAGGAGACACTCCTCCGCCAGGCTCGAAACGTTGTCAGGCTCCATCATTGTCATTGAGATAGAGGCGGCGGCAGGCAATCGAATGCTCTTCTGGGTGTCTACCGTCGAGCCCCAGGAGCTTACAGCCGGGTTGGGTAGTGATGCGGGACTGGGAGTGTGGTGAAAGTGTGGGACTACGTTTGGAACTTCATGAGAAGGAGGGCATTGAGCTGCTGTCAGATCCAGAGAGGGATCAGTGCCGAGGGAGAGGGGGAAGCAGAGAGTCGGCGATGTGGATGCGTTGCTCTGATTCAGTGGGCAGACCCGCTGTGACGACTCTGCAGCGGGATGAGGTGAGGATGGAGGGAGAGCAGGATCAACAAGTCTGCGTAGACTCAGATCACCACTCTGCTTACACACCCCTGTTGGGGAAAAAAGAAAACATATTTTAGCTATTTCAAATACATACATTTTATTTATTGGTTCTGATGCCTTGTATTTTTTAGTTATTTATTCATTCATTCTGGACAGTACACATTATTAACTAACAATGTAACAAATTATAGCATAGTTGCTGAATTTAATTGTGGGATCCCATAGTCTCCTATGGAGTATCAGTTTAAACGATGAGCCACAACAGTTCCTTAACCCAGTGATTTTCAACCACTAGTGTACCTTGAGAAACTGTCAGGTGTGCCGTGAGGAATTATCCAATATCACTTTTTATAATTAACATTGATTAATCATCATTTGCAAATATTATGTCAATAGTATACATGGACCCAAATATTCCAATTGCATTTGGTTTATTTGCTCAAACGGAAAGAATTGAACAGGGATGGAATATTCCTTTAACCAATCCGATTCGGGTATCTTGCACCCGCTCAAACGGAAAGTTGTCAGGGTGTGTTCTTCTTCGTGGTGTTTT
Organism: Doryrhamphus excisus; assembly: GCF_030265055.1. NCBI lineage: Eukaryota > Metazoa > Chordata > Actinopteri > Syngnathiformes > Syngnathidae > Doryrhamphus > Doryrhamphus excisus. The sequence goes on along the minus strand of NC_080488.1, from coordinate 7,489,753 downwards.
TCTTCTTCTGTTGTTTATTGGCGGTTGGCAAGCAGCTTTCGTGTGCATTAGCGCCATCTGTGAAACAGAATCTAAACCCTTCTATACTTTATTCACAAGTGCAGTTTTATTAAAAAAGAAAATATATATCTATATAAAACATGTCCTGAGTTTAATTATAAAATATTAACAAGATTGAATTTGATCTTTTCCTGTTTAAATTTATCCCGGGTGCGTTCTTTCAGCGCATGCTCAGATAAGACGTAACACGCAGATCCAGACGTTCTTCAGTTTTAAAAATGGAGGCCAGCAATCGGCACTGGACTAAGCAAAGTTTGTTTTTGATTTAAACTAAATTTCAAGACTGGACAGATGAAAAACTGTCAATACGGAGTTATTCCAACAAGTGAAAGAAAAACTCGAAGTCGGTATCACGTGATGTTGGTGTTTACGTTTTACTGGGCATGCCCTATTGACTTTTCTGTTTGATTTTCACGGCGCATGTAGACAAGAGATTGGAATATTCCTTTCTATGGATACCATTGTTTCCCGAAAGGTCATTCGGAAAGAGAAAAACTGGTCATGTAGAAACGTGGCTACTGTGGAGTGTCTGTGGTGTAAAGACTGGCAGAGCAATGTAATATTGGTCCGTGTGGCAACACCTGCCTTGTTCCTCTGATAGACTTATTGATGCACGTGTGAGGTCATGGCGACATTTTGTAACATTTTTGGTGAGTGGTGTGCCACAAGATTTTTCCAATGTAAAAAAAACGTGCCGTGGCTCAAAAAAGGTTGAAAAACACTGCCTTAACCAGTGCTTTGTTCTGAAGTAAACGTGAACAAGAAAAGTAACCGTGGGATCACAAAACTACAAATCCACTTTGTACAGAGGAGGCATCACAGACGATGCCTGTGGATGGCATATAAAAAGTCTTTAATTGGTCGAAAACTGATACACATTTCAAACATTACCATAATAATCATCATTTTATTCATCAAGGGGGGTGTGAAAATTTGTAATTGCCATGGAACAATGGTAAAATACAGCATTATCATGCTAAATATGGCACTCTGGTGGCAAAATGGTGTGATTTCAGAGCTGTATGTGCACTGATTTTAGCACTGTTTTCCAAGAATTTCTATGGACTGTGTTGCTATGCTTTCATTTCATTCTATCATGTTTTTTTTTTTTAATTAATTAATAATTTGACTATGAAGCATTAATCAAAAATATTGAAATACAAGTTCTATGTAATATTCTGGTCACTAGGTGTCAATAATGTTACATTAATGAGACATGATATGGTTATTGCACAGACCGCAAAGCTAGGAGACATGGGTTCGATTCCCGGCTCGGAGATTTTCTCTGTGTATTCCGGCTTCCGCCAACATTCCAAAAACATGCTAGGTTAATTAGCAACTCTAAATTGTCCATAGGTATGAATGTGAGTGTGAATGGTTGTTTGTCTATATGTGCCTTGTGATTGGCTGGCCACCAGTCCAAGGTGTACCCCGCCTCTCACCCGAAGACAGCTGGGATAGGCTCCAGCACCCCCGCGACCCTCATGAGGAAAAAGCGGTAGAAAATGAATGAATGAATGAAATTCTATGTAATATTCTGGTCACTAGGTGTCACTAATGTTACATTAATGAGACATGATATGGTTATTGCGCAGACCGCAAAGCTAGGAGACATGGGTTCGATTCCCGGCTCGGAGATTTTCTCTGTGTATTCCGGCTTCCTCCAACATTCCGAAAACATGCTAGGTTAATTAGCGACTCCAAATTGTCCATAGGTATGAATGTGAGTGTGAATGGTTGTTTGTCTATATGTGCCTTGTGATTGGCTGGCGACCAGTCCAGGGTGTACCCCGCCTCTCGCACAAAGACAGCTGGGATAGGCTCCAGCATGCCTGTGACCCTGGTGAGGATAAGCGGTACAGAAAATTAATGACAGGATGGACGTTACATTAGATTACCTTCTCCTCCCTTTCCATGTGGAAGTGGTTTGTTTTCTCAAGTTTAGAATAAACAAATTGGAGGCTAACTAGCTAACTTGGTAGCATGCTTTGTTTAAAGCGACAGGCATCTCTTTTGTCTCTGTAGTGTAGCTTGCACATTTTGGTTGAGAAATGTGTTGTAAACAAAGAAAGGTGTAAAGGTGACAATAGGGGTTTTATTTATAATTTATATTTAGAAAGATTTTCTATGCTCTAACTATGAAAACATTCAATTTTCCTCACAAGGGTCGCGGGGGGTGCTGGAGCGGGGTACACCCTGGACTGGTGGCCAGCCAATCACAGGACACATACAGACAAACAACCATTCACACTCACATTCATACCTATGGACAATTTGGAGTCGCCAATTAACCTAGCATGTTTTTGGAATGTGGGAGGAAACCGGAGTACCCGGAGAAAACCCACGCATGCACAGAGAGAACATGCAAACTCCACACAGAGATGGCCGAGGGTGGAATTGAACCCTGGTCTCCTAGCTGTGAGGTCTGCACGCTAACCACTTGTCCACCGTGCCGCCCTGTATTATATTATTTTTCTAAAAAACATACCTCCATATGGTTTAAAAGCAAAAATACAGAAATGTACATCACCAACATATTCAGTAGTACACTCACAAGTATGTGACGAAAATATAATTATAAATGCAGTAATTTCGCTTTGAACAATGGTACTAATGTTTTTTTTTTTCAGCTTGTTGATTGTCGGTGGGCCTGATGAGGAACAAACAAATCCACAGAAGCAGCCTTGTAGAAGCAAGCAGATAAATGTGTTTGCATTGCATAATTAAATCACAGCCACAGAGGCAGGTAGTGGGTACACTTGGGACACGACAAGCCCATATGCTGGAAAACTGTACAACCAATACCGTCCACACCTGCCTCTGTTTTGCAGTCTTTGTCCTGATGTTCCACACCTATTCTTTAACGAAAATGAAAAAAAAAACTAGAAAGCACACTGAAATAATGAATGCATTCACAGAGGTTAACTAGCAGTGTCACCCATCTTTGTATAGATGCGGCAAATCATTATTGATGTAATGATAAATGCTTCAGGGAAGACTGCTTAACAAACACTCCCCGCCATGGGTGTGTTGCTACCGGAGCACATCTTTGAATATGCATATGATCCGAGAGTGATTCAGCGAGGTAATGAAATTTGCAAGCGGATGTCCCGTGGGCTTGTGGCCGGCAGAAATATTCCAACAACCCCACGATTGCCCATGAAAAGCATACATCTACTGTATGCTACATCATTTAATGATGCCACTCTCCAGAGGAAATGTATCCTCTTGCTTCCTTGCAGTCGGAAAATTGCAATTGCATCAACTTGTCAGGCTGCAGGAGGATCACAGCAAACTGTTTTCTTACATATTTTGAACCTAAATAGCCTCAGTGACTATTCTGCTATGTATTTTCTGCTGAAGCAAAGAAAAAGTCTGAAAAAAACATGTACTGTATAAATAAGTGATTTGTTATGTAAAAATACAATGAAAAAATGAATCAACATGTCCATGCGTTAAACCTTAAAATGATTTTTTTTAATGTAAAAAATTTTATATAAATGTAATTTTTTTTATAATAACTATAAAAACAATCTAAATGTACTGCAAAAAAGGTCAGTAAGGATAATTCATAATGCCGCCTACTGGGATAGGCTCCAGCATGCCTGCGAATCCTCGTGACGACAAGCGGCATAGAAAATGGATGGATAACTACCTAAATCCATCCATCCATTTTCTATGCCGCTTATCCTCATTATATTATATGCTGGAGCATATCCCAGCCGAATAAAATGCCATTTTGACAACGTAAACATTTCAATGTCGAACAAAGCAAAATTTGTTCTCAATCAGAAATCACTCCACACTCTTTATTGCTCTCTGGTTCTACCATATCTTACTTATTGTGTGGAAATATGGGCTAATAACTATAAAAGCAATCTTCACTCCCTAAATGTACTGCAAAAAAGGTCAGTAAGGATAATTCATAATGACGCCTACAGAGAACATACTAACTCCTTATTTCTAAAATCACAAATACTTAAACTTGCTGATGTGGTTCATCTTCAAACAACAAAAATAATGCACAAGGTTAAAAATAACCAATTAGCTAAAAATGTCATCCAATACTTCTCTACAAGAGAGGAGAAATATGATCTCAGGGAAGAACTACATTTGAAACACTTATATGCTAGGACTACGTTAAAAAGCCATAGCATTTCAGTATGTGGAATCAAACTATGGAATGGATTGAGTAAGGACCTCAAACAATGCACAACGATGAGCCAATTCAAGAAACAATACAAGCAGTTGATGTTTGCTAAATACAAGGATGAAGAGTCTTGAACCAGTCATGATGTGCTATATATATCACTATATTGACACTTACTATGGTACCCATTATGTCATTGGATGCTCATATCACCTTGAGATAAGATAAGATATGCCTTTATTCGTCCCTCAGTGGGGAAATTTGCATTGCACAGCAGCAAGAGTACAGAATCAGTTAAGCAGTACAAAATACACAATATAGAAAAGAGTTATATAAAAATACAGTATGCAGATAACATGAAACGATATGAGATATATGACCAGTTTATACACTGAGATCTTGAGTTAAAGTGAGTTTAAAGTGAGTTAATATGAGGCATTATGGATATACTTTACATAGAACTTAGTATATTGCATTTAGAGCCCTTAATATTGCACATGGAGGTTGATTAGATATTGCACAGTGAATGGAATCTGGAGTAACTATACTGGTCGGTACGAGGTGCATTATTTAAAAAAAAAAACCCTTAAACTGTATTATGGAAAGCAGGAAGTGAACAAATGTAACAGTTACTGATTGTAAAAGTACCAGATGGAGGGGTAGGATTTAATAAGCTTTGCTTCTTCCTACTCCTTTTGGACATGTGGAACTGTGAACTGATTATGGGATGCATTCAATTGTAATCTTAGGGATGTTCAAATGAAATCCAACCATTACCAAACAATTCCCTTCTTATGTGTCCATGCCTGGAATATAAGTGTGTGAGTATGTGTGTGTACGTGTGAGAGTGATGCATGTGCGTATTGGCTTGGGGGGGGTATAGTGTTATCGAGGGGCCATCTGTCTCCAGCTGGACCATTAGCTCTTCAGCTGTTCAGAATGTGCTACAGATCAGTCAGACAGGTACACAAACACAATCCCACACATACACACACACACACGTACACACACAGCGTCTTACAGCAATAACTTTACCTGACAAATCATGTTTGACATCAGAGGTCAAATGTGGATGTGCAGCCACACAATCGCTCACTTGCTACAAACACAATGTTATGGATGTGGATGCGAGCTGGCAGATGTAAACAAGATAAGCGTTTAAAAAAACACACTTGCCAAAATTCAGCATGTGTCTCATAAGGATATATTATAATAATATATTATACGTATATGGCAAACGACTGTGTTGTAGGACAAGTTGTCTTTGAATAGAAATTGAGGCTGGATGTGAAAACAGCTCACACACACTGGCAGCAACATTCACAGCGGCCATATGGAGCGACATCCACTGCTGGCAGGCGGTGGTTGGACCCTCCTCCGACCATGCATGCTAGACGGTGTCACCTCCGCCAAGCTGGAGCAGACCTGACTAGACTGGGCTCATCTTTCAAACATGACATTCAGGGCTTCATCCACCTGAGAGAAGCTGGAGCTTGTGTGAGGAATGCGTCCATGCCAAAGACAGAGATGTGGATTGAGTGGGCACATGTGAATCCATTTTGGAGTTTTATCTTTGACGTACAAGCATACTTTGACACCAGTGGTAGGAGGAAGTCATTATTTTGCAAGTCGAGTCATGTTCGAAGTCATAGGTTTGAAATTTCCTTACAAGTCATGACCAGAACAAACATTCTCCTGCGACTGTAGTAGTGAGGATAAGTGGCATAGAAAATGGATGGATGGCTTTAAGAATCATTCTATCAATGTCATGTTTTTCATTTATGTTATGGGATAGGCTCCAGCACATAATATAATGAGGATAAGCGGCATAGAACATGGATGGATAACTATCAAAAATCTATCCATCCTTTTTCTATGCCGCTTATCCTCATTATATTATATGCTAGAGCCTATCCCAGCTGTCTTCGGGTGAGAGGCGGGGTACACCCTGGACTTATCTTCTCATATCTACTATATGGACAAAATCATATTTCATTTTCTATGTCATAATTACCTACTGTAAATACCTCGCCTCTAGCCCCAAGTCAGCTGGGATAGGCTCCAGCATATAATATAATGAGGATAAGTGCCATAGAAAATGGATGGATAACTATCTAAATCCATCCATCCATTTTCTATGCCGCTTATCATCATTATAGTATATGCTGGAGCCTATCCCAGCTGTCTTTGGGTGAGAGGTGGGGTACACCCTGGACTTATCTTCTCATATCTACTATATGGACAAAATCATATTTCATTTTCTATGTCATAATTACCAACTGTAAATACCTTGCTTCAAGCCCCAAGTCAGCTGGGATAGGCTCCAGCATGCCTGCGAATCCTCATGAGGACAAGCGGCATAGAAAATGGATGGATGGATTTAGGTCGTTATCTATCCATTTTCTATGCCGCTTGTCCTCACAGGCATGCTGGAGCCTATCCCAGCTGTCTTCGGGTGAGAGGCGGGGTACACCCTGGACTTATCTTCTCATATCTACTATATGGACAAAATCATATTTCATTTTCTATGCCATAATTACCTACTGTAAATACCTCGCCTCTAGCCCCAAGTCAGTTGGGATAGGCTCCAACATATAATATAATGAGGATAAGCGGCATAGAAAATGCATGGATAACTATCTAAATCCATCCATCCATTTTCGATGCCACTTATCCTCATTATATTATATGCTGGAGCCTATCCCAGCTGTCTTCAGGTGAGAGGCGGGGTACACCCTGGACTTATCTTCTCATATCTACTATATGGACAAAATCATATTTCATTTTCTATGCCATAATTACCTACTGTAAATACCTCACCTCTAGTCCCAAGTCAGCTGGGATAGGCTCCAGCATGCCTGCGAATCCTCATGAGGACAAGCGGCATAGAAAATGGATGGATAACTACCTAAATCCATCCATCCTCACGAAGGTGGAAGGCTTGCTGGAGCCTATCCCAGCTGTCTTCAGGTGAGAGGCGGGGTACACCCTGGACTGGTCGCCAGCCAATCACAGGGCACATATAGTCACCAATTAACCTAGCATGTTTTTGGAATGTGGAAATTAACCAGAGTTCCGGCACGGGGAGAACATGCAAACTCCACACAGAGATGGCTATTGAGGGGGGACTCGAACCCAGGTCTCCTAGCTATGTGGCCTGCACGCTAAGCACGCTAACCACTCGTCCACCGTGTAGGTGTTGCTGTTAATGATATACAATACTTTCGATATCAGCACCAGACTACCAAAGAAGAATATCACATTCATATAGTATATTTGTATGAAAAAGTGTAGACAGGAAGTAAAGCAAATAGGAAGGAAATATGTCTAATATGATATGATAATTTACTGTACTATTGAAAATGGCTGATTTGGCTTTTTGCTGACTTTTTAATAGTTTCTTTCTGAAACAATTCCAGATTTCCATCTCCCTCTCCATGCATACCATCTTTATCGCTTCTCCGAGTGCACGCCACGTGTCTTCCTTTTCTCCTTCCTTTGCAGCTCCCGAGCGCCTTATCCTTGTTATATGGAGTCCCTTACATTCACAAAATGCTGATCTGGCGCTTCCCTCCGCTCAGCCACCTGGGGCGATCACTCATCCAGCTGGTGGAGGCCAACCACAGAAGCTGTTTTGCTACCTTACAGTATTGCTCCATCTTCACTAGAAGACATCTTGTGAATGGCGAGGGGGGGGGAATCAATGCAGCCAGTACAGGATGTTCATAACAAGTGGTGAGTAACTACAGCATGATTCATGGCCTCACTTTTTCCCCAGAGCTCGTCTCCCTTTCCTGCCTTCTTTCTCCCGTGCTGGAATTGGCTTTCATGTGTGAGTCGACATCAATCGGGACCACCGTCGTGCGTGTGTAAAATTCAGTCTCAGTCAAAGTCGGTGGGCTTTTTTAATGATGTATGTTTTCATATGCATCATTAAGAAAGCATTGACTCACTAAAATAAGACAGAAATGCTAAAGATCATCTAAAAAAACAGCCTCGTCTGAGCTGTGCAATAAAGGGATTAACAATATTAAACTCCTTGTTTATTCATTTGTGTTTTGCAGTAGATTGTAAAAAGATTAAACATAGAATCTTGAGTTAATCCATGTTGTCTTTTCAAAGTTTTGCATGTAAATGCCAACAGTGAGATTGGATTTCTTCTAAAAAGTTTGGTTACTCAAGTAAAAACTGATCAGCACAGCCGTGGATTTCTAAAGCAGGGGTGTCAAACTCCCATAACTCCTTTTCAAATTGTACTTATTCTTGGCCTAAATGATGCATTTCAAGCATTAAAATGGCTAAATGAAGTAAAAAAATGAAGTAAAATACAAATATAAGGCAGAACATTCTCCCGTGACTGTAGTAGTGAGGATAAGTGGCATAGAAAACGGATGGATGGCTTTAAGAATCATTCTGTCAATGTCATATTTTTCATTTATGTCTGTTTTATCTTCTCATATCTACTATATGAACAAAATCATATTTCATTTTCTATGCCATAATTACCTACTGTAAATACCTCGCCTCTAGCCCCAAGTCAGCTGGGATAGGCTCCAGCATGCCTGTGAATCCTCATGAGGACAAGGACAAGTCCAAATTGTCCATAGGTATGAATGTGAGTGTGAATGGTTGTTTGTCTATATGTGCCCTGTGATTGGCTGGCGAACAGTCCAGGGTGTACCCTGCCTCTCGCCCGAAGACAGCTGGGATAGGCTCCAGCATATAATATAATGAGGATAAGTGGCATAGAAAATGGATGGATGGATTTAGGTAGTTATTCATCCATTTTCTATGCCACTTATCCTCATTATATTATATGCTAGAGCCTATCCCAGCTGTCTTCGGGCGAGAGGCAGGGTACACCCTGGACTGTTCGCCAGCCAATCATGGATGAATAACTACCTAAATCCATCCATCCATTTTCTATGCCGCTTATCCTCATTATATTATATGCTGGAGCCTATCCCAGCTGACTTGGGGCTGGAGGCGAGGTATTTACAGTAGGTAATTATGGCATAGAAAATGAAATATGGTTTTGTCCATATAGTAGATATGAGAAGATAAGTCCAGGGTGTACCCCACCCCTCGTCTGAAGACAGCTGGGGTAGGCTCCAGCATGCCTGCGAATCCTCAGAGGACAAGCAGCATAGAAAATGGATGGATAAATACATAATCCATCCATCCGTTTACTATGCCGCTTATCCTCATTATATTATGTGCTGGAGCCTATCCCAGTTGTCTTTGGGCGAGAGGCGGGGTACACCCTGGACTGGTGGCCAGCCAATCACAGGGCACATATAGACAAACAACCATTCACACTCACATTCATACCTATGGACAATTTGGAGTGGCCAATTAACCTATGTTATTTATTTATTTATTTATTTATTTATTTATTTATTTATTTATTTATTTATTTATTTATTTATTTATTTATTTATTTATTTATTTATTTATTTATTTATTTATTTATTTATTTATTTATTTATTTATTATTATTATATTTGTTTACATTTTTTTGGAATGCACACCAACTGCAAATTGACCAAGTATGCGGTCATTGTAGTATAGTATCTAAACCAACACATCCAGTGTAATATTTGTACCTGTGTTCTCCACTGCAATTGCATTATCTGTTTGTGAAGTCTTCACCATCAGTGTGAGACCGCTGTCTGTTAACACGTCCATCAATACGACTCAACGCTGCTTGTCCTCCTACGCATCATTTTGACTGTCCCACCTGTAGAAGAGAGCCGCAGAGAGAGAGAGAAGGAAAGAGAGAAAAGGGAGAGACGGGAAGCCATCATTAAAGTGTGACTGCCATTGTGTTTAATGCAGGATGACATTAACGCTAGTGTACTAGATTTCATTACAACAAAGATCCACACGAGGCTCAGACAAGCACAAAGTTACAGTAATTGAGGGAAAACATGACAGAAACATCAAACAGGCCCTCGGGATAGCAAACGATCACTCATTTCTTGGATGTATGGCAGATCCCAGCCCGAGATTAATTTAAACTTTGCAGAGCAAGAAAGTACACAAGGAGTCACGGCTGAGATCACTATGGAAACTGTGCGCCAATCGCTCCTATTTTAAGCTTCATTTAACATTTATAGCAGAGTTGTTAACCTATGCCAACCTCACATAGGCAGCTCTGAGCATATTTGTTTATTGTAATTAGCCAACCCCCCCCCCATACCCCCCCCCCCCCCCCCTTCCTATGCGCCTCAGCAGCAAGAAAAAGCAAGGCGACTCAAAGAGGGGAGATTAAAGAGATGTGGCTGAGGCGGTGACAGCACACTGTGAACACAGACTCTTTTACTGTTGCGAGTGATGGTGAGAGTGGGTGGGGAACAGGGGAGGGGGGTCGGCAGTGGTGGGGGGGAGTGTTGAATGAGACGCAGTGCACTGGGAAGCAGGTTGATAGAAAACAAGAGAGAGGTTGAAGTTTGTCAGCCAAGCACATCGCGCTGAAAATGGGTTAGATGGCACAAAAGCTATGTTCTTTCCTTGTAGTGCACTTTTGTTGTGTTCACTACAGGGGCACAGTTCGCCCTTGTCAAGACTTAATACTAATAATAATAATAATAATCTTAGTGGATGTTCATATTTTCATTGATCACACCCTTTAAAAAAAATCATGTACTTCATTCATTCATTCATTCATTTTCTACCACTTATCCTCAAGAGGGTCATGGGGGTGCTGGAGCCTATCCCAGCTGTCTTCAGGCGAGAGGCGGGGTACACCCTGGACTGGTCCATGTACTTCATATTCATATTCAATAGTCCCTCACCACTTTGCGGTTCAAATTTCATGGCTTCACACGATCACAGTTTTTAAAAAAAAATTCCATTATTGGAAACAGCCTATTATTGGTAAATAAATACGCATTTTAATAATATTTTACGTACTATTAAGCATTTTCAAGCATAAAAATGGAACAAATATACAACTGTGAAAAAATCGTTCATTCGTTTTCTACCGCTTATCCTCACAAGGGTCGTAGGAGCCTATCCCAGCTGTCTTCGGGCAAGAGGGGGGTACACCCTGGACTGGTGGCCAGCCAATCACAGGGCACATATAGACAAACAACCATTCACACTCACATTCATACCTATGGACAATATGGAGTTGCCAATTAACCTAGCATGTTTTTGGAATGTGGGAGGAAACCGGAACACCCGGAGAAAACCCATGCATGAAAGGGGAGAACATGCAAACAGATCACAGAAATAGCCGAGGGTGGAATCGAACTAGCTGTGTGGCCTGCGCGCTAACCACCGCTGTGAAAAGATCCTATTTATAAATAAAGAATCATACTACAAGGAAAAGTAGTTGAACTGGAAGAGAAAGAGAATTCAGAAAAATGATGACAAGGTTTGCTTTACATCACAAATAATGTGTCAGATTGGCGATTTGTGACTGGCCTCCAAATTCCATGCAAGCCTGATGCTAAAGCAGCTGATAACAGAGGAAGCAACAGGAGGGCAACGTTCTACAATCAACATCGACACAGTCGACCTTGGCCACATTGTTTTTTTCAAAATATGAATTAATAAATTATCGCCTATTGTTAGCCTAAACAAAGAAAAAATTACATATTTCTGCCTTAAATGAAGCAATTTCAAGTATAAACATGGCTAAAACATGGCTAAATGAACGTTGTAATATGTAGTATTCTACACTGGTCACAAGGTGTCAGTAATGTTACATTGTTGTATTGATAAGACAATAATTACTGTAGAAAAAACTGTCAACTGAAAGTGAAAAAGGAACAGGAAATGCTGTGTCTTATTTTCTATTATTATGTATACTATATTGGATAATTCATTCATTCATTTTCTACCGCTTATCCTCACGAGGGTCGCGGGGGGTGCTGGAGCCTATCCCAGCTGTCTTCAGGCGAGAGGCGGGGTACACCCTGGACTGGTCGCCAGCCAATCACAGGGCACATACAGACAAACAACCATTCACACTCACATTCATACCTATGGACAATTTGGAGTCGCTAATTAACCTAGCATGTTTTTGGAATGTGGGAGGAAACCGGAGTACCCGGAGAAAACCCACGCATGCACGGGGAGAACATGCAAACTCCACACAGAGATGGCCGACGGTGGAATTGAACCCTGGTCTCCTAGCTGTGAGGTCTGTGCGCTATATTGGATAATATGAGTGTAAATATGACTATAGGGGTGTTATTTCATATAAAAACATATTTAGAAGGTCTTAAACAGGGTTTCTATTAACTATGAAAATGTTCGATTTTTCAATAAGGACTCCTACTTCGTGGAAATTCACTTATCAGATAAGGAAAATGATGACAAGAATCGCATTAGATCTCAAATGATGTGTCAGATTCCTGATTTGGCCTGTATGGTGTAGTTTTTATTGAACCATATGAACTCTGCCTAGCAACAAGTCACAAACAAGTGACAATTAAAAATACTAATACTAAAAATACTACTACTAATAATAAGAAGATGTAGAATAATTTTATAATATTAATAACATTAACATTAACATTAATAATAATAATAATAATAATAATAATAATAATAATAATAATAATAATAATAATAATAATAATAATATATATATATATACATACATAATATATTTAAGAATTGCATATATAACAATTGCATTACATCTCAAATGATGTGTGAACCATATGAACTCTGCCTCGCAACAAGTCACAAATAAGTGACAATTAAAAATACTACTACTAAAAATACTACTACTAATAATAATAAGATGTAGAATAATTTTATAATATTATTAATAATAATAATAATAATAATAATAATCATAACATTTTTAAATGATAATAGTCAATAGAACAACTCATTTGTGCATTGAAATATTACATCACATTTCTGACGTGGTAATGCAACTGTGTCGCACTTTGAAAATCCCTGATCTGGGAAATGTGAAATTTTAAAAATGCTGATTGGTCTTAACAGAATTATCATTTTTTTTCAATGATATAATGATAAATACTGCTTCTTTCTAATGGATAATACCCATGCTGTCCTTCTCAATGGTCGAATAAATTGGCTGGTATCGACATTCCACCTACACAACCCATGGAGGGTGGGTACACAAGCCGGTTCAGGGTATACCATTCCCAACTGTGCTCGGGAGAACCCATCTGAACTGCAGCTGCATGGTTAATGCGGAATATTAATCCGATGTCAGTCTTGAAAGAAAGATGATGGCAGACATTCCGGGCCAGGAAATTCATATTTGATGATTCTGCCTCATGCTTGTTTAGAGTCTTGCTTAGCACCCGTTCTTTTTCTTCTTTTTCCCAACTCCCCACCCTTCCAGAGAGAGGGAATGCGGGATGACAAATTAGCCGGAGGAGTTGGATCTAATAACACCATCTCCTCGCCGTGAGGAAAGGGTGTCTGGGAGATGAAGACAGACGGTCAACAATAAAAGAAAGGGAGTGCACAGCCGACTATAAACAGCTCGTCTTTTTCATCCTATTGCTTCTAGATTTCATTAGCTGCTCACTGACCTGACAGCATAGGAGCTACCTGAAGGGAACTCTGCTTACAGCAGCATACTCATTGGCTCAGTGGGTGATTTGGCTTTGGAGCAATCACATGTGCTCATATGTGAAGCAGGTACAAGGCCCCCGTAGGTAGACCCAGCCTGGAGCCTGTCTATCTGTGGAGTAGTGCAGGATTAAGAGCACACTGTGTTAGTTGGGTTTAACATTGTCTTGTGTTTATCCTGCAGATTGGGAGATTACGTTATCGTTTCCGCCAAGCTGGAGGACACCGTTATATAGAACGGTAAACCCGGATCTCACTTGAGTTTCCACCAGAAGGGAGGGTGAGTAAAACATGCAATATTGCATCAGTGTGACATGATTTTATGCCTGTGTATCTTGGAGATATTCAGCAGCCAAATAAGGGCATCCCACATCTTTCTATTATTTTGCTAATTATTACATGAGGCGGCTTTGTTTTTAAGTTCGGTGGAAATATATGGAGCATGTGGAGATCTGGAGACTTCTCGTTCGGAGAAAAGCTCTATCTATAGCAGGGGTCTCAAACACGCAGCCCGCGGGCCAAATGTGGCCCGCAGGACACTAGTTTGAGGCCCCCGCCTTGATATGAAAGTTTAATGTTAGTGTGGCCCGCGCAAGTTTGATATGGATGCTGTATGGTATCATGTACCCAGAAAAAATTATTACGTTTGATTAATGTTCATGTTAAAGGTTAAATAACTGTTAATAGTTATCCTCCCTATCCGTGTGGAAGTGGTAAGTTTTTGGCTATTTAAGTTTAAAGGAAATAACTTGAAGGCTACCGTTTAGGTCGCTAGCTCTCTAGTTTGCGAGTTAGCATGTGTCTCAGAGACCCTGCAGTTGCGCAATATGTTGTAAATAAAAAAGTATAAATGTGACTATAGTTGTGTTTTGTCATGTCTACAGGGCTCTAATAATGCTTTGTTCATTTTAATCTGAAAAAAATAATTTGTCTACCCACCAACTACATGTGGTTTCTCAAGTTTTTATTATTATTATTATATGTAGTTATTTATTTATTACTGATTGATTTTGTTTATTCTTGATTTGTTTATTTTTCATCGTATTTTGTGCAGAAAAATAAAAATTAAGATATTTGAGAACAGTGGAATGTTTTATCAGAGCTTTTATTGTAGAAAATCGGAACCAAAGCACTGAAAAAGTTTGTATATTTTTCTGTTTTTAATAAATGCGTTTTTTTTGGGGGGGGAAAACCTGATGCGGCCCAGCCTTGCCCAGACCCTAGCTCCAGTGGCCCCCAGGTAAATTGCAACTTAGTATCGGCAATCACTGCTTCTGTTTCATAACACACGTCATACATAGAAGAGATCTATTTTGATGATTTATCGACATTTTGCTATAGTTAGCGACTAAGGGTGCAGATATAAATATTTCTTGCAACATGCATTATTTGATAATTACTGTAACAATCAACAAAGGTGAGCATCTGCAGGTGAGCGGGAGTGAGCTCATCTAAATAACGCCATGCTATGCTATGTCTGGAAGCTGTATAAAAAACAAAAACACCACAATATAACCCTGACACAATCCTCCATTGCCTTGCTGCGACACAAATTCTTGGCAAAGTGTGGCACAGGGGCCATTTATCGAACGTGACTCATTGCAGAAGTCATATGCAGCGATTTTGTCTTGATCTGACAAATCTTAAGTAAATTTGATCGAATGTTGAATTATTACAGATTCTGTTTGTACGTTAACACCGCCGCAGCTAAGTGACGCTGGGGACACCAAGGTATTTTGGATTGCAAGGTTTGTCGTGTGCGTACAGTGCTTACGGTGCGGTTCTGTATGTGATGAATACACTTCTTCTGTGACGGAGTACCGCAGTCATGTTGTTTACAAATGTGTTCCACAGCAGAAGATGTGATCCCTTCAACGGTAAAAGTCGCACACAAACAGTCGCACTAGCATACTTCTCCGCACAAACATGCCTGCAATTCCATCGACTATTACATTAAAGCAGAAATCATAGAGCCATAATTACATGTACAGAATTATCATTCACAGAATGCCATCGCTTCTTAGACTTGTGTCTGCCCGATCTATATCATCTTGTGACACCCTTACCAGGTACACACGACACAAAAACCAAGAGACCGACAAAAAGTCAAGTCACACAAAACTGGCAAAACCGCATATGAGTGTGTTTCTGTCCAGGCACGGACACCACACACAGCTGGAAGGCTAGTCAGGCCACAGAGGTCCTGCCAGACATCAGAGCTGCTTGTGGATGTGTGGTGAGAGAGGTCTTTGCATGTCTGTTTGTGTGTATGCGTGTGTGTGTGTGTGTTCATGGCCAGTTGCATGTGTGTTGTACACAAAGCCCCAAGGCCGAGCATCCTCAGCATCAGTATGCTCTGGCAGAGGCTGCGCATGCAATCACAAGGAGAGAGAGAGAGCGAGAGAAAGAAAGAAAGAGAGAGAGAAGGGCAAAGGCAGGCATATTGCAAGCAGTTCACCCCCTGCCATTCAGATGCAATACCTCAAATGTGTTTATTTACCACATTATTCATGATTGTCCTGCATCTCATCCAAGAATTGCCCCCTGCTTACCAGCTCCATCAAGACATGACCACAGGCCAGTTCACTAACAATGATGGACTGAGGACCGTTTACATCGCAGCTGTAAAACCAAAAAGGGTGAAACTTTGAAACAATTACAGTGAGGGTGTCAACGGGCCGGTGACAAAGTGATTTTCTCCTTAGAATGAATGAATATAGAATGAATATAATATTAGTTATCACCCTTATATCCATTTGCTTAGACAATAGAAAGTCTTTGAATGTGCTGTGACCCTGATCAGAGACCCCCAGTGACCCCCAGGTTCTGGATGCGCCAACAGCAACCCTGCAGATGTTCATGTTAATCCTGCAAGAATGTGTCAAGATAAGAACTCATAAAACAATAAGAGTAATTACTCTCACATATACACACACACATAGACAAAAAAAACAGCTTGTGCAACTGCCCCCTCCCATGTAGTAGGGACCCCCAAAAAGAGAGTGTGAGCTACATATTCAGAGTATAGCGGCATGTCACTGGGTATGTGGTTTCACTCTCCTCGCTGCGAGTAACTTTGAATATTGTTGTCTTTCTCTTCTGTATTTCTGCATTTAAGTGTTTTTAAAAGTGTCACAGGAGTTTGAACCTGACAATTGCAGATTAACTCACAATAATATTTTAAACAGGGTAAAGCGACTGATACAGACACCTAAATACTGTAGAACAGGGGTCTCAAACTTGCAGCCCGAGGGCCAAATTTGGCCTGCAGGACACTAGTTTGAGGCCCCCGCCTTGATATAAAAGTTTAATGTTAGTGCGGCCCGCGCAAGTTTGATATGGATGCTGTATGGTATCATGTACCCAGAAAAAATTATTACGTTTGATTAATGTTCATGTTAAAGGTTAAATAACTGTTAATAGTTATCCTCCCTATCCGTGTGGAAGTGGTAAGTTTTTGGCTATTTAAGTTTAAAGGAAATAACTTGAAGGCTACCGTTTAGGTCGCTAGCTCTCTAGTTTGCGAGTTAGCATGTGTCTCAAGACCCTGCAGTTGCGCAATATGTTGTAAATAAAAAGAGTATAAATGTGACTATAGCCGTGTTTTGTCATGTCTACAGGGCTCTAATAATTTTTTGTTCATTTTAATCTGAAAAAAAAAAATTGTCTACCCACCAACTATATGTGTTTTTTATTATTTGCCGTTTTATTATTATTATTATATTTATTTATTACTGATTGATTTATTTTCTTTATTCTTGATTTGTGTATTTATTTTTCATCTTATTTTGTGCAGAAAAATAAAAAGTAAGATATTTGAGAACAGTGGAATGTTTTATCAGAGCTTTTATTGTAGAAAATCGGAACCAAAGCACTGAAAAAGTTTGTATATTTTTCTGTTTTTAATAAATGCGTTGTTTTTTTTTTGGAAAACCTGATGCGGCCCAGCCTTGCCCAGACCCTAGCTCCAGTGGCCCCCAGGTAAATTGAGTTTGAGACCCCTGCTTTAGAACAAACTCATGCCATGAAGGGCTGAAACACTGCAGCTTTTCTCTGCAACCATTTTCTCCAGCAGGTGATTTAATTGATGAGTGCTTTCCATCTGGGCCCTCCATGGCACGAGTTTGACATCTCTACAAGTGTAGAGAGAGCGATGGACAGATTGATATACAGCACTGAACCCTATATAATACTTTTCCCTGTCAAAAGTCTGAAGAAGACTAATATGTCTAATATTAGAGGTCTAGAAATGCACATATGGAAGACAGCAGGTGGTGTCAAATGACTTATACCCAAGCGAATCAGATTAATCAGGTTAATTGGCGACTCCAAATTGTCCATAGGTATGAATGTGAGTGTGAATGGTTGTTTGTTTATATGTGGCCTGTGATTGGCTGGCCAGCAGTCCAGGGTGTGCCCCGCTTCTCGCCAGACAGCTGGGATAGGCTCCAGCACCCCCTTGTGAGGAAAAGCGGTAGAAAATGAATGAATGAATGAAGATCATCTATTAGTTAATTAAATTAAATTATGCTTTTTTCACTTTTCTGACCTATAAATGTAGTTAGAATGTTGTATTCTTGTGTTAAACGATGCCAATGTTTCAGATAATGAGGTTTGCGCATTTGGAAGTGAGCCCTGAAAAAAGTTTGTGATGGCTCAAAACGCTAGGTTTCAAAAGGCGTGGTAAAACTGTCTCTTTGTGATGTCACAGAGAGGTGGACTTTCTTATATGTGCGTGTTTGTAACCAGATAAGCTCTCTGCCTTCCTCCAAGCTCTGCTGCTCTGTTTACAAAACAAGATCAGGCAGAAGTTATTGTATTTGGTGATTCCCAGCATGAGAAAAAAATATTTTCATCCGTCAACGGCATTTCAAATGTGTTTCAAATGTACATGACAAAACACGAATATAGTCACATTTATACTTTTTATTTACAACATATTGCGCAACTGCAGGGTCTTGAGACACATGCTAACTCGCAAACTAGAGAGCTAGCGACCTAAACGGTAGCCTTCAAGTTATTTCCTTTAAACTTAAATAGCCAAAAACTTACCACTTCCACACAGATAGGGAGGATGACTATTAACAGTTATTTAACCTTTAACATGAACATTAATCAAACGTAATAATTTTTTCTGGGTACATGATACCATACAGCATCCATATTCAAACATTAAACTTTCATATCAAGGCGGGGGCCTCAAACTAGTGTCCTGCGGGCCACATTTGGCCCGCGGGCCGCGTGTTTGAGACCCCTGATATAGAGAATCACGGGTTTGAGACTGCAACAAAAGAGATACATACATACGTAGTCGCCACTGTACGTTCCTGTTTAGTGTTTACTACAGTATTGTTTTCTGCACGAGAAGCACAGTAGTTAGAAAAATAAGTCAAAAAGGAGCGAGTGGGAAAAGCCAAACAGAACAATTAGGATTTGATTTGTCCTCCTCCACCTCTTCTGCACACGACGCGTTAATATGCCAGCTGGATAACAAGATAAGAACATGTTTACTTGCTCTGTATGGAACCTATCTACAGCACAATCTAATTCCTGCAAGCTTCTTCCTGGTTCACTGCCTCACTCCTTGATTGGATCGCATTTTTTTTCTCCAATGAAGCAGCAACGAGAGAAACGGCTATAGCAGGATGCCGTTTAATTACGGAAAACTCTGAAACAAGCTCTCGCAGTAGAGATGATACATACGTATGTACAAGGAGTCCTTTGTGTCCGCAGAGGGGGTGAGTCAAGGGGCTGAGGATGAGACCCCCAACCTGAAGAGCCCCTCAAAGACAGAAAAGCTCCACAGGGGACACTGAACAAAACATCCACCACCAAATTGGCCACTCGCCTTTTCAACGCAGGTTTACCGTGTCATGCAAGGTGGAGGATGCAGAAAGGCTGCATAAGTTGCGTCACACCCAAATAGCCCAGGAGGAACGCTGATAAACATATTAATCCTACACTTGTGTTAGGGTCGGCATCGACCCGTTTTACATTTTAATGCATAAAAAGAATCACATAACATTTTTATTTACAACATATTGCGCAACTGCAGGGTCTTGAGGCACATGCTAATTCGCAAACTAGAGAGCTAGCGACCTAAACGGTAGCCTTCAAGTTATTTCCTTTAAACTTAAATAGCCAAAAACTTACCACTTCCACACGGATAGGGAGGATAACTATTAACAGTTATTTAACCTTTAACATGAACATGAATCAAACGTAATATTTTTTTCTGGGTACATGATACCATACAGCATCCATATCAAACTTGCGCGGGCCGCACTAACATTAAACTTTCATATCAAGGCGGGGGCCTCAAACTAGTGTCCCGTGGGCCATATTAGGCCCGCGGGCCATGTGTTTCAGACCCCTGGTATAAACTCATGAAAGTCGTATTTTAACATATTTTTTACTCTGTTTACTTGTTTTTATTCAACTCCATTTTCTGTAAAGTGTCTGAGTATTTTGAAAAGCGCTATACAAATAAAATGAATTATTATTATATTATTATTATATTCTATAGCCCTCAGTAATAGCCAGGTAACAAAAGAACCTTCAATTTATTAATATGATTCTTTTGAGGTTCATTTGACCATTTTTGGAAATTGAAATGGAGGGGTATAGTGACAAAAAAAGGCCTACATGCCCACACCAAAAGTATTAAAACCAATATTTTCATGTATGAGGAAGCCTAAGAAGGTAACCAAGACATGAGAAGCAAATTTGATGGTTATTGTTTTTAGTGTATTTTATAGCTGATTTAATACATGGGTCAAAACCGACCCGTTAACATAAGACATGATACCAGAAAGCTAACACAAGAGGATGTAGCATTTTCATTTGAATGCACAGTAATAGCCAACCAGTCATTTCTTCTCCATGTTTGCCTTGTACAATACCCACGGCATTGGAAATGCTTGTGAGGGATTAGACTCGGTTGGGAGATTAGTACTAGTGGGTGTAGTTGAAGTTGAGTCTGCAGCCAGAGACACACAGCACATTTGTAACATGCTTGCCGAGTGTGAAAGCACAGCGGAGAACAAGTGAAAGCTTTCGTATTTGTCCTTGTCTTACTGTTGCGGTATTGTTGACATCCTCCTATTTTGCTCATTGGTGCACTGCAGAGCTCCGATCTTTGTCCTGCTGTGCGCTTTAGTTTAGGAACCTCTCTTCCTTTTTGTGTAGCACTCTCACAAACACGCGTATTGTTCTGTCGAAGGTCAACAGGCCTCCTCTGTTGTAATACGCCAGAAATGGTCTTCTGCAGGCACGTACAGTATCTAGCAAGCTATTGAATAGCCAACAGTTTAAACTGTTTCTATCAACATATACATACATAAAACATATACCAGTGGTTTTAATTATTAGATTATATTCATCTTCAGATATAATTCAGCTGGAAATATGCATTTAAAGTATAAAATATATAGGTACGCAACATGAATGAATGATAATGTAAGATGATCCATCAATAGATGGCATTGGTATAAGTATGGTGAGTTCAAGGATCACGCTACAAATGGTGGAATCGCAAGGCTGCATGAAAAAAACATTATCAATGAAGCATGAAGACATAAATGTAAAAATGGTGGGCTTATGTTGTACATATTACCTTTATTATTACATATTTATAAATATGACAATTCTGTGGGCGGCATGGTGGTCGAGTGGTTAGCGTGCAAACTTCACAGCGAGGAGGACCAGGGTTCGACTCCACCCTCGGTTATGTCTGTGTGGAGTTTGTGCTTGCATGGGTTTCCTCCCACATTCCAAAAACATGTTAGGTTAATTAGCGACTCCAAATTGTCCATAGGTATGAATGTGAGTGTGAATGGTTGTTTGTCTATATGTGCCCTGTGATTGGCTGGCCACCAGTCCAGGGTGTACCCCGCCTCTCGCCCGAAGACAGATGGGATAGGCTCCAGCAACCTGCGACCCTTTTCTACCGCTTATCCTCACAAAGGTTGCGGGGAGTGCTGGAGCCTATCCCAGCTGGGGTACACCCTGGACTGGAGTCGCTAATTAACCTAGCATGTTTTTGGAATGTGGGAGGAAACCGGAGTACACGGAAAAAGGGTGGAATTGAACTTGAGTGTCCTCGCTGTGTGGCCTTTGTGCTAACCACTAACTGCTGCATTGGCTGGGAATTGGCTGCAAGATCAACACTCGTTTTTTCTCAGGAAGTTGGTGTCCACGGGAACATCCATGTCTCAACTGAAGGTACAAGCAACATATCATCAACATCTGATTCCGGTTCCTGTTTCCATGTAGTGGATTCCTTTTTTAAATGAAAATTTGCTTTTAATTAAGCACGACTCCGGAAAAGGTGAGTTGACTACCTCTGATATCCCAGCAGCCATGCACACAGTCTACACACAACAGTTCACGACCAAACACTCTCGGCTTGGTAACACCCGTTGCCGCTAGCTCACTCAAAGCTTAAAGGGGTCGCACCCACACACACAAGGCAACGAACAAAACGTTAGAAAATAATAAAAACCATTATAATTACTGTTATGACCAGTGGGATTTTCAGGGGAGCTGTGCTGAATTTAGGCATGCTTGACCACCCTTAAAAAGGGTCTAAAAATCCCCATGGTAGTTTTCTTAAGAGAACAGAGTTGTATTTGTGTTTTTATTCCAATTTTGGTTCAAATTTTTTCTCAATCAGAAATCACTCCACACTCTTTATTGCTTTCTGGTTCTACCATATCTTACTTATTGTGTGGAAATATGGGCTAATAACTATAAAAGCAATCTTTTATACTCGCTAAATGTACTGCAAAAAAGGTCAGTAAGGATAATTCATAATGCCGCCTACAGAGAACATACTAACTCCTCATTTCTAAAATCATAAATACTTCAACTTGCTGATATAGTTCATCTTCAAACAGCTAAAATAATACATAAGGCTAAAAATAACCAATTACCTAAAAATGTCATCCAATACTTCTCTACAAGAGAGGAGAAATATGATCTCAGGGAAGAACTACATTTGAAACACTTATATGCTAGGACTACGTTAAAAAGCCATAGCATTTCAGTATGTGGAATCAAACTATGGAATGGATTGAGTAAGGACCTCAAACAATGCACAACGATGAGCCAATTCAAGAAACAATACAAGAAAAACAATACAAAAAAAACAACCTTAATTTGTATTATGGAAAGCAGGAAGTGAACAAATGTAACAGTTAGTGATTGTAAAAGTACCAGATGGAGGGGTAGGATTTAATAAGCTTTGCTTCTTCCTACTCCTTTTGGACATGTGGAACTGTGAACTGATTATGTGATGCATTCAATTGTAATCTGATGCATGTTCAAATGAAATTAAACAATTACCATTACCAATTAGAGGAAGCATATGCAAGCAAACCTAACCCCCAGATCCAGTATCTACTGGTATACAGTATCTGTTTTATCAACAACCCCATCCATCAGATGCTTCCATAGTATTTAATTTAAAAGTAACATATACGCTATCGTCATAACGTTACAGCATCTCCAGGAAGATGAGCCTTTCATATGAGGCTTAGTGTGTGCAGGGTCTGTGTACATAGCCGCTCCACAGAGTGTGACCAAGAGCAACACAAAAGCAATCTTTCTTTGACAAACTTCTGTAGAAAAGTGATATTTTATTGGACATTGGGGTGTGTGTTTTTTTTTCTTCTCCTGTTTCCTTTCATGTGTTTGTCACATTTTGTATTGTGTCTTGACTTGATTGCAAAACATGCATGCTAGGTTAATTGGCGACTCCAAATTGTCCATAGGTATGAATGTGAGTGTGAATGGTTGTTTGTCTATATGTGCCCTGTGATTGGCTGGCAACCAGTCCAGGGTGTACCCCGCCTCTCGACCCTAATGAGGATAAACGGAACAGAAAATGGATGGATGCCTGCTAACAGTGTTCCATTTACATAACAGACCTCCGTATTAACCAAGCTACAGCCATATTGTTATTGTAGCAGCTAAAAACTATATTTGTATGGAGGACTACCATGAGGCCTTGTTAGCCGCTAGTCTCGGTGTCACTCACTCATTTTAGAGGATTTTGACTGACTTTTGAATTGAATAAGTTAAGCAAAAATGAGGCAATGTTTACGTCAACAAGGAGACAAATTGAAATAATTGCGACCCTCGTGAGGAAAGCGCTCTAGAGCCACATGCGGGGCTCTTTAGCGCCGACCTAGTGGCTCCCTGGAGCTTTTTGAAAATGTTTGAAAATGTAAAAAGATGGGGGAGGGCAATATATTTTTGGTTTAAATATGGTTTCTATAGGAGTACAAACAACACATAGAAAACCTGTTTACCACCCTCTAAATGATTTTTTACATTATTAGAGCACTCTAGACATGGACTAGCACCCCTATATTCACCTTTACGCTTCTATTACCCAATAAAATAGATATATTTTATATTAATATTCATTAATATTATTCATTCATTTTCTACCGCTTTTTCCTCACGAGGGTCGCAGGGGGTGCTGGAGCCTATTCCAGCTGTCTTTGGGCGAGAGGCGGGGTACACCCTGGACTGGTCGCCAGCCAATCACAGGGCACATATAGACAGGAATATTTTGATATTTTGGAATATTTTCATAATTAGACTGTAGAAAACCCGTTTACCACCCTCTAAATGATTTTTTTACATTATTAGAGCACTCTAGACATGGACTAGCACCCCTATATTCACCTTTACGCTTCTATTACCCATTAAAATAGACATTTATTCATTCATTTTCTACTGGTTATCATCATGAGGGTCGGGGGTGCTGGAGCCTATCCCAGCTAGCTTCGGGCGAGAGGCGGGGTAAAATAAACCAATCACAGAAAAGACAGGAATAAGCTGATTGTGTTGTACATTCTCCTGAAAGACATCATTATTTTACCACCATCACCCGCCCGCTGCATGGTTTGGTCTTGTGTCGGTATTGAACAGTGACTTTTATTGCACGTGCCGGAGATTCAACCTATAAAAGCTGCAGCTGGAAATACTACCTAAAGAATGAGCAGAAAGCCCGTGTGAATCTTGGTCGATTAAAGCAGAACAGGTGGGCTGACACTTACACACGACAAATTATGAAGCGATTTCCCCCATTTGCAAGGCAGTATAAGATTAATGGAATCTGAAACGACTGCTGCTTTGCACCGCTTTGCCCCTGCAGGTTTTCACTAAATGACCATTCAAATGGAAGTAAAGTATAGCTTATCAGGTTGGAGTGGTTGTTTTTTAAAGTTTTAAAGATGAGCTAAAGGAGAAACATTATGAAAAACTGATTTGTTAAATGGCGGTACGGTGGACGAGTGGTTTGCGCACAGACCTCATGGCTAGAAGACCAGGGTTCAATTCCACTCTCGGCCATCTCTGTGTGGAGTTTGCATGTGTTTCGTTCATGTGCGTGGACTGTTCCAAATCGTCAATCTGACACATCATTTGCGATGTAAAGCAAACCTTGTCATCATTTTACTGTATTCACTTTCTGTTCCAGTTCAACAACTTTTCCTTATAGTATGGTTCTTTATTTATAAATAGGATCTTATCACAGCGGTGGTTAGCGCGCAGGCCACACAGCTAGGATACCGGAGTTTGATTCCACCCTGGGCCATTTCTGTGATCTGTTTGCATGTTCTCCTTGTGCATGCGTGGGTTTTCTCCGGGTATTCCGGTTTCCTCCCACATTCCAAAAACAAGCTAGGTTAATTGTCCATAGGTATGAATGTGAGTGTGAATGGTTGTTTGTCTATATGTGCCCTGTGATTGGCTGGCGACCGGTCCAGGGTGTACCTGGTCTTTGCGTACACATTTTGGACCTCTGGAGTGGCTGGCCAAACAGTACACGTAAAATTACACAACCAAATAATTTTTCACATTAGTCGGCCTTGTCAGAAAAAAATTTAAATGACGGCAAGTTGTAACAATCTGGCTAAGTTTCTCTGCCTATGACTAGGAAGCTCTGACAGTAAAGAACCACCATCTCCTTTTCGACTAACTAACTATCCTGTGTTATTAAAAGCAAGGACGTGCTGCAGTGCTGCTGGATGCACCGATTGTCACAAACATATCAATAACATCCCAGCTACAGAGGCCAACAACACAAATTACACAATTCCTGGGATAAAATGGTTCTAATTAAAAATACAGATAATTAAGTTTGAAAGCTAGTTAGAAAAAAAAAACGTAAACTGTATTATGGAAAGCAGGAAGTGAACAAATGTAACAGTTACTGATTGTAAAAGTACCAGATGGAGGGGTAGGATTTAATAAGCTTTGCTTCTTCCTACTCCTTTTGGACATGTGGAACTGTGAACTGATTATGGGATGCATTCAATTGTAATCTGATGCATGTTCAAATGAAATAAAACCATTACCAGAATAAAGGCACGTTCACTTATTAGTATTTTTTTCACTATTTTTTCTTCTGCCAGCTGTCCAAGTCCAAGTATCAGACGATCTGATCACACATTCAGTTCAATGTGAGCCGTAAGTGTAGGCAAATCTCTGCCGTTTTGTCCGATAGATAAAAAAAAAAAAAACATCACTTTCTTATCTGAGCGTCTTAATTGAATTTTGCGTCATACGTTTCTGTTTCTGCATGTCTTCACTAACAACTGTTTGCTGCTACATTTGATCAAACGCCCTCACTTCAAATCCCTGACATGTCCGCCGTGATGGAAGAGCGGGATGGCACCCGCTTGAGATAATCATCGTCAATCAGAGGATGCTGAAGAGCCCAGGAAGCATCCGATATACATACACGTTTCCCTTAGGATCAGGATTAAGAAGCGGATCTTTATCAGCAAATAGCAGAACCTGCAGGGCCCAAATCAAAACCGTCGCTACAAAGCATTCAGGAAGTAAGTATCATCGTTCAAATTTCTTCACCACATGCTTAGTCATATGACATCTTTTGGTCAGAGTCGAGGTCAGAGGGAAAGATAATACAATAATGGAGTTTGTCCTACTATGTCATGACATCATTCATTCATTCATTCATTTTTTATTGCTTATCCTCACGAGGGCCGCGGGCATGCTGGAGCCTATCCCAGCTGTCTTCGGGCAAGAGGCAGTGTACACACTGGACTGGTCACCAGCCAATCACAGGGCACATATAGACAAACAACCATTCACACTCACATTCATACCTATGGACAATTTGGAGTCGCTAATTAACCTAGCATGTTTTTGGAATGTGGGAGGAAACCGGAGTACCCGGAGAAAACCCACGCATGCACGGGGAGAACATGCAAACTTCACACAGAGATGACCGAGGGTGGAATCGAACCCTGGTCTCCTAGCTGTGAGGTCTGCACACTAACCACTCGACCGCTGTGCCGCCCCACAACCAAATTCATTTCAACTAAAATGTTATGACTACTCTCGGGCTTAAAATCTATCTTCTATTTCATTCCGATTATCCTGTTAAGGGTTGCAGGGTAGCTGGAGCCTATCCCAGCTGACTGAGGGCAAAAGGGAGATAGATTGAAACCCGGATTGGTCACCAGTAAATCAAAGTCTGATGTGAATGGGACATTGATGGGGAATTGAGACTTGTACCTTCTGCATTTACGTCAGCCACACTACCAGTATATGACTCAAAAGTATCAGAGTCAAGTATAGTGTTCAATAATGGCCGCATGATAACAAAAAACATGTAAATAGATAACTGTACAATGTTAAGTTCATGAAAAATAGTGTGATTTGGGTTCCACATGATTTTTAGATGAACTAATTGGGTCCTTTAGCCTCGCTCTACTTCTTGCTATGCAGTCGGTGTCTGTTAGAAGCGGCGGGGGACACGCAAGGTAACAATCGTTATTGGATTTCCAAAGTTCCTGTACCTTGTCAATATTATCTGTGTAGCAGAAGTTGTGCAAACAGCACATCAGTAATGACTTCCACTGCATATCATTTTACAGGATGCAATTATAGTTAATATCAGAGCCTCTTAATAAAACCAAATATACATATACATGTTATATATATATATATATAGTCATGTGTGGGATTTTTGGCCTTGTGCAACTTATGCTCCGGAGCGACTTATAGTCCAGAAAATACGGTAATCATCATTGTTATTTTTCTCCGGAGCGACTTATAGTCCAGAAAATACGGTAATCATCATTGTTATTTTTCTCCGGAGTGACTTATAGTCCAGAAAATATGGTAATCATCATTGTTATTTTTCTCTTAAACTTTTTCAAATTACTTGAGTTCTTAACAAAACGGTGAGAGCATCTGGCCTCAGACAAATAACCCAATTCCTGGGATAAAATGTTTCTAATTATAAATACACATAATTAAGTTTGAAAGCTAGTTAGAATAAAGGCACGTTCGCTGATTAGTATTTTTTTCACGATTTTTTCTTCTGCCAGCTGTCCACACAAGTATCAGATGGTTTGATCACACGTTCAGTTCTATGTGAGCCATAAGTGTAGGCAAATCTCGTTGCCATTTTGTACGATAGATAAAAAAAGCATCACTTTCTTATCTGTGCGTCTTAATTGAATTTTATAATAATTGAAAGTTGGCTACAAATAGTACATAATGTTGGCAGCACGGCCGTCTAGTGGTTAGCGCGCAGACCTCACAGCTAGGAGAGCAGGGTTCAATTCCACCCTTGGCCATCTCTGTGTGGAGTTTGTGGGTTTTCTCTGTGTACTCCGCTTTCCTCCCACATTCCAAAAACATGCTAGGTTAAATGGCTACTCCAAACTGCATAGCAAGAAGTAGAGCGAGGCTAAAGGGCCCAATAAGTTCATCTAAAAATCACACTATTTTTCATAAACTTAACATTGTGCAGTTATCTATTTACATGTTTTTTGTTATCATGCGGCCATATTGAACACTATACTTGAGTCCTATACTTTTGAGTCATATACTGGTAGTGTGGCTGACGTAAATGCAGCGGGTACAGTCTCAATTCGTCATCAATGTCCAATTCACATCAGACTTTGATATACTGGTGACCAATCCAGGTTTCAATCTATCTCCCTTTTGCCCTCAGTCAGCTGGGTCCCTGGGTCACCCTGCAACCCGAAACAGGATAATCGGAATGGAATGGAAGATAGATTTTAAGCCCGAGAGTAACATAACATAACATAACATAACATTTTAGTTGAATTGAATTTGGTTGTGGGGCGGCACGTTGGTCGAGTGGTTAGCGCACAGACCTTCACAGCTAGGAGACAAGGGTTGGATTCCAGTCTCGGCCATCTCTGTGTGGAGTTTGCATGTTCTCCCCGTGCATGCGTGGGTTTTCTCCGGGTACTCCGGTTTCCTCCCACATTCCAAAAACATGCTAGGTTAATTGGCGACTCCAAATTGTCCATAGGTATGAATGTGAGTGTGAATGGTTGTTTGTCTATATGTGCCCTGTGATTGGCTGGCCACCAGTCCAGGGTGTACCCCGCCTCTCGCCCAACGACAGCTGGGATAGGCTCCAGCACCCCTGCGACCCTCGTGAGGAAAAAGCGGTAGAAAATGAATGAATGAATGTCTATTTTATTGGGTAATAAAAGCGTAAAGGTGAATATAGGGGTGCTAGTCCATGTCTAGAGTGCTCTAATAATGTAAAAAAAACATTTAGAGGGTGGTAAACAGGTTTTCCATGTGTAGTTTGTCCTCCTATAGAAACCATATTAAAACCAAAAATATATTGCCCTCCCCCATCTTGTTCCATTTTCAAATATTTTCTAAAAGCTCCATGGAGCCACGAGGGCGGCGCTAAAGAGCCCCGCATGCGGCTCTAGAGCGCGGGTTGCCAACATACGATCTAACAGATGGGAGATAGAAGCTCATCAGGAGACTACTACCAGGTGGTGACGGTTATGACGTGAGGTGCATGAAGTAGCTTCTGATATGAATCATTGCTGATCAGGTGTCATGGAGTACATCAATTTTGTAAGCATCTCATCCTGTTCAGGGTAATGGGTGAGCTGGAGCCTATTCCAGTTTATTCCAGCTTCCTGGACCGGGCACCAGTCAATCACAGCATACATACTCAGGGCTCTACATTAAAAACAAAAATGACTTGCCCATGGGGAATCCTTAAGGTGAGAACTACTTGCCCGAACTTGTAAAATGAAAAGATAGGGATAGAGGAAGCAGGGTTCGAACCGCCAGCCCTGCTGCTCTACGTCCTGAGCCACTGCCGCCCAATTGCAGAGCAATAATAAGACACAATCCCATTCAACGAACAAGGTCAGTGGATAAGACGATAATTTAGAATCTACATGAAAGAAAAGTACATCTCAACATAATGCCGAAATTTTAGACCTTGTGTTGAGACGTTTTTCTTTTGAGGCAAGCTGCTTCTACAAAATTCAATAATCACGCCTGAAACTCTTCAGTTAATAAAGGAATGAAATCCTCAAAGACATGAATGCACTGTGAAAGAAGTGCAGTGTTTCCCACAGGAGTGTGATGTATCTGTAGCGGTGGTGGGTTGCAGGGCTGGGGGTGGCTTGGGGGGGGGGGGGGTAGAAAACAGACGTCTCATGAGCCGCCAATAGGCGTCTTCACTCACTTCCTGCTCATACAATCAGAATTCAACCAGGATGCATTCACAAAATCGCGGGAACAACTGGATGAAATTAGCTTCCTCTGTAGGGTGGCTGGGCTCTTCCTTATAGATAAGGTGGGAAGCACCTGGGAAGGTGTTCAACCTGTAGGATAGACTACATGACTCAACTGGACTAGGAACGCCTCGGATAAGCGGAAGAAAATGGATGGACAGATGGATAGACAGATGGACAGATAGATGGATGGCTGGACCAATGGATGGACAGATGGGTGGACCAATGGATGGACAGATAGATGGATGGATGGACCAATGGATGGACAGATAGATGGATGGATGGACCAATGGATGGACAGCTGGACGGATGGATGGATGGACCGATGGATGGACGGCTGGACCAATGGACAGATAGATGGACCAATGGATGGACTGATGGACCGATGGAATTTGGAATATTTGGAATATGTATGCCGTTTTGTCACCATCTAATTTCCAGGAAATTATAGCTAGGTAGCATAGCTAACACAAAGGGCCGGAGGAGGATAAGAGCAGAGGGCTGGCCATTCAACTTGTCAATCTTCCCAAATGTTTTCTGGGATGCGTCGCCCACTGTGTTCTCTCACATGTTCTAGTTTCATTTATTTAGTATTGAGATACACTGTTGATGGTAATAAAATTCTTGCTGAAATGCGAGGGATGCACGCACTTGTTAGCCGGATTACACAAAACGGAAAATTTGTGGATAGGTGACATGCGTGCATAGGAAAAACATCAAATTTTTCAGAATAAAAATGTGAATAACAGTTGGTACAGCCTTGTATCGACTGTATTAAGTGCATTAAGTCAAATGTGACTTTACTTTTTTTTGTTTTTTTTTACAAATTGCGCTTGCAGCACCGTCTGTGGTACATTAGCTTTTGTGGGAATAGTGTTTGCTTATTTCATAAAATCCTTTAAGGCAGGGGTCTCAAACTCTATTTACTTGGGGGGCATTGGAGCTAGGGTCTGGGTGAGACTGGGCCGCATCAGGTTTTCCAAAAAAAAAAACAGAAAAAAAACACATTTATTAAAAACAACAACAATTTAAAAAACTTTGCTTTGGTTCCAATTTTCTACAATAAAAGCTCTGATAAAACATTCCACTGTTCTCAAATATCTTACTTTTTATTTTTCTGCACAAAATAAGAAGAAAAATAAATAAACAAACCAAGAATAAAGAAAATCAATCAGTAATAAATAAATAAATATAATAATAATAAATCGGCAAATAATAAAAACTTAAGAAACCACATATAGTTGGTGGGTAGACAAATTATTTTTTTCAGATTAAAATGAACAAAGCATTATTAGAGCCCTGTAGACATGACAAAACACGACTATAGTCACATTTATACTCTTTTTATTTACAACATATTGCGCAACTGCAGGGTCTTGAGACACATGCTAACTCGCAAACTAGAGAGCTAGCGACCTAAACGGTAGCCTTCAAGTTATTTCCTTTAAACTTAAATAGCCAAAAACTTACCACTTCCACACGGATAGGGAGGATAACTATTAAGTTATTTAACCTTTAACATGAACATTAATCAAACGTAATAATTTTTTCTGGGTACATGATACCATACAGCATCCATATCAAACTTGCGCGGGCCGCACTAACATTAAACTTTCATATCAAGGCGGGGGCCTCAAACTAGCGTCCTGCGGGCCATATTTGGCCCGCGGGCCGCGTGTTTGAGACCCCTGCTTTAAGGCATGGCAAAACCCCTTCACATGCTGTACTTCTATGCTCTGCACTTTCCTCTCTATTTCTCCTCTCTATCGCTATCAGCCTGCTAGCCAAAGGCCAGCAACAGACCTCAGGGTGCCCCAAGTTAACCCCAACATCAGGCTCTCTACATGCTCTGCCACAAAACTCAAATGAGGTCTTTTACTATCTGACACTACCGATTCTTGGATCCATAGTCCACCCTCCTAACCCATCCCTGTAGGGTCATTGGTATACAGTACCTGTCTATTCATTGATTGCATTGTACTGTATGTATTAGTCATTCATTCAATGCCATGCCACACTCTCACCACCAGATGCCCTTGGTTCTTTGTTGTCGTACCGACCCTTTGACTTATCACTTAATTAGTTCCTGCAGTTCGACTTTTACAATTTCTGCTCTCGCTTATTTGCACACATACACTCTAGAACAGGGGTCTCAAACACACGGCCCACGGGCCAAATGTGACCCGCAGGACACTAGTTTGAGGCCCCCGCCTTGATATGAAAGTTAGTGTGGCCCACGCAAGTTTGATATGGATGCTGTATGGTATCATGTACCCAGAAAAAATTATAACGTTTGATTAATGTTCATGTTAAAGGTTAAATAACTGTTAATAGTTATCCTCCCTATCCGTGTGGAAGTGGTAAGTTTTTGGCTATTTAATTTTAAAGGAAATAACTTGAAGGCTACCGTTTAGGTCGCTAGCTCTCTAGTTTGCGAGTTAGCATGTGTCTCAAGACCCTGCAGTTGCGCAATATGTTGTAAATAAAAAGAGTATAAATGTGACTATAGTCGTGTTTTGTCATGTCTACAGGGCTCTAATAATGCTTTGTTCATTTTAATCTGAAAAAAATAATTTGTCTACCCACCAACTATATGTGGTTTCTTAAGTTTTTATTATTTGCCATTTTATTGTTATTATATTTATTTATTTATTACTGACTGATTGATTTTCTTTATTCTTGATTTGTTTATTTATTTTTCATCTTATTTTGTGTAGAAAAATAAAAATTAAGATATTTGAGAACAGTGGAATGTTTTATCAGAGCTTTTATTGTAGAAAATCGGAACCAAAGCACTGAAAAAGTTTGTATATTTTTCTGTTTTTAATAAATGTGTTGTTTTTTGGAAAACCTGATGCGGCCCAGCCTTGCCCAGACCCTAGCTCCAGTGGCCCCCAGGTAAATTGAGTTTGAGACCCCTGCTCTAGAATATGTAGAGTGTTTATTTCAAGTCAATAAATAATTGGACTCCAGTCACAATCACAGACTTTGACATCACTGACTTGACTTGGACTTTAGCCTGATGACTCTGAGTGTGTTTAGTAAAATGTGTCCCCATTCAAATTGTTCAACTAACATGACTAACTAACATTTCCAGCACAAAGAATGTTAGCTATTGTCAACTAAGCTCATGAATGGTAGAAAATGAATGTGAGTGTGTTTATTGGAGTTTCTGAACAAATGAATGTAAGTAATCCCTCATTTATCACGGTTAATTGGTCAATTAGTCCATTTCTGCACAGGAGGATTCCTTATTTATTTATGGAATATTTTCATAGTTACAGAAAAGAGGAAACCAATTTACCAATTTATTAGAGCACCCTACACGTAGACTAACACCCCTATAGTCACTTTTATACTCATAACACCCAATATAGTAGCCAAAAGAACAGTAAATAGGCATAAATAATTAAGACATAAATAATACTAGTGCGGGCTGCACAGCGGTCGAGTGGTTAGCACGCAGACTTCACAGCTAAAAAAACAGGGTTCAATTCCACCCTCGGCCATCTCTGTGTGGAGTTTGCATGTTCTCCATCTGGTACTTTTTACAATCAGTAACTGTCAGTAACTGTTACAATCAGTTACATTTGTTCACTTCCTGCTTTCCATAATACAGTTTAAGGTTTTTTTTATTTTTTAAATATTTTTTTAATAATGTACCTTGTACCGAAGTACAAGGTGATATGACCATCCAATGACATAATGGGTACCATAGTAACTGTCAATATAGTGATATATATAGTATATATTGACAACACCTCATGACCCTGAGGTGGAAAACATTGTTGAAAGCGTCTTTATATGTCGTATATTTGTATTTTAGCTCATTTAGACATTTTTATGCATGAAAATGATTAATTTAAACAAAAAAAATAACAATGGCTCAAATATGCATTTGTTTTGTCTAATAATACGCCGTATTGAACCATGAAAAAACATTAGTTTAGGGATTAGGTAAAAAATTTCCAATGGCATTTTATTTAGTTAAGGCGAAACAGTTATTAAGACTTGAAAAGACTAAAAAAAAAGTCATAATGATGGTACTATTTATGTCATTTCTCTTAATATATATACTTTTGTTAATGATATTTTTAAAAAATATATTGAAGACACACCTTTTTAATCAGGCTTTTAACTAATATTTTAAAATTTTAGTTTTTATCTTTTTAGTCCTATTTTATGGTTTTATTTATGGTGCCATCCTTGGGTCCCTTTGATGTTGGGGTCCGCCCGTCTGTCGGAATCGGGGGACCCGGGTACTGGTCGTCAGTGCCATGCCATGTCTCCCTACTGTGTGTGATTGTGTGTGTCTAGTATGGGATTGTTTGTAATTGTTTTCTTTTCTTTTTAATTGTGGTAATTGTTTTTAATTCTGTAAAGCACTTTGCGTTGCATGTCTCTGCAGGAAAAGTGCTCTACAAATAAAGTTGATTTGAATAAACAATGTAGAAACAGATGATATTTTGATATTTTATAGCTGCTGGGTGTACATTTATCCTAACTTACTTTAAAACTACTATATACAGTATTATCTGTTATATCTTTTTTTTTTGCTTGCTGTTTATCTTGCTGGCAAGCTTAGCGCTGCGGCAGCGAGAAGGACAGGCAGTGATAAGGAGAGGAGAGAAATAAGCAGAGGGAAGGTCAAGACTGAGACAACCAATTACAATAAATCACACCACGCTTCCAGACGAGCGACTGGTGTGCTGCATGTGTTCACAACAGTGTTTCATTCATAGGTGCATGCGCATGATCAATCAAAACAAGACCTAAAAATATAAATAAAAATATAAGAAGTTGACGTTTAAATAAGGACAGGGGCCCTGATGATGACTGGCAGAACCAAATACGACCAATAAGGCAGACAGAAGGCAAAGGTGTTAAAAGTTGATTAGGTTGTTAAAGGTCACATATTCAGGCCAGTGGGGGCTTCCACACTGTTCTTAATGAGACAGTAGAGAAGGCATTCGCACTCGCATACGGGTATATCCTGCTCCCATGCACAGCTATCCTCTTATGGCGCGTGGAAGGTACCCGATAATGTGATGACATTAACAAAAGAACATCTCGCCTCAACTTACAGTCGGTAGCTGGAACAAGCCTTGCAGACAAGCTGCTCCACAAATGAACAAATGAGGAAGTCAAATAAAGTGCATATATGAAACTGGATATGTGGCTAGCTCATAGCGTTTCATCTTTGAGAACTCTACTGAGCAAGGAACCACATTCAAGAGCATATGACGAAAGAATATTGCAAAATAACTCATAATAACAATAATGCAGCAGATTTATGGCTTAAAGAACTACACTTCCCATGATGCTTAGAATGCAGATTCATGGACTAGTGAATTGGAAGTGGTAATATGCATGCTTATATCATATTTTTGAAGTTTGATGGCACAACCGTGTTTTGATCTGACAAATCCTAAGTAAGTTTGATCATGTGCAGAAATACTTCGATGAAAAACAGCGTTTCTCGTCTCACTCATCAGAGCTAAGTAGTGAGTAGCATTATAAGGTTTCTCGTGTGGTCACCTGGGCGGTCAAGTGGTTAGCCCGCAGACCTCACAGCTAACAGACCAGGGTTCAATTCCACCCTCGGGTATCTCTGTGTGGAGTTTGCATGTTCTCCCTGTGCAGGGCTCTACGTTAAAAACAAAAATGACTTGCCCATGGGGAATCCTTAAGGTGAGAACTACTTGCCCGAACTTGCCCCATGTAAAATGAAAAGACTGCCATAATTATATCATATATCAATATATGCTGATAATTCATCAGATAATAGTACTGATGCATTGTATTTGGAGGAATGTCTGAAAATTTGTGGAGATGTATGTTAACATGGCAAGCCATGCTACCTTACACATGGTAGTCGTAGTAAGCAGTGATATTTATAAGTCGTGCACCACAATGAAACATTATTGATTAGACACATTTGTGTACTAGTAAAGTGTTTTTAATCCAGAAAAAAATGCTCAATGGTCAAACAATAATTTGTGAAGCAAAGGTGAGAAAAATACACAGAGAAATGGAACCGCTAGATTTTGTAGCTTGTGCAAAATCAGCACTTGGTATTGGATCTAATCGGTGGTGTTTCATTGTGACCACTTCAAATTGTCACAGCAACGTGATTCACTCACCTTTGCCATCATTTGATTTGCTGCCGCTAATAAAATACTTGTTTAGGAGGCACTGTTTCATCACTTTTTGCTGTTTTCCTTCAGAAGTTGTTGAAGAATTAGACGATGTTGGCAGGGACGCCATGATAGATGTTTTCCTAGTAAAACGATCGCTGATTGGTTGATCGCGAACAAGAACGGGTGTGGGTAAAACGCGGATTGTGGATTACGGGCCGCGGTCTAAATAAACGATTCTGATTGGTCCATTTCAAGATTTGCAAGGATTGGTTTGCAAATTACCACCGGAATTACGCAGTCCGTGTTTTACCAACACACAACAAGAACCGCTTTAAAAAAAACTCTTGGCAGTACGGCATGCTAAAGTGTACTTGCCCGACGGGAATATTAATGATTGGATTTACTTGCCCGAATTTTGTTTTAACTTGCCCCGGGCCATCGGTACAACGTTATTGTCGAGCCCTGCCGTGCATGCGTGGGTTTTTTTTCCGGGTACTCCGGTTTCCTCCCACGTTCCAAAAACATGCTAGGTTAATTAGCGACTCCAAATTGTCCATAGGTATGAATGTGAGTGTGAATGGTTGTTTGTCTATATGTGCCCTGTGATTGGCTGGCCACCAGTCCAGGGTGTACCCCGCCTCTCGCCTGAAGACAGCTGGGATAGGCTCCAGCACCCCCCGCGACCCTCGTGAGGATAAGCGGTAGAAAATGAATGAATGACTTTTATGACTTTCTAAATACAGCTTTAAACATTATTAGAGCCCTCTAAACATGAAATAACACCCATATAGTCTACTACAGGGGTCTCAATTTACTTGGGGGCCACTGGAGCTAGGGTCTGGGTGAGACTGGGCCGCATCAGGTTTTCCAAAAAAAAAAAAAAAATGCATTTATTAAAAACAAAAATTTTTTAAAAAACTTCGCTTTGGTTCCAATTTTCTACAAGAAAAGCTCTGATAAAATATTCCACTGTTCTCAAATATCTTACTTTTTTTTTTCTACACAAAATAAGATGAAAAATAAATCAACAAATCAAGAATAAAGAAAATCAATCAATCAGTAATAAATAAATATACTTATAATAATAAAACGACAAATAATAAAAACTTAAAAACCACATATAGTTGGTGGGTAGACAAATTATTTTTTTCAGATTAAAATGAACAAAGCATTATTAGAGCCCTGTAGACATGACAAAACACGACTATAGTCACATTTATACTCTTTTTATTTACAACATATTCCACAACTGCAGGGTCTTGAGACACATGCTAACTCGCAAACTAGAGAGCTAGCGACCTAAACGGTAACCTCCAAGTTATTTCCTTTAAACTTAAATAGCCAAAAACGTACCACTTCCACACGGATAGGGAGGATAACTATTAACAGTTATTTAACCTTTAACATGAACATTAATCAAACGTAATAATTTTTTCTGGGTACATGATACCATACAGCATCCATATCAAACTTGCGCGGGCCGCACTAACATTAAACTTTCATATCAAGGCGGGGGCCTCAAACTAGTGTCCGCGGGCCAAATGTATATATAATATATATATATATATATATATATTATATATATCAAAAATGAATGAATGAATGAATATATAAGATAACTTCATTAATAAGATGATTTTCATGATAAGGAAAAAAACAGATGTCGATATCAATACCGATAATTGTATACCTGATAGTGTGCTGAATAGAGTAAATAAATGTAAAATATTAAACTACACATGAAGGGTGAAATTAAATGTTTGTTGCAAATCTTCCATTTCTCTTAAAGGCACAGCCTTGCATGTTTACACACACACACACACACACACACACACATATAGAGGACACACAAGCACCACAGGGTTCCAACTGCTATATGATTAATTACATATGAGACGTGACACATACAGATGTTTCCCCAATCTGGGAAAAGAACCAAAAGTAATAAGAACGTATCAATTTTAAATACAGTATGCTTTGTGTTTATTATCTTTACTGCACGTATGAAGCATCTGCGAAGCCATTATGATATTTCCATCTCCAACAGCTGCATACCTTGTTTGCTTTGTTGAATGTAAATCAGGCTGGATAGATGGGATGGATGGAGTATTATGTTGTGGCAGTGATCGGCACTAATGCACTGAAATATGTCCTCCAGGTTTACATGACAGCAAAGGCGCTCTGTCAATGTCTGTTTTTGTCCAACACATTATGGGTTGCGGTGATCAATAGATTTTATTGCACCACTTTGTTCCACCTCTCTCTCTCTCACATAAGCGCCACCATAATTGACATTTATGCAATTTTCAGGGCCACTAACTTTTCTTTTCCATGCAAGTAATTATGTATGTATTGGTGCTGTACATGTACTCCCTTTTATAATTGTATAGCATTTATTCTTAAGTATTTGGACAGTGAAAATCTACCTGGTAATAAGAACCCCAGTCCAAACTACTGTGTGCTAATTTTGGCCACACTGTGTATAATAGTGTACCTATGCTTCAGGTTTGTCCATGTGAGATATTAAAGATAGATTCCCTCATAATGAAAAGCCCTTTCAGATGAGTTGGATCACAGAGAAAGGCCACCAGACGCGATGACGCCCGGCACTGGGCCCCGGGGCTCCATAATAGCCAATCACATATAAGATAACAAAAGCACCTCCACACTTGTACTGTACTGTAACCATTTTAATTTGATACAGCACAACCTCTCCAAGATCAAACCTGCCCTCAATATCAGTGGTGGCTCCATCTGCCATCAATTGCTAATCAATATCAGTGCACCTACGGGGTCAATGTGTTTTCCAGCAGATAGCAAGCAGCTCATCAAGAGAGCATTGCGCCACAACGATCATCCCCAGAGTCCGATCAGTCAATGACTGGTGGTAGGAGCGGGAGAATATGTGTAACCTATGACCTTTACCCTGTGATCCCGCCTGACCCCATGTGCACCTCGGTTAATTAGTTGTTTACTAAAAATCTGCTCCACTAGCAACAATACGTTTAATACGGCTTTCACTCATTCATTCATTCGTTTTATACTGCTTATCCTCACAAGTTGGTGAGCACACAAGGGTGCTGGAGCCTATCCCAGGTGAGAAGCAAGGCCAGCCAATCACAGGGCACATATAGACAAACAACCATTCACACAATTTGGACAATATCCCAGCTGTCTTCGGGCGAGAGGCGGGGTACACACTGGACTGGTGGCCAGCCAATCACAGGGTACATATAAACAGGAATATTTTGATATTTTGGAATATTTTCATAATTAGACCATAGAAAACCTGTTTACCACCCTCTAAATGTGTTTTTTACAGTATTAGAGCACTCTAGACATGGACTAGCACCCCTATATTTACCTTTACGCTTCTATTACCCAATAAAATAGATATTCATTCATTCATTTTCTACTGCTTATCATCATGAGGGTCGCGGGGGGTGCAGAGAGGCGGGTTACACCCTGGACTGGTGGCCAGCCAATCACAGGGCACATATAAACAGGAATATTTTGATATTTTGGAATATTTTCATAATTAGACCATAGAAAACCTGTTTACCACCCTCTAAATGTGTTTTTTTTACATTAGAGCACTCTAGATATGGACTAGCACCCCTATATTTACCTTTACGCTTCTATTACCCAATAAAATAGACATTCATTCATTCATTTTCTACTGCTTATCATCATGAGGGTCGCGGGGGTGCTGGAGCCTATCCCAGCTGTCTTCGGCCGAGAGGCGGGGTACACCCTGGACTGGTGGCCAGCCAATCACAGGGCACATATAAACAGGAATATTTTGATATTTTTTTATATTTTCATAATTAGACCATAGAAAACCTGTTTACCACCCTCTAAATGTTTTTTTTTACATTATTAGAGCACTCTAGACATGGACTAGCACCCCTATATTCACCTTTACGCTTCTATTACCCAATAAAATAGACATTCATTCATTCATTTTCTACTGCTTATCATCATGAGGGTCACGGGGGGAGGGGGGGGGGGTACACCCTGGACTGGTGGCCAGCCAATCACAGGGCACATATAGACAAACAACCATTCACACTCACATTCATACCTATGGACAATTTGGAGTCGGCAATTAAACCGGAGGGAGGAAACCGGAATCCGTGGAGAAAACCCACGCATGCACACAGAGATGGCCGAGGGTGGGATTGAACTCGGGTCTGCGCGGTCTCCACTCAACCGTCTGTTATAAATAAAGCACAAACATTATATGTACACTTGTCAAAGATCATCTATGTGACAAGATGGCTATGCTGTTTATAAGGACCTACTGTCAAAAAAGACTCTCTGCTGCTTCTAAGAACCCGTCGAGTCAAAGATCATCTATACAACAGGAGCACTGTGCTGTTTTTAAAAACAAAAATCCAAATGAAAGATCCTGGTGTTGTTAGGAATGGATTAAATATTAGTTGGTCCCAAGTTGTGAAGTGAACTCTTAGGGCATCATGAATTTCGCTTATTCACCACGTATACTTTACACTACAGCTACTAATTAATAGAAGGACCTCTGAACGGCAACAACAGCTCTCCATCATCATACTAGAATAGTACGGCTGTGTGTGGCTGCCGGAACCTGCCAATTATTCCGTGCTTTACTGGAACCTCACTCCATCTGAGGTGTGATTGGAATAACAACCATGCTTCCAAAGCGTGCCATCCTCCATTCCCTGTAGGGTATC
The DNA here is from genome assembly GCF_030265055.1 of Doryrhamphus excisus. NCBI lineage: Eukaryota > Metazoa > Chordata > Actinopteri > Syngnathiformes > Syngnathidae > Doryrhamphus > Doryrhamphus excisus. Next base: position 7,448,544 of record NC_080488.1, on the reverse strand, counting down.
ATTGAAGCAGGAGGGAAAAGAGGGAAGTGAGCGTGAGGAGGTGAGGAAGACGATGTGTACTCGGGGGTGCCATTAAGGGTTAGGGGGGGGTTAGATGAATCTATAGGCTCATAACAGTGATGAGCTTTCAACACATATTAGAGTATCATATTATAATGGTGTAAAAAAGGAGGTTAAAAATGAAGGATTATGTGAGGAAGGAATGGAGTCGGGAATGGAGGGGAGTCATAGACATGGCTTCCTGGCAGTGTTCCGAGGTTGTATGAAAGTGAGTGCTGTGTGAGTGACACTCATTCTCATACCCCCCCCCCCCTCTGGGGAAATAACCCTCTTAATCCAGCATGCTCTTTCAGATAGACAAGATCCCCCCCCCTTCTTCTCGGAGCGAGGATATGAAACGCTCCCCCTTGCGATTCAAATACCTGGGATAAGGGCTGGAAATCGAATTGACAACAATGTGACGCGGAGCAGCTCAGGAAAAAACATCAATGTCTCCCCGCCGCCTCCTTTTCCACCAGGGAAAGGCGTAAAGCCATTGGTCGGCCGCATAGGAAGTGACCTGCCATTGGCTCGTTTGTTGGGAGGGGGTCTTAACATTAAGTGGCATTGTATTATATCAGCATGACATCATTTTAAAAGGATTTAAAAAAAAAAAAAAAAAAAAGATAGTCATGTCTCCGTTCAGACCACCCTGCTACATGATTATCTTTCATTTTTCCACAAATGCCCCTTTTCATAAGGACATAAAATGTGTCACCCACTTGGATTCGGAGTTAATTAACAGTCCACAGCACTGACCAAAAGCGCCGAATCAATAGAGTCAAGGCGGGCCCGGTCGCAGCAGGCTGAGGCATAAGACCCACCGACCACACAGCCTTTTCAGTGCGAGCCGAGGGAGGTCTTTTTCTCGCCATACTGGAAAAAATCACTCCACAGCCAGGCTGCTCGGTACACAGAGTGCACTGCACGACGACACACACACACACACACACGGTGTGATATTATATTAGCATTACAAAGGTTTTCCCACCATCTGTGTCATGCACTGTTTCCAAGCTTCAACGCTGATGTTTTTTCCATAGGTTCTGCCGCTCATGACTGACATGTATTTATTATTAAGGACATTCACTTCCACTACAGTACACACACACACACACACACACACACAAAAGCCTTATGGCTATTTTAAGATCTTTAACTTCCTGTGCAATTCATGCAAATTAACTAGTGCATAACACCCCCCCTTCCCCCTCCCCTTTTCTCAAAAGCTCAAATGTTGAGCGCAGTCTGCTCCAGGAAGCTGGAAGAGCTCCAATTTGTTCTTTTTGGAAAACATTATCATCTCACAAGAGAAATAATGGAAGTAGAAATAACATTTTGTAAAAAGTAAAAAAAAAGTGTAAAAAGAAGTAAATTGCCGCTAACTTTAAAATATAATAAAAAAAAACAAACAACTTTCTTAACAATATTAACTTATTCAATCCCCTTCAGTAGCGGCCATTTTAAATGATTTTGACACAAGGCACACAGAATAATGTGCTCTAGGGGTATATAAACATATAAACCAGCAGCGCATTTGAGTTAAAAAACACAAAAACTGTCCAATCAAGTCCTTACATTATACATATGTTCCTTACTGTGTAGCTTTTGGTCCCATGACAAAAATACCGATAAGCAAATTGTACCTTAATGTATTACCAATTTTTTTTTTTTTTTTTTGGGGTCTGGACCCAAATGTGGCCTACATGCTAACCGAGTCAATTTTCCCCCAAAATAATGCAAATCTAATTGATCTGTTACACTTTCTATTGCTCCCATTTTTCAAGTTCAAGTCAAAGATCTAAAATGTTTTTTTAATGTACACTTTACTTCCTTTAAATCAGGGGTCTCAAACTCAATTTACCTGGGGGCCACTGGAGCTAGGTTCTGGGTGAAGCCGGGCCGCATCAGGTTTTCAAAAAAAAAACACAAAACGCATTTATTAAAAACTGGAAAAAAAAAATCAATCAAAAAACTATCTTCAATGCTTTTGCTTCTGCTATACCCTACACTTTTTCAGTACATTGGTTCTGGTTTTCCACACCAAAATATCTGATAAAACATTCCACTGTTCTCAAATATCTTAATTTGTATTTTTCTATACACAAAATAAAATTAAAAAAAATAAACAAATTAAGAATAAAGACAATAAATCAATCAATCAGTAATAAATAAGTAAAATAATAATAAAACAGCAAATAAGAAAAACGTAAGAAACCACATAGAGTTGGTAGAGAAATTATTTTTTTCAGATTCAAATGTACAGTATTAACAGTTATTTAACCTTTAACATGAACATTAATGAAACTTAACAATTTGACCCAATTAGCAAGTTAGCATCGTACTCAGTTCCATCTGGGAGCAGCGTCATAACTTTAACAACATGTTTGATGAGATGCTTTATCTTGACGTGTATTTTCCGTTTTATTCCAAATCATTTCCTGCATTTATTTGTACCCAGCGTCATAAGCCTTTAGCTTCATTGCTAATCCAAAGCAAAACAGGGCGGGGTAACAGTGTAGGGTAACAGTATGGGCGGGGCAAAATCATGTTAATTGTGTCCGGTGTGCACACAGCTTTAAGCTGTCTTTTCAACATTAAACTTTGATATCAAGGTGGGGGCCTCAAACTAGCGTCTTACATTTGGCCCGCGGGCCGCAAGTTTGAGACCCCTGTTTTAAATATTGTTTACAAATCTGTCGGCGTACATTGTATATCCTTTTTGGATGTAAAACATTTATTAATAACACGTTCACGTTTCATTTAATGCTTAGACTGTAGATAGTGATATAAAATGTTTGATGTATGCTTACTGGTGGTACATTTTTAGGTCAATTTCTATGATGGTGCATTTGGTTATTTGTCACGTAATATATAGACTGTTACATGAAAGTATAATAAAGACCATTATACCAGTCTTTGAGTCGTGACTTTGAGTCGTGTTGTCCACGCAGTTTAAAAGGACATGATAAAATCAACATAATAATAATGAATAATAGAGCATAATAATAATAAAACATAATAATAAGTGAGCATTCATCATTCATGATTCATGATCTACCCACCTCACAGGTGGGGCATATCAAGACGCTGATGAGACAGCATGGTGTGTCTTTGGTTGGCCACAATAAAAGGCCACCTCAACCAAAAGTGCATTTTAACTGTATTGGGTGTGAGACACATGATGTGAGAAATTAGGTGTGAATGGTTGTTTGTCTATATGTGCCCTGTGATTGGCTGGCCACCAGTCCAGGGTGTACCCCGCCTCTCGCCTGAAGACAGCTGGGATAGGCTCCAGCACCCCCGCGACCCTCGTGAGGAAAAAGCGGTAGAAAATGAATGAATGAATGAACTCAAATATGCCTGCTGGTGGCTGCACGGTGGACTAGTGATTACCGTGCAGGCCACACAGCTAGTTTCCGGTTTCCTCCCACATTCCAAAAACATGCTAGGTTAATTAGCGACTCCAAATTGTCCATAGATATGAATGTGAGTGTGAATGGTAAGTATCAGTATTTCCTGGAGACAATTTGTACTTCATATACTAAGAATGGGTGGTTAGCATGCAGGCTTCACAGCTAGGAGGCCCTGAGTTCAAATCCACCCTCGGCAATCTCTGTGTGGAGTTAGGTTAATTAGCGACTCCAAATTGTTCATAGGTATGAATGTGAGTGTGAATGGTTGTTTGTCTATATGTGCCCTGTGATTGGCTGGCCACCAGTCCAGGGTGTACCCCGCCTCTCGCCTGAAGACAGCTGGGATAGGCTCCAGCATACACCCACGACCCTATTTAGGATAAGTGGCATAGAACATGGATGGATGATTTGGTTAGAGTACGTCTCGGTTAGAGTCTGACCTTCTGAAACGGATGAATGACTCTAACCGAGGTTCTACTGTATTTGTTTTGTATTTGTGTTAACTGCTACTGATTCGTAAACAAGAGCAAAAGAGATTATGAACAAAACAACATGTTGCTATGTTATCTTGGCATCCGCATTCACGCTAGAAAGTAATTGTAATGTCTGGCCCACACTGATTCCCAAAATGTGCTGGTCTTATGACCTTCTCTACCAGAGCGCTGTGGAAGAGTCCCATAAAGAGCTATGTTCTGCTCAGCGAGAGCAGATAGAGCTCGGCGGCCGACAGGCGCGAATAGACTTGGCTCGTTCACACAGCTCCCCTTGCTTTCCACTGTAGCCTGTTGTCACTCGCCTCTGGTCCAACGCCAGTTGCCTACTTGGCAGGGAGAGGTGCTGTACAAAGCAAATGGCAGAACTGGTAAATAATGCTGATAGACTGTGATAGAGAGAGAAGCGGCTTCTTTATTCAGCCATCCATTTTAGTGAGACGAGCGCATTTGTCCTAATCACCTTGAAAAGCGACAAAAACGTCTCTACCTTACGAGACTTTGTGTTATCTGACATGATGTCCGCTAGATTCTAAACAACAAATTGCTCCAAGACGATGTTTTGCCACGGTGGTGCAGGAGTAGATATGGTAATGGTAATGGTTTTATTTCATTTGAACATGCATCAGATTACAATTGAGTGCATCCCATAATCAATTCACAGTTCCACATGTCCAAAAGGAGTAGGAAGAAGCAAAGCTTATTAAATCCTACCCCTCCATCTGGTACTTTTACAATCAGTGACTGTTACATTTGTTCACTTCCTGCTTTCCTAATATAATTTAAACTTTTTAATTTTGTATTTTATTAATTTTATTTGTATTTATATAAAATATATTTTATATATATTTTAATTTATTATTTTATTTATTTACTTATTTTCTATTATTTTATTTATTGATTTAAGATTATTTTACGAGCTGATATGACCATTCATTCATTCATTCATTCATTCATTTTCTACCGCTTTTTCCTCACGAGGGTTGCGGGGGTGCTGGAGCCTATCCCAGCTGTCTTCGGGCGAGAGGCGGGGTACACCCTGGACTGGTCGCCAGCCAATCACAGGGCACATATAGACAAACAACCATTCACACTCACATTCATACCTATGGACAATTTGGAGTCGCCAATTAACCTAGCATGTTTTTGGAATGTGGGAGGAAACCGGAGTACCCGGAGTAAACCGGAGTACCCGGAGAAAACCCACGCATGCACGGGGAGAACATGCAAACTCCACACAGAGATGGCAGAGGGTGAAATTGAACCCTGGTCTACTAGCTCTGAGGTCTGCGCGCTAACCACTCGACTGCCGTACCGCCCCTGATATGACCATATAATAACATAATGGGTACCACAGTAACTTAGTAACATAGTTACTGATAGTAACAATCAGTAACTGTAACATTTGTTCACTTCCTGCTTTCCATAATACAGTTCAAGTTGTTGTTTTTTTTTTTTTTTTTTAAATAATGCACCTCGTACCGAAGTACAAGGTGATATGACCATCCAATAACATAATGGGTACCATAGTAAGTGTCAATATAGTGATATATATAGCACATCATGACTGGTTCAAGACTCTTCATCCTTGTATTTAGCAAACATCAACTGCTTGTATTGTTTCTTGAATTGGCTCATCGTTGTGCATTGTTTGAGGTCCTTACTCAATCCATTCCATAGTTTGATTCCACATACTGAAATGCTATGGCTTTTGAACGTAGTCCTAGCATATAAGTGTTTTACTTAGGTTCAAGAACAATCTATTATCATCAAACCATCTTTTTAGTGTGAGCATTTCTAATGATTTCGTTGGTACTCCCTCCAGAACAAAAAGCAGTGGTATCGTCCGCAAATAATACCAGCTTTAAGTCTTTCGTTACTTTGGAGATATCATCGATGTACAAGTTGAACAATTTTGGCCCCAGTATTGACCTCTGGGGAACTAAATCACATACAAGCAAAGCCTAATGCTAACATTCACACTCACAGAAGCAGGAAATATATACCCCAAATTTCCACTTAACTCCTACGGAAGGTTTCCAGAAATAAATCAGTAATTTTCCACCCTCGTGTAGCCGCTGTCGCTAAGCCTCATTCTGAAAACACCTGTAAATCCAGCCGGCATATTTACCTCCCATGACAGTAATTTGCATTAACATATGGCTCAGAGCATCCACCCTTGCAAAAGACAGCCTCGTGAGAGGGAAGGTAGTCTGGGTTAGCTCTTTTGTCAAAACCAATACCTCTCCTCTGAAGACAAGACTGGGATGAAGCAGCTAAAATGATGCACAGAAAGGAGAAGCAATAAAAAAAAACAAAACACCTTTCCTAAACACTGCTTAAAGAATGATGAAAGCAATGGCATCCAGCACGGCTCCCTGTGTGCGCAGAATCAAACGAGTCTGCTGCCACTAAAAGCATGGTGTTCACAGTCGATTGGGAAAGTTGCTGCTGTCTGAGACAAGAAAAAAGATGCAGAAGGGAGAAATGCATTTGTGTTGTTTTGAACTCGGTGGGAGCCTAAAAGATGGGTTTTTATAATGCCTCCCATTCCACACAAACAAAAGCTCGAAAACCAGACCAACTGTTAACCGTGAACTGTTGGTCTTCCTTTTTTACAGCTACTATGTAAGACAGGGGGTCTCAAACACGCGGCCCGCGGGCCAAATGTGGCCCACAGCACACTAGTTTGAGGCCCCCGCCTTGATATGAAAGTTTAATGTTAGTGCGGCCCGCGCAAGTTTGATATGGATGCTGTATGGTATCATGTACCCAGAAAAAATTATTACATTTGATTAATGTTCATGTTAAAGGTTAAATAACTGTTAATAGTTATCCTCCCTATCCGTGTGGAAGTGGTAAGTTTTGGGCTATTTAAGTTTAAAGGAAATAACTTGAAGGCTACCGTTTAGGTCGCTAGCTCTCTAGTTTGCCAGTTAGCATGTGTCTCAAGACCCTGCAGTTGCGCAATATGTTGTAAATAAAAAGAGTATAAATGTGACTATAGTCGTGTTTTGTCATGTCTACAGGGCTCTAATAATGCTTTGTTCATTTTAATCAGAAAAAAATAATTTGTCTACCCACCAACTATATGTGGTTTCTTAAGTTTTTATTATTTGCCGTTTTATTATTATTATTATATTTATTTATTACTGATTGATTGATTTTCTTTATTCTTGATTTGTTTATTTATTTTTCATCTTATTTTGTGTAGAAAAATAAAAAGTAAGATATTTGAGAACAGTGGAATGTTTTATCAGAGCTTTTATTGTAGAAAATCGAAACCAAAGCACTGAAAAAGTTTGTATATTTTTCTGTTTTTAATAAATGCATTTTTTTTTTTGAAAACCTGATGCGGCCCAGCCTTGCCCAGACCCTAGCTCCAGGTAAATTGAGTTTGAGACCCCTGATGTAAGATAACCAACTAAAGGCTGAAACCACAAAGAACATTCTGCGTATGCCTGTGAATATTCTTATTTACCAAAGTCATCACAGGTTAGTGTTCTGGACTTTGGAGCGGACGCCTCGGGTTCGAATCTCCACTTGTTAGCACCATCGGTATTCATCTGGAATATGAAGTGCTTAAAAAATCAGTATGCGGATCAAAAAGATCCATTGTGGCGACTCCGTACAAACAAACCTAGGTCATCACAACTGGACTCTGGAGAATGACGTGACTGGCTCTAGGTGGTTAACTGGATAAGCAATTAATCAGTGATTAATCCATATCCAATTAATCCACTACTATTCTTCCAATAAGAAGAAAATTTATACCGGCACAAATGTAAACAAGCCGCGTTGATGACTGAGCACCGCGGTTATGTGTATTTATTAAATGTTGGCTAACCCACTGTTATTAAAACTTTGTTTTCTTCATTCTAGTAGTTGGTACCATGACACATGACACGAGGAAAACATTGCAATATTTTCATGGCCTTTAGCATCCAAACAGTATACAGTATGTTGGTCTTGCTTGTCTTACTATGCTACGTATGCTGGTATATGCTGGGTTTTTTTTTTTTTTTTTTGGGGGGGGGGGGGTCTGGAGACCAGCATAACTGCACAAAAACACAACATATGCTGATCAATGCCAGTCATGCTGGACTGGACGCCAGCCAATCACAGGGCACATATAGAAAGGAATGTTTTGATATTTTGGAATATTTTCATAATTAGACCATAGAAAACCTGTTTACCACCCTCTAAACTGTTTTTTTTTTTACATTATTAGAGCACTCTAGACATGGACAAGCACCCCTATATTCACCTTTATGCTTCTATTACCCAACAAAATAGACATTCATTCATTAATTTTCTACTGCTTATCATCATGAGGGTCGCAGAGGTGCTGGAGCCTATCCCAGCTAGCTTCGGGCGAGAGGCGGGGTACACCCTGGACTGGTGGCCAGCCAATCACAGGGCACATATAGACAAACAACCATACACACTCACATTCATACCTATGGACAATTTGGAGTCGCTAATTAACCTAGCATGTTTTTGGAATGTGGGAAGAAACCGGAAAAAACCCACGCATGCACGGGGAGAACATGCAAACTCCACACATAGATGGGTGAGGGTGGAATTGAACCCTGGTCTCCTAGCTGTGAGGTCTGCGCGCTAACCACTAGCCCGCCGTGCCGCCTCTCCCAGATTTTTTTATCCAAACAATCACAATGCCAGCGATGAAGGGAGTTCCAATCAATCTCGCCCCGCTTTCTTCCGTCAGAAAGGTGATGCAATGTGTGTAAAGTTCCATATTGATAGCATCACCATAACAATAATGCTAATTAATGTTAATGACCTTTACGCACCATATTTACCTATTTTATCATCTACAAAACTGCCAGCTAGATAATCCATGCCAATTGCGCATATAAACACAGGCTATTACAGATGCAGCATCGAATTCATCAGGCTGTAACGTGGAATGGGGATGCAATGGAAACAATAAAGATTTAATAAAGTCAAGCCAGAAGCAGATATCACAGCAGATGATGACAGCCACGGCGCGTACACCGCACATGATGACGACAATACATCATTCGGGATGATCACAACATGTCAATTCAGTAGATATTCTTGTTGCTACAAGCACATCACCTCGCACGGCCTCAGCCGGAGAGAAATGACAAAAGAAACGCCTCATGGCTGGAGGAGATAAATAAAACATGGAGAATGAAGTACGGACGTCTTTCATCACATGTACAGTAGCCGGGGTCAAATAGCATCAGTGTGTGAGGCTTCTACGCAAACGGACTGCAGTGTAGCGGTGCGGCAAAACAGACCAGAGTGTGATGTGCCTTATTACGGCGTACAAAGCCGAGCGAGACGGCGGCGTCTACGTGACGGAGAATAAAGGAAAAGAAAGGAGCGCCGACACATGACACAGCTCATAACCGCTCATAGCCTCCTTCTTTGTGTTGCCTTTAAAACACCAAATATATTTAAGGAAAAAAAAAACATGAGTGCCCCTCCCATAGCGGCTAGGATGGAATATTTAGTTGGTTTTTCATTTGAATGAAAAGTGAACAGGCTGTTTGACACAGTCGGAGTGTGATCTTTACACATGGGTGTATCTTCAAGGCCCTTTGGTGTGTTTGCACATGGGTGACAGTGCGAGAAAGTAAGTGGGTGTATTTGCTGGGCTCTACATCTTTTTTGTAGCACGAAGAAAGACAGCAGCATTGACGCAGTGTCAACGGAGAGAAAGACGACTGAAAGGAAGAGTGAAAGAGAAAGAACATGATGGTGTGTGTATGTGTGTGTGTGTGTGTGTTTGGCGTAATGTGTGTGTGCATGAGGAAGGGGCGGGGGTATTTCAGTGCGAGCCCAGGGGCTAAGTGAGATTACAGATGCACACACAATGTTCTGGAGCACGGGGCTGAATAACAGAGTGTTGCTTTTTCTCCAGAGCTGCTGGCTGCAGCTCACTGTGTGCCTCGCTGTGTGCTCAATGCCCAGGGCGGCCATTCACAGACGCTCCCTTCACAGCAGCAGCGGCGGCGGCGCATAGAATCTCACAGAGTTCCTCCAACAACACAGCGCCCTTGCACCAAAACAGTGCACAACAGATACCGTGATAGGTCGACCCTCTAAATATTTTTTTACATTATTAGAGCACTCTAGACATGGACTAGCACCCCTATATTCACCTTTAAGCTTCTTTTACCCAATAAAATAGACATTAATTTATTAATTTTCTACTGCTTATCATCATGAGGGTCGCAAGGGTGCTGGAGCCTATCCCAGCTAACTTCGGCCGAGAGGTGGGGTACACTCTGGACTGGTGGCCAGCCAATCACAGGGCACATATAGACAGGAATATTTTGATATTTTGGATGTTTTCATAATTAGACCATAGAAAACCTGTTTACCACCCTCTAAATGTTTTTTTTTTTACATTAGAGCACTCTAGACATGGACTAGCACCCCTATATTCACATTTACATTTCTATTACCCAATAAAATAGACATTCATTCATTCATTTTCTACTGCTTATCATCATAAGGGTCGCGATGGTGCTGGAGCCTATCCCAGCTATCTCGGGCGAGAGGCGGGGTACACCCTGGACTCAATGCCCAGGGCGGCCATTCACAGATGCTCCCTTCACAGTGGCGGCGGCGCATAGAATCTCAAAGTTCCTCCAACAGCACAGCGCCCTTGCACCAAAACAGTGCACAACAGATACCGTGATAGGTCGACCCTCTAAATATTTTTTTACATTATTAGAGCACTTTAAACATGGACTAGCACCCCTATATTCACCTTTAAGCTTCTTTTACCCAATAAAATAGACATTAATTTATTAATTTTCTACTGCTTATCATCATGAGGGTCGCAAGGGTGCTGGAGCCTATCCCAGCTAACTTCGGCCGAGAGGTGGGGTACACTCTGGACTGGTGGCCAGCCAATCACAGGGCACATATAGACAGGAATATTTTGATATTTTGGATGTTTTCATAATTAGACCATAGAAAACCTGTTTACCACCCTCTAAATGTTTTTTTTTTTACATTAGAGCACTCTAGACATGGACTAGCACCCCTATATTCACATTTACATTTCTATTACCCAATAAAATAGACATTCATTCATTCATTTTCTACTGCTTATCATCATAAGGGTCGCGATGGTGCTGGAGCCTATCCCAGCTATCTCGGGCGAGAGGCGGGGTACACCCTGGACTCAATGCCCAGGGCGGCCATTCACAGATGCTCCCTTCACAGTGGCGGCGGCGCATAGAATCTCAAAGTTCCTCCAACAGCACAGCGCCCTTGCACCAAAACAGTGCACAACAGATACCGTGATAGGTCGACCCTCTAAATATTTTTTTACATTATTAGAGCACTTTAAACATGGACTAGCACCCCTATATTCACCTTTAAGCTTCTTTTACCCAATAAAATAGACATTAATTTATTAATTTTCTACTGCTTATCATCATGAGGGTCGCGAGGGTGCTAGAGCCTATACCAGCTAGCTTCGGGCGAGAGGTGGGGTACACTCTGGACTGGTGGCCAGCCAATCACAGGGCACATATAGACAGGAATATTTTGATATTTTCCATAGAAAACCTGTTTACCACCCTCTAAATGTTTTTTTTACATTATTAGAGCACTCAAGAAATGGACTAGCACCCCTATATTCACATTTACGTTTCTATTACCCAATAAAATACACATTCATTCATTCATTTTCTACTGCTTATCATCATGAGGGTCGCGAGGGTGCTGGAGCCTATCCCAGCTAGCTTCGGGCGAGAGGTGGGGTACACCCTGGACTCAATGCCCAGGGTGGCCATTCACAGACGCTCCCTTCACAGTGGCGGCGGCGCATAGAATCTCACAGAGTTCCTCCAACAGCACAGCGCCCTTGCACCAAAACAGTGCACAACAGATACCGTGATAGGTCGACCCTCTAAATGTTTTTTTTTTTACATTATTAGAGCACTCTAGAAATGGACTAGCACCCCTATATTCACCTTTACACTTCTATTACCCAATAAAATAGACATTTGTTTATTCATTTTCTACTGCTCATCATCATGAGGGTCGCGGGGGTGCTGGAGCCTATCCCAGCTAGCTTCGGGCGAGAGGTGGGGTACACTCTGGACTGGTGGCCAGCCAATCACAGGGCACATAGACAGGAATATTTTGATATTTTGGAATATTTTCCATAGAAAACCAGTTTACCACCCTCTAAATGTTTTTTTTTACATTATTAGAGCACTCTAGAAATGGACTAGCACCCCTATATTCACATTTACGCTTCTATTACCCAATAAAATAGACATTCATTCATTCATTTTCTACTGCTTATCATCATAAGGGTCGCGAGGGTGCTGGAGCCTATCCCAGCTAGCTTCGGGCGAGAGGTGGGGTACACTCTGGACTGGTGTACCCCAGTCCAAAGTGGACTCCCAGACTCTGGACTCCCTTCACAGTGGCGGCGGCGCATAGAATCTCACCCTTGCACCAAAACAGTGCACAACAGATACCGTGATAGGTGGACATTTTTTCAGGACAGCGTTTATCAACGTTTATTTGTGGAGCAGTCGGTAATTACTCGCCCCATTTTAGCCCTTGTCGTTCTAACAGGATTAAAGCAGTGCATCAATTATCACAACTATCATGTAAACACCCGGGCTCATGTTAGTCAAATTAAGGTAGAAACAACCTGATTAACCTGGATTAACGGTCAATTCTGTGAATTACTGTGGCTTGTCGAGAGCTTTTCCCGCTTCCCGATTCCGCAGGATCTTGCAAAACGGTTCTTTCATATAAACATCAGCTCCGCGAACGAGAAAGAGAGAGAAAGAGAGAGAGAGAAGTAGAGCGACGCAGTGAACGACAAACACTACCTATTATTTTCTCTCTGCTAATTTGCAGCTCTTAACAAACACGAGATTGTATGCGCACCGCAAGCAGCAGCTAACGGCACCAAAGCTCATCATTAGCCTTCCTCTTGTGTTAGCTTTCTGGTATCATGTCTTATGTTAACGGGTTAACACTTTGTCACTATACCCCTCCATTTTTATTTCCAAAAATGGTCAAATGAACCTCAAAAGCGCGCAGACCTCACAGCTAGGAGACCAGGGTTCAATTCCTGTGTGGAGTTTGCATGTTCTCCCTTTGCATGCGTGGGTTTTCTCCGGGTACTCCGGTTTCCTCCCACATTCCAAAAACATGCTAGGTTAATTGGCGACTCCAAATTGTCCATAGGTATGAATGTGAGTGTGAATGGTTGTTTGTCTATATGTGCCCTGTGATTGGCTGGCGACCAGTCCAGGGTGTACCCCGCCTCTCGCGGAAAACAGCTGGGATAGGCTCTAGCACCCCCCGCGACCCTCATGATGATAAGCAGTAGAAAATGAATGAATGAATATCTATTTTATTGGGCAATAGAAGCGTAAAGGTGAATATAGGGGTGCTAGTCCATGTCTAGAGTGCTCTAATAATGTAAAAAAAAAAACATTTCGAGGGTGGTAAACAGGTTTTCTATGCAAAATATTCCAAAATATCAAAATATTCCTGTCTATATTTGCCCTGTGCTCAAAGACAGCTGGGATAGGCTCCAGCACCCCCCTGACCCTCATGAGGATAAGCGGTAGAAAATGAATGAATGAATAAATATGATGTTATGCTCTGTAAGTATCAGTATTTCCTGGAGAAAATATGTACTTCATATACTAAGAATTGACTGGTTAGCATGCACCCTGAGTTCAATTCCACCCTCGGCCATCTCTGTGTGGAGTTAGGTTAATTAGCGACTCCAAATTGTCCATAGGTATGAATGTGAGTGTGAATGGTTGTTTGTCTATATGTGCCCTGTGATTGGCTGGCCACCAGTTCAGGGTGGGGTACAGCTGGATAGGCTCCAGCACCTCTGCGACCCACGTGAGAATAAATTAATGTTTTTTATGATTTATTATTGTATGTTTTCTCAGTTTTCTTTTTTCTTCTTCTCTATCCCCTCATGCTCCGGTCCGGCTGCTTAGCATAACATCAAACATCAAATAAAGCCAAATAATACTCCATATAACTGGGAAGGTGTAAGCTTACGCTTTACCACAGTAGAGCAAAAGTGAGCGGTAGAAAATGATAAATATACTAAGAATTGATGCAAATATTGAGCCTTACGGGTCTTGCAGTACTGCAGTATTACTGAAGGCATTAAATCCATCACAACGATGAGAATATTCACAGGCATTGTGTGTGTGTTAATAGTCACAGGAATCTTCTCTAAACTTTGATATTCTGAATCAAGTAAAGACTTTCTGGTGCAGACCTTTCTATGGTAACACCTTTCATGTCGGCTTTACAGAGGTTTCTCCTTTGAATAGAGCAGTCGGACGCCTGCCTGATGGATGTTTCAACAACATTTGAAGCCCCCAATTTGTATGATGGGCCGCATATTTCAAGAGCGCTGTGAGATTTCATGTTCTGAAACTCACAAAAAATGCATTTCTTCTTCTTTGCTACTTGAATAAATACAGTATAACTACTAATGGAGCTTCCAGAGAGGTTGCCAGTTGCATTTGAAAATGGGATTGCGGCAGCAGCGCCAAGACAGAAAGCTGTTGTCTGTACACATATTTTGTGTTTTAATTGCTAGCATGCAACGATGATTGTCGCTGTATGTGATAGTGTATAATTTAGGTAAAAATAGACAATAGACACGCTGGGATTAGCAGCTATGCAGGTGAGCCGTTTTTACATGTGATGGGATGTTTTCTTCTGAACAAAAAGCTTGAAAGCTTGAAAAAAATGGTGGTCACACGGGTTAGGATTAAATAAGCTTTGTTTCTTTCTACTTCTTCTGGGATTCATTCATGAGGGTCCTAACCCAGCTGTCTTTGGGCGAGAGGCGGGGTACACCCTGGACTGGTGGCCAGCCAATCACAGGGCACATGTAGACAAACAACCATTCACACTCACATTCATACCTATGGACAATTTGGAGTCGCCTATTAACCTAGCATGTTTTTGGAATGTGGGAGGAAACCGGAGTACCTGGAGAAAACCCACGCATGCATGGGGAGAACATGCAAACTCCACACAGAGATGGCCGAGGGTGGAATTGAACCCTGGTCTCCTAGCTGTGAGGCCTGCGTGCTAACCACTCGTCCACCGTGCAGCCCACACCTTTCATCTCTTTAATGCAAACACTACATTGCTTAGTTATCACTGTCGCTTTCATAGGAGCAGATCCTTTTACATGTTCAAGGATACGATCTTTACCTATGGACAATTTGGAGTCGCTAATTAACCTAGCATGTTTTTGGAATGTGGGAGGAAACCGGAGAAAACCCACACATGCACGGAGAGAACATGCAAACTCCACACAGAGATGGGTGGAATTGAACCCTGGTCTCATAGCTGCGAGGTCTGCGCGCTAACCACTCGCCCACCATGCCGCCCATGTGGGATTCATTCATTCATTTTCTACCGCTTTTCCTCACAAGGGTCGTGGGGGTGCTGGAGCCTATCCCAGCTGTCTTCGGGCGAGAGGCGAGGTACACCATGGACGGGTGGCCAGCCAATCACAGGGCACATATAGACAAACAACCATTCACACTCACATTCATACCTATGGACAATTTGGAGTCGCTAATTAACCTAGCATGTTTTTTGGAATGTTGGAGGAAACCGGAGTACCCGGAGAAACCATGTGGGATTGTGAACTGTAATTTCTGATTGTCATTTTTTTATGCATGTTAAAAAAAATAAATCAGAAATGGATATATTTTGAAATGTACTGGTATTTTCTACAGGTTGTCACGGGTTAACTGTCCCATATTTTGTCCTTCTTTCCCAGCATCCTCCCATTCTCGTATTTTCTTTTTACTTCCATGAAAAAATAATCCTTTCCAGTACTGCCCACAGCCAGAACTGCTGCTTTAATCAGGTCCTTGCGTAGTGGTTTGGTGGAAAGTTTGGTATTTTTTCTTACCGACTGCTTCAAAATGGCTGTTCATACCCTTGATTGGTAAAACAACACCATGCTGTGTAAACAAACCCTAATAATATAATATAATAATATAACTAACTAAATGAAGACCACTTATTCCTTTAGCAAGCATGTGATCGGATTCCTCTGATGCGTGGAAAAGCACCTTCACTGCAAGGTGATACGGGGCGTTCAACCGAGACGAGACGGCAATGGATACTGTCTTCCCATTTCTCATCAGTAAACTATTATCTGCTTAATGAGATGGGATGAGATGAGCTCCTTTGATTGGACATTACTGGAACTGCCCACACTTGTCCTGGAAATAATTAATACATTCCTGTGTGTGTTCGTCCTCCACCTACCGGTCACCGACATGTTGGTAATGGTAATGGTTTTATTTCATTTGAACATGCATCAGATTACAATTGAATGCATCCCATAATCAGTTCACAGTTCCACATGTCCAAAAGGAGTAGGAAGAAGCAAAGCTTATTAAATCCTACCCCTCCATCTGGTACTTTTACAATCAGTAACTGTTACATTTGTTCACTTCCTGCTTTCCATAATACAGTTTAAGGTTTTTTTTGTTTGTTTGTTTGTTTTTTTAATAATGTACCTCGTGTGAGGCACGGCAGTCTAGTGGTTAGCACGCAGACCTCACAGCTAGGAGACCAGGGTTCAATTCCACCCTTGGCCATCTTTGTGTGGAGTTTGCATGTTCTCCCTGTTCGTTCTCCCTGGGTTTTCTACAGATACTCCGGTTTCCTCCCACATTCCAAAAACATGCTAGGTTGTTGTGAGTTGTTTGTTGATATGTGCCCTGTGATTGGCTGGCGACCAGTCCAGGGTGTACCCCGCCTCTCGCCCAAAGACAGCTGGGATAGGCTCCAGCAACCCCCGCGACCCTCGTGAGGAAAAAGCGGTAGAAAATGAATGAATTAATGATTTAAGGGGCGGCACGGTGGTCACCGCGCAGACCTCACAACTAGGAGACCAGGGTTCAATTCCACCCTCGGCCATCTCTGTGTGCATGTTTGCATGTTATCTGCGTGCATGCGTGGGTTTTCTCCGGGTATTCCGGTTTCCTCCCACATGCTAAAAAAAACATGCTAGGTTAATTGGAGACTCCAAATTGTACATAGGTATGAATGTGAGTGTGAATGGTTGTTTGTCTATATGTGCCCTGTGATTGGCTGGCGACCAGCCTCTCGCCCGAAGACAGCTGGGATAGGCTCCAGCACCCCCTGCGACCCTTGTGAGGAAAAAACGGTAGAAAATGAATGAATGAATGAATTTTTTAATAATGTACCTCGTACCGAAGTACAAGGTGATATGACCATCCAATGACATAATGGGTACCATAGTAAGTGTCAATATAGTGATATATATAGCACATCATGACTGGTTCAAGACTCTTCATCCTTGTATTTAGCAAACATCAACTGCTTGTATTGTTTCTTGAATTGGCTCATCGTTGTGCATTGTTTGAGGTCCTTACTCAATCCATTCCATAGTTTGACATGTTCACATAAGACCTGTACACTTCAGATGTAGTACCGGTGGGTGACTATTCTCCTTCATCCAGGTCATTGCACTGTCAGGACATTGAATCGATTACAACTGGACTGTTCAGATTGTCTTAGAAGACGTTTCGCTTTCCATCCGAGCACGCTTCATCAGTTCTTGCTTAAAGACTACATCCGGCAGCTTTAGTCTAGCTTTAGTCTACTCTCAGCAACAACTGTCCTCTTTTGTCTTTGGGTATGAACTGACATGATACCAGTATGGTGGGTTGGGACGCAAAAGTGGGTCGCAGAGTGGGTCGATGCCTGGGCAAAATAAAAAAATATTATTTTATTAAATACTATTAAATTAAATACTATTGCTTGCTACGCACCCACAGGAGGCATACCATGTTTCTAAGCGACGTAGAGTAGGGACTTAATGTGCTTAATCTGTCCAACACACAGCTGCAGATATCTGCTGGAGAAGAGGGGACAGTGACTCACTGTTGCAGCTCATGTTGTGTTGCAAACAGTCCCTTTTTGGGTTGCTGCTTGGCTGTGGTTACCGCGCAGGTTACACAACTAGGAGACCCAAGTTCGATTCCACCCTCGGCCATCTCTGTGTGGAGTTTGCATGTTCTCCCTGTGCATGCGTGGGTTTTCTCCAGGGACTCCAATTTCCTTCCACATTCCAAAAACATGCTAGGTTAATTGGCGACTCCAAATTGTCCATAGGTATGAATGTGAGTGTGAATGGTTGTTTGTCTATATGTGCCCTGTGATTGGCTGGCGACAGCTGGGATAGGCTCCAGCACACCCACAATGCTCATGAGGATAAGCGGTAGAAAATGACAGCTATCTAGTCATTGAGCATGAACTCTTGAAGCCAACTGGACGATTCAGTTTGTCTTAGCAGACAATCTTAGTAGTTCTGGTCTGAGGCCATCTACTATTATCAGATACTAGATAGGACAGCTCCAGTCTGAGACTCTGATGGCTCTACTATCATTTGGTGATGAAAACCTTATCAGTTTCATGCTCAAAGACTAGATAGGACAGCTCTAGTCTGAGACTGATGGCTCTACTGTCATTGTTACTATCTGGTGATGAAACCTTATCAGTTTCATGCTCAAAGACTAGATAGGACAGCTCTATAAATCCATCCATTTTCTATGCCGCTTATCCTCACTGGGGTCGTGGGTATGCTGGAGCCTATCCCAGCTGTCTCTGGGCAAAAGGTGGGGTACACCCTGGACTGGTGGCTGGACAGCCAATCACAGGGCACATATAGACAGACAAACAACCATTCACACTCACATTCATACCTATGGACAATTTGGAGTCGCTAATTAACCTAGCATGTTTTTGGAATGTGGGAGGAAACCGGAGTACCCGGAGAAAACCCACACATGCACGCTGAGAACATGTAAACTCCACACAGAGATGGGTGAGGGTGGAATTGAAACCTGGTCTCCTTGCTGTGAGGTCTGTGCGCTAACCACTCAACCACCATGCAGCTGAAATATATTCATAATAACATAAATTATTGTCGGTCACTGGCAGTATAAAAATGAGTCTACAGGAGTTTATTTCTGGAGTCATGATGTCAACCCCCCCACCTCACAATGAAAATAGTACAATCCATGTATTCACATACGCCAGCTTCCTTCCACCAAGTAGGCTGCTAACTAACAAGAAGATGTACAAAGAGACGTAAAAAATACTGACCGAGAGATTGGGGTGAAAGGTTACGTATACAAGATGAGTTTCATCTGATTTGATAAGCCAATATCCACACTGAAAATCATTAAATCAACTCTTTTTGGCCTGAACACAGCATAAAGTCTAGAAGTGTAAGACTACTCCTTCTCATTCCGGATCTTTGGCATGTCAGACACTGGATGAATATTTACACATTTGGCCATCTGCTTCTGAAGTTCTGTTCGAATAATCTGAAAAGAGAAATGACTCTTAGACCCACCTTCTGAAGATGAATATTTATACAAATGTGAAACAAAAAAAAAAACAAAAGAAACCATCCACAGTAATACCACACAGACCTTGACTGTGTTTCAATTTAATGGAGTGGTGCAAAGTCACCAACCTTGACCTCAATCATCGAAGGTCCAGACATTAATATTAATGGTTCCATGTCAATGCCATGAATGTTAGTTATTCAAGGGAGCGTAAATTCCTCACAGAAGGACCAACTGAAATAATCAAGTCTGTATGTGTCAACATTTGCATTAGAAATAAGAATAAGGTTTTTTTCCCCATTTTATAAGAGAAAGGTGGAAAAACCCTCTTCTATGGCTCCATCGTCACTATTATCACCATTTCTTTTTTTGTTGAGGGATCGGGAGGGACTTCAAATACTTTTTCAACTTGAGCGCGGAAGGGAAAGAAGGTGTTAAAATCTTAATAAAGCAGCGATAATCACCGCTTGCTAATTTAAAAAAGATATAATTATCAAGTGTGCAGGTGATATTTAAAAAAAAATCCAGCAATAACAATCAAGCTCAGAAGGTTAGTTCATTATTTAGAGAATGTTTACCATAAAGATGTCGAAAACTCGAAACTCGTCACAAATCCACTCACACATTCAGAGACTTTAACCGACATATTTGGGCTAGTTAAAGACGCCATGCTTAGCGTTACCTAACCATATGCATATACACAAACCCTAAACAAAAAAAGATCAGATTTTTAGTCCAGAATGACACAATTTGAATAAAAAGTTCAAATTTGGAAAAACACTTGTTCTGGAGAAATAATAAAAAGTCACAGGTAAAATGACTATGCTAAAAAGATGCTAATGGAAAACAAATAACAAAAGGTATTTTTTATTTATATGGACAAATACACCTGGACGGAAATTTCTAGGCATTATAATAAATAAAATAAGATTTTAAACTCACATTAAAAAAATATAAACAAAGCGGCAAGAAACTGGCAACAAATTGGCAACAAAGCTATATTCGTTCTCAGCCAAAAATGACCCCGTATTACTATATCAAAATTCACTCACCAACTGTGCTCCAAAAGATAATCCACAATGCTGGTCATAGAGAATGTACACACTTTTATTTTGAAAACTGCTAATGTTAAGCATAAAATAAATCATAACCTGCCCCCCAAAAATGTTATACAATTCTTCTCAACAAGAGACATTAACCACTTACTGTATACCTGCTTATTATTATTATTATTCTTCATTCATTCATTCATTCATTCATTCTCTACCGCTTTTTCCTCACAAGGGTCGCGGGGGATGCTGGAGCCTATCCCAGCTGTCTTTGGGCAAGAGGCGGGGTACACCCTGGACTGGTGGCCACCCAATCATAGGGCACATATAGACAAACAACCATTCACACTCACTTTTATTATTATTATTATTCATTGGTTGATTGGTGGGCTGCAGGGCGCAGGCCTCACAGCTAGGAGACCCGAGTTCGATTCCACCCTCACCCATCTCTATGTGGAGTTTACATGTTCTCACCGTGCATGCGTGGGATAGGCTCCAGCTCTGTGACCCTAAAAATTACCAGCGCTAAAAAAATTAATTAGTACCTCAGCAGAAGGCTGCCAAAAATGATATAATACAAATCAAAAAACCCAGTTTGATGCCCTTCTTGACTTTTGACAGCGGTACCAAACACAAAAACAGTATTGATGGAGCCACAAACTTGATTGACTACTGGAATAAACATTAGGATGGAACCTCCAAAGTCGTATTGCTAGTTAGAGCCAGGCAAAATGTGTATACAAAGACGCCAGAAAGTCCAATCAATCCATTCAATATATGACTTGGCATTGTTTTCAAGTTGGGCTATACGTACGGCGGACGAGTGGGTTTG
The DNA here is from genome assembly GCF_030265055.1 of Doryrhamphus excisus. Classification (NCBI taxonomy): domain Eukaryota; kingdom Metazoa; phylum Chordata; class Actinopteri; order Syngnathiformes; family Syngnathidae; genus Doryrhamphus; species Doryrhamphus excisus. The sequence continues at coordinate 7,427,280 of NC_080488.1, read as the reverse complement.
CAGGCAGGCCTCACAGCTTGGAGACCTAAGTTCAATTCCACTTTTGGCCATCTCTGTGTGGAGTTTCCATGTTCTCCCCATGCATGCGTGGGTTTTCTCCGGGTACTCTGGTTTCCTCCCACATTCCAAAACATGCTAGGTTAATTAGCGACTCCAAATTGTCCATAGGTATGAATGTGAGTGTGAATGGTTGTTTGTCTATATGTGCCCTGTGATTGGCTGGCAATCAGCTGTCTCGCTCAAAGACAGATGGGATAGGCTCCAGCACCCCCTGTGACCCTTGTGAGGAAAAGCGGTAGAAAATGAATGAATGAATGGTTAATTGGTTCCGGACCAGACCGCAATAAGCAAAGTGGAATTCTTCAACACCCAAATGTTACTTTTACATTTGCGCTACCCAAAATAGTTGAGCTAAGAATCCAAGGATAGAAAATAAGATTACTAAATGCAATGGCACATTGAATATTCACACAGGAGCTGCTGTCAGCGACAACTCATACCAGTCGCTGCTAAACATGCCAACAATCAGCAAATCTACAGTTGCTAGCTGACGTCACACACGTCGTCAGAGGTCCTTGAACACACCACGTGTGATGTGTGATGCAGATGGAGACCAATTGAATTAATTTCTGTATTTTATGTGCCCTTGTTTTCGTAATTGCATTGTACCTATTGTATTTTTTAAAGATGGAGGAGTAGATGAGTATGGGAAGTTTGAATTAAACCATTACTGTGACCATATCTGCATGACGCATAGCTAAAGCTATATGTACACACACGAGACAAATATAAGACAAATATCCACACAAATATCCAAATGAAGCTTATTTTGAGAGCGAATTGCAACACAAGCAGAGCAATATACTCGCCAAGGTTCCTACAGTTTTGCTTTTTTTTTTTTTCTTCCCCAACAACACTGCACCTTTTTGACCTCGTTAGACGTCATTTTCTCTTGACAACCTCCAAGTACCGGCCTTTTGTCCTGTGCCACTCTGTGGTGGCCTTGCTGCCTGTATCCGGCAGCTGCTGGATGAATGACAGCAAATAAAAAAGCACCGGGGCTTTTTGCTTAGCGTCGCCACCACTATATGATTCTACTGCAGGGGGACTGTGCTTTTAAGCTACCGAGCTCACCGACGCTAATACCGCTAACGAAACAGCACGAAAAAAACACCCCTATCCCCCCACCCCCCTAAGCTCCCGAGACATTTTATTGACGGAGAGAGGCAATTGTCAGCATTCTCGCCTTGTGCTATTTATTGCGCCGCATCCGCAGTGGTGCATATACTGCAGCCAAACAGGGAGAGATAAAGCTGGCACATCAAGAGCAGCCTCCCTAATTATGAGGGCGTGCATTAAAATTTCATAAGAAAATGAAAATAAAGCCTGTGAAGTCAATAATGCACCAAGGCAGCAGAACAGAAAGTTCTCAACAGCACAGAAAATTCAAGTACAATACTGGTTGCAGGTGTGTGTATATATATGTGTGTGTGTGTGTGTGTGTGTGTGTGTGTGTGTGTGAGGAGAGCGAGACCTTGAGTGAAATGGGAGGAGTTGGCGCTGCAGCATTCAGCAAGCAAAGCTAACTGTGAGTCAGACTAACCCCCCCTCCCTCCTTTTCTCCTCCCTCTATCGCCACTTAAGCAGCTGCCTCCACTTGCAGGGCACATTTTGGAAGGGATGGCGAAGGGGGGGTGCATGACGGGCGAGGTGGAGGTGGGGTTAAAACAGGAGGAGCACGGGAGGATGGAAACAAAAGGTTGCACAATGATTGCACAAGAGGGGACGGGGGGCGGGGGGGTTTTGGTGAGCATTCCAGTCTTCTTCCTCTCCCCCCCCCGCTCCTAAAAAGCCATATAGTGTGATGCATCACGGATGAGAAGGTTAACCGCTAGACACAGTAACCTCTGTAATAGAAGTGTTCTCTAATGACCATCAAACGCCGTTTACTACCTCTGCTGTGATTAATGGCGGCAAGCGCGGGCTACCTCATCCTATCCAGACGACGGCGATGGAGACGTGGAGGGAATGACAGCTGCCTGAGCGCTCCTCAAGGATCCTTTAAGACATAAGCGAGCCATTCTCCTGATGGTTTCTATGACCGCTGCAGTCAAGGGTGATGGCTTAAATGTGACCAAAAAAAAAAAATTTAAAAAAAGAAAAAAAAAACACCATCATGTTCCCACTTCAACTGGGCGTATAATTGACTCCACTAATGTTTTTACTTGTCATAACATCAAGCTGTCCCATTCGCACAGCATTTTTAATGGCTTATGAAACATTAAACTGAAAAAAATGAATCTGCAGCAATGCGGATTGAGTAAGGACCTCAAACAATGCACAACGATGAGCCAATTCAAGAAACAATACAAGCAGTTGATGTTTGCTAAATACAAGGATGAAGAGTCTTGAACCAGTCATGATGTGCTATATATATCACTATATTGACACTTACTATGGTACCCATTATGGCATTGGATAGTCATATAGGCTCGTAAAATAACCTCAAATCCCCTCAAAAAAATAAATAAATAAAATAGAAAAAAATAAAAAAATACAATAAAAATATATATATATATATAAAATATAAATGCAAATAAAAATTAATAAAATAAAAAAATAAAACTAAAAATTATATTAGGAAAGCAGGAAGTGAACAAATGTAACAGTTACTGATTGTAAAAGTACCAGATGGAGGGGTAGGATTTAATAAGCTTTGCTTCTTCCTACTCCTTTTGGACATGTGGAACTGTGAACTGATTATGGGATGCACTCAATTGTAATCTGATGCATGTTCAAGTGAAATAAAACCATTACCATGCTTTTCTTCCATAAAGAGGCCTTTATGTGGGCCAAGATATAGTCCATCTGTCAATAGGGGAGTAGATCATATATTGTACTCCAAATATTTATGGTAGAATATACGTATATACTTCATACCTGTCAATATTTACACTGGAAAATAAAAGGATATAAGACCAGAGGATTGAAGTATAAAAAGACAGGTTGTCCTATATTCAGGCTATACATGTCAACAAACAGATGATCCCTTGGAGGGAGTAAAAGCTTTTCTTCCAGTCACTCACACTTTAGATGATAATGATGAATGAAGTGTGACTGATGCAAATCAACCGACTTCTGCATCTGTCTCTCTCACACCAACTACCCTCATGTCCTCCTTTACCTCCTCTTTGGTCTTCTTCTACGCCTCCTACCTGGCAGCTCTAAACGCAGCATCCTTCTACCAATATATTCACTATGTCTCCTCTGGACATGTCCCAACCATCTCAGTCTGGCCTAAAGGACTTTATCTCCAAGGCCTCTAACATGTAATGTCCCTCTGATGTACTCGTTACTGATCCTATCTATCATGGTCACTCCCAATGAGAACCTAAGCATCCTCATCCGTCTCTACACCAACACTCTAGACTAAATACATATAGAGTATGTCATATATATCTGTGTGATACAGTTGCATCAATTTGCTTTGTCACCTGCAACACCTACGCAGTTTTGTCTGATATTCAGGTGAATATGAGAAATAAAGAAATAATTTTGATTCAAAATTTTTCCACACACTAATTAATTTTGGGTTTAACTATACAGCATGTACTGTAAAGGTTACTTATATAAGTTAATGTGCAATATGTGCCCCGTGATTGGCTGGCCACCAGTCCAAGGTGTACCCCGCCTCTTGCCCTAAGACAACTGGGATAGGCTCCAGCATACCTGTGACTCTAGTGAGGATAAACGGTATAGAAAATGGATGGGATTAATTAGATTTAAATGATTTCTTATTTGGTTAACATCTGCTTTGGTTAGAGTCTGACCTTCTGAAAGGAGTTAATGACACTAAGTAAGGATCTATTAATATGCGTAAGTTCAAGTCTTGATAAGGATGGCACCCGTGAAGCCCAGGCGGCACTTTTTATTAACGCGGAGTTAGCTTACCGTCAACATCAACACCACACAGACGTCAAGTAGTGAAGTAGTAGCAATGAAAAAGACAATATTTGGACATACAAACGTGTACACAGCAAATTTCTAGAGTTGAAAAATCTGGAGTTAAAGTAAAAAGAGTGAAAGAGTTTTTGGAGTTGATTTTTAACCCTGACTACCACATGTGTTAAGGACTACTACCAGGCAGTGTCATTTTTTGGAGTCGATTTCATGGGCGTTCAGGGACCCCAGAATTGGTAAGTAACTGTTTTTTTTTACCCACCGTATGTGGCTCACAAAAGAAGCTCTTGTTGCATCCGGTAAACGGTTTTTGCTCAGTTTGTTGACAAAAACTACTTAGCGTTAGCTAACCACCTTTCTGTTCATCATTCACCGTTCCTGAAAATGTCTGTGTCTGCTTGTCGAAAACGGTAAGGAAAGAAACAATTCCAAGTAGCGCCAACGCGGTTATGCGGAAAAAAAAAAACGTTCTTTTTATAAGTCAGGGTTAGATAGGCTTTATCACACAATGTTTTTTATATTTCTATCATAAAAAATGACTGTGTTTAACTGTGAAACAGCCGAGACAGTTGTGGCACGGTGGATGAGTGGTTACCGCGCAGACAGCTAGGAGCCCAGGGTTCAATTCCACCCTCGGCCATCTCTGTGTGAAGTGGAAAAACATGCTAGGTTAAATTGTCCATAGGTATGAATGTGAGTGTGAATGGTTGTTTGTCTATATGTGCCCTGTGATTGGCTGGCGACCAGTCCAGGGTGTACCCCGCCTCTTGCCCCAAGACAGCTGGGATAGGCTCCAGCACCCCCATGACCCTCGTGAGGATGAGCGGTAGAATGAATGAAGGTTTTTTATGATTTATTATTGTGTGTTTTCTTTTTTCTTCTTCTCTATCCCCTCATGCTCCGGTCCTGGCGACCAGTCCAAGACAGCTGGGATAGGCTCCAGCACCCCCGCAATTTTTGCATATTAAATTTATGTCAACTCTAAATAGTAGTTAAATTAACTACATATTAAGTGTAGTCTTTTAACACCGGTTAAGAGTTAATATTAAAACCAACTCCATTCGAGAGTCACATTTTACTCTCTAAAGAGTGGTATTTTAACACCAAGAAGAGTTCAGTTTTAACTCTGAATAGGGAGTAAAAGATCAACTCCAAAAGCAGAGTTATATTAACTCCCCTATGGAGTCAATGGATGGTCACTCAGATGATGTACACTCAGATTGAGTTGATTTTAACTCACATGGAGTTAATTCCAAAGACCAAAATTTGCTGTGTACTCTTCAGTGTGACGTGGTTTTTGTAGTTTCTCAGAAAGGTTCGATTAATTTGTTTAAGACCACCAATGGTTTCAAGGAAAGCGACATGAATCCGGTTACGCTCGGCGAGTCTTAGCGTCTTTTTGTGTCGTCCCAAGTTCTTGTTGTTCTCATTCATCACACTCTGACCTCCTGCTTATACACTGTGTAGCTGTGTCATGTGATTAATTTGGCTGCTAGATGGCCTCTGTCACTTCGCTGTGAATACTGGACCAATTAGGGACTACAGTGAGGCTTACATCTTTGCTGAAGATGACAACTGAAAACGGACATTTAATGGGATGGGAGCATCTACACCTCCACCATAATACCCCTCAAAACCCAACACCCTTTTCTCATGAGAGCATATTAGGTTGACCTTCTGGAAGAAAACTAATTCCCTGTAGTTAGTAAAAGGAAATTATTTTGGGGGGGTTGCTTGAAAATGCTTTGTTGATTAATTTGTCTAATACATGTGGAATAAAAATAGAGGGCACCCCGTGGGGATAGAAATTTGCTACGTCTTCTACTCCTGAATGGATGCATAAAAAGGGTACAAATCTGGCAAAACATGCCTGTGCTATTATTATTATTATTATTATTATGACAAACACAACACATGGCAGCGCTGTTTTAACTCTTTCAATCCCAGGGACTTTTCAAAAGACAACCTTGTCAGTGTTGGCCATTTTAGATTTGTAAGGCTATATAAGCATACAATGTACCAATGTTACATACAATGTTGTCTATTTTTCTGTTCTTTAGTTGGCTGCACGGTGGACAAGTGGTTAGTGTGCATGCCTCACAGCTAGGAGACCCGAGTTCAATTCCACACTCGGGCATCTCTGTGTGGAGTTTGCATGCGTGGGTTTCCTCCCACATTCCAAAAACATGCTAGGTTAATTGGCGACTCCAAATTATGAGTGTGAATGGTTGTTTGTCTATATGTGCCCTGTGATTGGCTGGCCACCGGTCCAGGGTATCTCTCACTCAAAGACAAGTGGGATAGGCTCCAGCACCCCCGCGACCCTCGTGAGAATAAGCGGTAGAAAATGAATGAATGTTCTTTTGATGGCTGCACGGTGGACGAGTGGTCTCACAGCTAGGAGACCCCAGTTCAATTCCACATTCGGGCATCTCTGTGAGGAGTTTGCATGTTCTCCCCGTGCATGCGTGGGTGTTCCGGGTACTCCGGTTTCCTCCCACATTCCAAAAACATGGAGGCTAATTGGCGACTCCAAATTGTCCATAGGTATGAATGTGAGTGTGAATGGTTGTTTGTCTATATGTGCCCTGTGATTGGCTGGCAACCAGTCCAGGGTGTCTCTCGCTCAAAGACAACTGGGATAGGCTCCAGCACCCTCCGCGACCCTCGTGAGGAAAAAGCGGTAGAAAATGAATGAATGAATTTGGAAGTGCAACAAGCAAGCTTTTCATTGTTTTCCCTAAAGATACACATCAGGGTCAATTTCTTTCATGGTCGACTGCAAGGGAATTCAAATAAAAATGTCCTCATGCAAAGGCCACACTTAGTTGAAGTTCAGTGGATTCCACGTATGAGGGTCTGAGACCGCCTCTGTTCAGACTTGAGTGGCATTTCACATTGCCATGTTTTATAGAGTGAACATTCATACATGGGTGTTTGAAAAAGCTCCATTTCCAGTGTCCACTTTTTGTCTTCTTCGAGAACAACATGTGTATTTATGTTTCTGTTGTCTCTGGCTTATTCGTCTCTCTGCGCTTTCTCACTCGTCTCTCTGTTCTCAATTCTTTCTCTCTTATTTCCTCATATCACACTCACCAAAAAGCTTTCATATAAATACAATTAATGCTTCCGGTGGCTAATAAATGGGTGCATTTTGGTCATTGTTGTGGTAGAATCCTGGTTAATATTGCTTTATGATTCAAATATGATCTCAGGGAAGAACTACATTTGAAACACTTATATGCTAGGACTACGTTAAAAAGCCATAGCATTTCAGTATGTGGAATCAAACTATGGAATGGATTGAGTAAGGACCTCAAACAATGCACAACGATGAGCCAATTCAAGAAACAATACAAGCAGTTGATGTTTGCTAAATACAAGGATGAAGAGTCTTGAACCAGTCATGATGTGCTATATATATCACTATATTGGCACTTACTAACCAAAGACATTCAAGCAGGTCGCATTTGGTTCCATTATGTCATTGGATGGTCATATCACCTTGTACTTCGGTACGAGGTGCATTATTAAAAAAAAACAAAAAAAAAAACCTTATACTGTATTATGGAAAGCAGGAAGTGAACAAATGTAACAGTTACTGATTGTAAAAGTACCATATGGAGGGGTAGGATTTCATAAGCTTTGCTTCTTCCTACTCCTTTTGGACATGTGGAACTGTGAACTGATTATGGGATGCATTCAATTGTAATCTGATGCATGTTCAAATGAAATAAAACCATTACCATTATTTTGCACTGAACAGGAAGTCAAAGTGTATATGTTTTAAATGCTGTGTCAAGACAGTCATCAACATTAAAATAGACACCCAAAAAATGCATAATCACTTAACCAATAAATGAAAATCAAAGGCACAAGTGTACCAGAAAATAATTATTAGAGCGTATGACAACAGGAAACTGCTTTTCATTCTGTAATTTTTTTTTTTTTAAAAGGCAGCTCCAATGAGAATTTTTACACATTGAACATCTCGGGCATTTATTTTCTTCACAGCTTCAGATTCATTTCATGTGGCAACTGAATGTCCACTACAGGTCAAGACTAGTAGAAACTAATGAAAGCTTGAGGAAAAAAAAGAAGTTGATTCATGGCCATATTTTAGTTCAAACTGGCATGTTGAGGTAAAGGTGGCGGCAGGTGAAGAGACATCAACACAACAGCCATCTGTGTCTAGCGTTAACAAATTCATTAGTGAGGATGTCACGTCATGGATGCACAACCTAACCACGTTCAAGACAACGTCTTTATCAAAACTGAGCCCTTTGCAAAAATGATTAAGTTCACTTTTGCTCGACCGGGGAAAAGCATAAGCTACACATTTCCCAGTTATATGGAGTATTGTTTGGCTTTATGTGATGTTTTTGTTATGCTAAGCAGCCGGATCGGAGCATGAGGGGATAGAGAAGAAATAAAAACAGAGAAAACACACAATAATAAATCATAAAAAACATTCATTCATTCATTTTCTACTGCTTACCCTGACGAGGGTCGCAAGGAGTGCTGGAGCCTATCCCAGCTGTCCAATCCAATCAATCCGTTCAATAACGCCAAAGATGTTCCCAAGAAACAGCTTTTTAAGCCGTTTTAAATGTATGCAAATTAAGGCAAAATTTTGTAAAATGTTGACGTTAACTGAAAAAGATGCTAACCGGTGCGTCCACTAACCAAGGTTCCACTGTACACAAACTTCAGTAAGTGTTAATTCATTTGTGAATACAAAAATGAAGTTTTGGTGTTAAAATACAGCAGTTTGATACATGTCTACACACCCAGGAGTTATCATTTCACGTACTAAGTTTAATCTTTGACAACATGTTGACATTTTTACAGTTTTTACTGTATCCTATACTAAAATATGACTTATCTCATCTTCTGTTCTTAAGTTCACTTTTGCTTTACTTTGCTTTTTTTTTGCTTTTTAAGAGTAACCTACACTTTCCCAATTATATGGAGTATTGTTTGGCTTTATTTGATGTTTTTGTTATGCAAAGCAGTCGGATCGGAGCATGAGGGGATAGACAAGAAGATAAAAGAGAAAACACACAATAATCATACAAAACATTCATTCATTCATTCATTTTCTACCGCTCATCCTCACGAGGGTCGCGAGGGGTGCTGGAGCCTATCCCAGCTGTCTTCGGGCATTACATTGATAAAAGAGATATGTTCTATAGCCCTCAGTAATAGCCAGGTAACAAAAGAACCTTCAATTTATTAATATGATTCTTTTGAGGTTCATTTGACCATTTTTGGAAATTAAAATGGAGGGGTATAGACAAAAAAAGGCCTCCATGCCCACACCAAAAGTATTAAAACCAATATTTTCATGTATGAGGAAGCCTAAGAAGGTAACCAAGACATGAGAAGCAAATTTGATGGTTATTGTTTTTAGTGTATTTTATAGCTGATTTAATACATGGGTCAAAACCGACCCGTTAACATAAGACATGATACCAGAAAGCTAACACAAGAGGAAGGTTAAGCAGCGTCGTCTGCAATCAGGGAATAATTTAACTTCATCTTGCCCGTGTCTTCCTTCCTGGAACAATAAATGTCATCTCCAGTCTCCTGAGCCAAGACAAAAGCTCCACGAGCTAGATCATTCATAACGGCTCAATAATTGTGCACAGGGGTCTGTCGGCGGCACGGCACGGCCCCGGCCCGTCAATACAGGAGCGTAACGGTAATGGAATACACATGGTGCATTTTAGAATGTGTTAGCAAAGGATTTAAAGTAACGGTGATGACTTTGTAACGCAAGAACAATTCAACTGTAACGAGGGATTACAATTACAATGCACCCATCACTCATGTTGTTATTTTGCCGTTTCACCAAAAGCTCTTTTGTCCTCTGCATTGCAAAATATTCCATTAGCACCACTGTAAAAATATGCCTTTGTTCTGAAATCAAATGATTTTTCCGTTGTGACACCTTTACAAGGGGACAGCATAGGCTGCAGCGGAGGAGACAAGAAAAGGAAAACACGCAGAAAAAGGGTGAGAAAGGAGCGTCCACAATCTCAATATTTACCAAAGCTGGTTGCTGATTCACCGCCTTTCCCGTGGAATGTGTTTTCTCTTTTAAAGCTATCGACGTTATTAGTTTTTGTAGCGTCGCTTGGGGGCTTATAGATGGAAACATAAATGGCCTCCGAGTCTGTGATAAGAGGCAACAATAATAATAACGCCTGTCTATTACTCATGTGAGTTCACATCGACAATACGCAAACCGCAAGGGGTTGTGTAGTACTGGGGGGGGGGGTTTCGGTGTACCTGCAACAAGACACTCTTGTACGCTGTAGCTGAGACAGCCATGTTTTGGTAGCCTTTTTCCAATTAGAACTAAAGAGCCAGTAGTGGTGAGAGAGACTTAATCAGGCAGCATGGAATCAGGGGGAGCAGTGAAAGGAGCACACTGTCACGGCTTTAATGCGACTCTCTGTGCTGGTGGTGGTGGTGGTGGGAGGGGGGGGTGGCGGTTGTGCGTGTGGGGGGGTGTTGCCTCTCTGATGTGCCATAGCTAAAATTGGCAGACTATCAGTCACAAGCCTGTAACAGAATGTACAGCATTTCCAAACAGTATAAAGAGATATGACAGCCAATAAGGCTGAGAGGGAAGCACTGCAGAGAAAAGATGGCGGCCGAGTACAAAAACAGAGAGGAAGAAATGACATTTTTAGCATCCTGATGGGTAACAGCCTTTTTTGTGCTGAACACAACAAAACTGTTGAGGTAAGCAGCGGTCTATATGGACATGATCACTTTTTTTTAACTTCAGGGTAGTTCTCAGGGCTCGACAATAACGATGTACCGATGGCCCGGGGCAAGTTAAAACAAAATTCGGGCAAGTAAATCCAATCAGTGATATTCCCGTCGGGCAAGTGCACTTTAGCATGCCATACTGCAAAGAGTTTTTGTAAAAGCGGTTATTCTAAATTATTTAAATTATTTGTACAAACTACTGTTTACGCTGTACAGCAGGGGTCTCAAACATGTGTCCCACCGGACACTAGTTTGAGGCCCCCGCCTTGATATGAAAGTTTAATGTTAGTGCGGCCCGCGCAAGTTTGATATGGATGCTGTATGGTATCATGTACCCAGAAAAAATTATTACGTTTGATTAATGTTCATGTTAAAGGTTAAATAGCTGTTAATAGTTATCCTCCTATCCGTGTGGAAGTGGTAAGTTTTTGGCTATTTAAGTTTAAAGGAAATAACTTGAAGGCTACCGTTTAGGTCGCTAGCTCTCTAGTTTGCGAGTTAGCATGTGTCTCAAGACCCTGCAGTTGCGCAATATGTTGTAAATAAAGAGTATAAATGTGACTATAGTCGTGTTTTGTCATGTCTACAGGGCTCTAATAATGCTTTGTTCATTTTAATCTGAAAAAAATAATTTGTCTACCCACCAACTATATGTGGTTTCTTAAGTTTTGATTATTTGCCGTTTTATTATTATATTTATTTATTTATTACTGATTGATTGATTTTCTTTATTCTTGATTTGTTTATTTATTTTTCATCTTATTTTGTGTAGAAAAATAAAAATTAAGATATTTGAGAATAGTGGAATGTTTTATCAGAGCTTTTATTGTAGAAAATCGGAACCAAAGCAAAGTTTATTCATTTTTCTGTTTTTAATAAATGTTTTTTTTTTTCTGATGTGGCTCAGTCTCACCCAGACCCGAGCTCCAGTGGCCCCCCAAGTAAATTGAGTTTGAGACCCCTGCTTTAGTCCAATATCCAGAGTCAAAAAGAAAGACAGTTCTACCCGTTCGCTGCCAAAGCTTCCTTTGCTTGGGGTAGAACCAAAACCGTTTAAAAAAAAAAAAAACCTGACCTGCACCGGCCAATAACAAACAGGTATTAACATGTCAGTCAACTTTACCAAATTTTCTGTTAAACATTCTAATTACTCATACTTCCAATTCAAGATGGCCATCCTTCATAATCTCAGTAAAAGTTCACTCGTGGCATTCATCCCACTTTACTGTCTAGCAATGAGTTTAGCAGTTGAAATATACACATCATACAAATGTAGCGGCCGCAGACATGGCCACTGAAATGGAAAAGTCTTACCGCAAAAGTTGTTTTCTGTAGGTATTGATATAAAAAAAAAGGGTTGTGAGTGTGCCGCTTGTTGACCAGCCACAGCAGGAGCCGCTGATTACCTACACCTGCTGGCCCTTTAATGCTGCCATGCAGGACAGACAGCGAATCAGGACGGGACCTTACGTCAGCTGACCCAGTCATATGACTGCTGCTCATTAGGGTGGTGGCATGACATGGGTTACAATGACGTCCCTGCCAACATGGTCTAATTCTTCAACAACTTCTGAAGGAAAACACCAAAAAGTGATGAAACAGTGCCTCCTAAATAAGTATTTTATTAGCGGCAGCAAATCAAATGATGGCACAGGTGAGTGAATCACATTGCTGTGACAATATTAAAATCACTCATTCATTCATTCATTTTCTACCGCTTTTTCCTCACGAGGGTCGCGGGGGGTGCCGGAGCCTATCCCAGCTGTCTTCGGGCGAGAGAGGCGGGGTACACCCTGGACTGGTCGCCAGCCAATCACAGGGCACATATAGACAAACAACCATTCACACTCACATTCATACCTATGGACAATTTGGAGTCGCTAATTAACCTAGCATGTTTTTGGAATGTGGGAGGAAAATCGGAGTCCCCGGAGAAAACATGCATACTCCACACAGAGATGGCCGAAGGTGGAATTGAACATCCGAAAAATATTGTGGTATACGCTGAAGTCCATATCACCCAACCTTACTTAATAGCTATTTTTCCATGTTTTTGGAATGTGGGAGGAAACCGGAGTACCGGGAGAAAACCCACGCATGCACGGGGAGAACATGGAAACTCCACACAGAGATGGCCGAGTGTGGAATTGAACTGGGGTCTCCTAGCTATGAGACCACTTGCCCACCGTGCAGCCAACTAAAGAACATTCATTCATTTTCTACCGCTTATCCTCCCGAGGGTCTCGGGGGTGCTGGAGCCTATCCCAGCTGTCTTCTGCCGTGAGGCGGGGTACACCCTGGACTGGTGGTCAGCCAATCACAGGGCACATATAGACAAACAACCATTCACACTCACATTCATACCTTCGAGTTGTTAGCACGCAGGCCACACAGCTAGGACCCTCCCTCGGCCATCTCTGTGTGGAGTTTGCATGTTCTCCCCGTGCATGCGTGGGTTTTCTCCGGGTACTCCGGTTTCCTCCCACATTCCAAAAACATGCTAGGTTAATTGGCGACTCCAAATTGTCCATAGGTATGAATGTGAGTGTGAATGGTTGTTTGTCTATATGTGCCCTGTGATTGGCTGGCCACCAGTCCAGGGTGTACCCCGCCTCTCGCCCAAAGGCAGCTGGGATAGGCTCCAGCACCCCCGTGACCCTCGTGAGGAAAAGCAGTAGAAAATGAATGAATGAATGAATGTTTTTTATGATTTATTATTGTATGTTTTCTCTGTTTTCTTCTTTTCTATCCCCTCATGCTCCGATCCGGCTGCTTAGCATAACAAAAACATCAAATAAATCCAAATAATACTCCATATAAAAAGTGGAAAGTGTAGCTTACACTTTTCCCAGGTAAAGCAAAAGTGAACTTAAGAACAGAAGATGAGATAAGTCATATTTTGACGTACTTGAGATCTTGTTTTGATGAGAACTCTCACTCGTGCACCTATATGATTAATCGGCAGGAAAAAAACAATACCGATATGATCCACAAACGCCAATATCAGACATCCTTAGTCCTAAAAGGGTTCGTGGTAATGCAAAAGAAGGGTTTCCGAGGAGAACAAAGGCCAGTCAAGCTCCCGGTTGGTAATCTGTCCTATTGATTCGCGGGTGTGTGGGCCCAAGCGGGGCTACACATGCCTGGCAGCCATGTTCTGTGTGCATATGCATGGGGTTATTAAGCTCGCTTATTCTCCAGGCCTTTTGGGACAATGCAGCCTCTGAGTGAGGTGATTAAAAGAGCCCAACTATTGAGCTCCTCCAATCAATACACTCCTGTGCTACTTGAACAAGGCTGGAGGCCACTTCCTAAACAACACACTCACACACAAGCTAACGTAAAAAGCACTTCCCTTATGTGTAACTCCTTTCCCTACAGATTCCAGCTTGGTTAATCGTCACGGCCTCCCCTCCGCGTTCATATATGGTCCCGGCTGCAAAGGGACTCAGCATTTTCATCATGAGAACCGGCCAATTACACAAATCTAATCCAAAAGACAAGGGAGGAGTGTGGGGTAAAAGTAGGAGCCTTTCATTTAAATGGATAAGGTTAATGAGTTATTTGTATGGTTGACATATTCGGATGGTTTAAAAGGTTAGACGCATCTACCCGGCTGCCCTTTGCACCAATCTCCTTTTCACGCTCCCGCAAGTAGAGGTAATGAGAGGTCACCGTGCACCATGAGGGCCCTGGGAGCCCGGACCAGACAGACACCGCCATATTACCAAAAATAAACAGTCAAGTCAAGAGACTTAACCGACTTCTCTCTTACGCTACTTCATTCAATATCCTGTCAAGTACTTTCAGATCGCCAACTTCACTGTTTTTAATATGGCTACTATTCTATTTAAGTAAATGTGATGTATTCTTCTGTTAAATTAAGCATTTTCAAGCATTAAAATGTTCCAAATGAAGAAAAACACAAATAGAGTTTAAAGTAATACAAGATGTTGATGAAGTGTACTACACTGGCCACTAGGTGTCACTAGTAATATTTTCTCAGATTATATCTACTATATTAGTTAATATGGTAATGGTTTTATTTCATTTGAACATGCATCAGATTACAATTGAATGCATCACATAATCAGTTCACAGTTCCACATGTCCAAAAGGAGTAGGAAGAAGCACAGCTTATTAAATCCTACACCTCCATCTGGTACTTTTATAATCAGTAACAGTTACATTTGTTCACTTCCTGCTTTCCATAATACAGTTTAAGGTTTTTTTTTTGTTTGTTTTTTTTTTTTTAATTTTTTGTCCCGTACCAAAGTACAAGGGGTGAATACAGGGGTGCCGGAGGGGTTATTTGGCTTTATTTGATGTTTTTGTTATGCTAAGCAGCTGTACCGGAGCATGAGGGGATAGAGAAGAAGAAAAAAGAAGACAGAGAAAACACACAATAATAAATCATAAAAAACATTCATTCATTCATTTTCTACTGCTCATCCTCACGAGGGTGGCAAGGGGTGCTGGAGCCTATCCCAGCTGTCTTCCGCCGAGAGGCGGGGTACACCCTGGACTGGTCACCAGCCAATCACAGGGCACATATAGACAAACAACCATTCACACTTACATTCATACCTATGGACAATCTGGAGTCGCCAATTAACCTAGCATCCCAATGAGAGCGTTGTAAGCTAGCTGATTTTAATTTGTTTTCTCATGTTATAATGCACAGAAAATGGAAAGAAATATGTGTTCATGTTTCACATAAGGATTGTGGATGACAAAAAAAATGCATTTCCCCTTTAAGGAACCTTTTTTTAGCCCTTTTCTACGATGCTGGTGGTACATGAACACAGTTGGTATGTTTTCTAAAGGTCAAAAAGGTAAACAAACAGCAGTTGCCATAGTTACAGACACACCTTAAAGGGGAACTGCCCTTTACTATGAGCTAGCTAGCTAGCAATTTTGATCATGGAATGTTGTTAGAGGTTTTTTTTTTGTTTTTGTTTTTTTTTACAGGGCTTCCTAGGTGTATCCCAATGACAGCGTTGTAAGCTGGCTGATTTTAATTTTTTTCTCATGTTATAATGCACAGAAAATGGAAATAAATATGTGTTCATGTTTCACATAAGGATTGTGAATGACAAAAAAAAATGCACTTCCCCTTTAAGAACCCTTTTTTTAGTCCTTTTCTACGATGCTGGCGGTACATGAACACAGTTGCTATGTTTACTAAAGGCCAAAAAGGTAAATAAACAGCAATTGTCATAGTTACAGACATGCCTTAAAGGGGAACTGCCCTATTTTATGAGCTAGCTAGCTGGCTAGCTAGCAATGTTGACCATGCAATGTTGTAAGAGGTTTTTTATTTTTATTTTTTTTACAGGGCTTCCTAGGTGTATCACAATGACAGCGTTGGAAGCTAGCTGATTTTTATTTGTTTTCTCATGTTATAATGCACAGAAAATGGAAAGAAATATGTGTTCATGTTTCACATAAGGAATGTGAATGACAAAAAAAATGCACTTCCCCTTTAAGAACCCTTTTTTAGTCCTTTTCTACGATGCTGGCGGTACATGAACACAGTTGGTATGTTTTCTAAAGGTCAAAAAGGTAAACAAACAGCAGTTGCCATAGTTACAGACACGCCCTAAACAGCATCCTCATCTTGTAGTTTTCCACTCAGTCCAAAACAAACTCGACAAGTGTTCTTAATTCAGGAAAACAGGAATCAAACCATCAGCTTTTACAGCCACGCATGGTGTAAAATCCAATATATTCTGCGATACTAATCCCCGCATTAGTCTCCCAGCAAAGCACACATCTCCGAGATGTAATTTCTCTCATTTTTCATTCATGACAAAGCATCTTTTTTTTTTGTTTCTAGTGGATTATGCTGATTAGATCCACATTTGAGACGCATCCAAACTTTTCTCCAACCTGACAGAATGTTGTGTTTTATGATGAGCCAACACTCGGAGGTGTTTTTTTTAAGGTGAGAGTTGGCGGCCATGTTTACATAGACAGTAATCACAACGTCAACTGATTCTATCGCCGGTTTGGTTACCTCATTTGGTTACATGAAAAATACTGCAAATGTCTAGTTGTCAAGGGGCTGTCCAAACGTTGGAGCATGTTGTATACTGTATATAATACTGTGTATAGTATTTAAAGGACTGCATCTCAGCTTTGTGAAAATGTGGTGGTGAAAATGTGGCTAGGTGAAAATGTGTATTATTATATTGTTATTATTATTATTATAAATGTTGTGTATAGGTTTAGTTGGAATTTAGATTTTATAACTGCTTTGTTTATAACCTACTTTTTTTATTTTGTACTTTTACTTGTTACTTTTTTTACTTTTACTTTGTTTTTGTTTTTTTTACTTTTTTTCAAATATATAATTTTCTTTTGTTCACAATATTTGGAATTTATTACCATAATATTTGGACATTATTCTTTTCAATTTGCTAGGTTTTTCTGTTTTTTGGGGTTTTTTGCTAGGTTTTTCTGTTTTTGGGGTGTTTTTCCTCATTATATTACATTGTTTCTCTGCATCATATTACAATTTCAACCTCATAAAATTACTTAGATTTTATAACTGCTTTGTTTATAAACCTACTTTTTTTTTTTACTTTGTAACACTTTGAGTTTGCCAAAATGTAAATACAATACAAATAAAATGTATGACTGTTATTATTATTAACTTGGTTTCCTTACATTAGTTTTTTTCTCCAATTCATTTTTTTTCAAATATATAATTTTCTTTTGTTCACAATATTTTGAATTTATTCCCATAACATTTGGACATTATTCTTATAATATTGTAGCGTCTTTTCAATTGTCTATTTTTCCCCCTCATTATATTACATTGTTTCTATGCATCATATTACAACTTCAACCTCATAAAAATACTTAGATTTTATAACTGCTTTGTTTATAAACTTTTTTTTTTTACTTTGTAACACTTTGATTTTGCCAAAATGTAAATACAATACAAATAAAATGTATGATTGTTATTATTATTAACTTGATTTCCTTAAATTATTTTTTTTTCCTCCAATGCATTTTTTTTCAAATATATAATTTTATTTTGTTCACAATATTTGGAATTTATTCCCATAATATTTGGACAATATTCTTATAATATTGTAGCGTCTTTTCAATTTGCTAGGTTTTTCTGTTTTGTTTTTTTTTTCCTCATTACATGACATTGTTTCTCTGCATCATATTACAAATTCAACCACATAAAATTACAACGTCTTCCTCTTATTATTAGGACTTTAGTGTCTTCATACTATTGACTTTATTCTAATTAAATGAATGCTAATTAATTTTACCATCGCTGCTGGGGTTGTTTTTGTTTGTTTTCTTGTTTAATTGTATTTTTAGAATGTGCTTCAGGCAATTAAAAACACAATCAATGACCGCAAATGGTCCCCGGGCCACACTTTAGCACCATACTGTTGAATGAATACTGTGACGAGTACAGTACAGCTATAGCAGGTTAGCAGGTTAGCAGGTTAGTAGGTTAGTTGGTTAGTTAGTGAGATAGTGAAAGTGGCATTTGCACTCTTGCATGTTTATTTGTTTTTCTGGGGGCGGCATGGCTCAGGTGGTAGAGTTGGAGGTTGCCGGTTCGATCCTCCGTCCTCCTGTGATCATGTGGTAGTATCCTTGGGCAAGATACTGAACCCCCAGTTGCATGAGAAGGTAAATGAGTGCCTTGAAGGTGGAAAAACGAGATACAAAAGAAAAACCATTTACCGTTTCTTTGAGGCGGTAAAAGTCAAGAGACTTAACCGACTTCTCTCTTACTCTACTTTATTCAATATCCTGCAGAGTGCTTTCAGATCGCCAACTTCACCGTTTCCAATATGGCTACTATCCTATTTAAGTAAATGTGATGTATTCTTCTGTTAAGTGAAGCATTTTCAAGCATAAAAATGTTCCAAATGAAGTAAAATACAAATAGAGTTTAAAGTAATACAAGATGTTGATGAGGCTGCACGGCGGACAAGTGGTTAGCGTGCAGACCTCACAGCTAGGAGACCCGAGTTCAATTCCACCATTGGTCATCTCCATGTGGAGTTTGCATGTTCTCCCCGTGCATGCGTGGGTTTTCTCCGGGTACTCCGGTTTCCTCCCACATTCCAAAAACATAGACAAACAACCATTCACACTCACATTCATACCTATGGACGATTTGGAGTCGCTAATTAACCTAGCAGGTTTTTGGAATGTGGGAGAAAACCAGAGTACCCGGAGAAAACCCACTCGTGCACGGTGAGAACATGTAAACTCCACACAGAGATGGCCGAGGGTGGAATTGAACCGTGGTCAATAGTAGTCAATAGTATTAAGACACAGAATCAATATGAAGCACCATCAGTGTTTTCAGAAGTCAAAGCATTTTTAAATAAAAAAAACGATTAATCCGGTGCTAAAAAAAAGTTAAATTAATTGTACAATCAGTTAATCATCAATTCGATTAATTGTTGCAGCTCTATTGTTCTACCACCGTGCCGCCCTTCTTGGGAGTTCATTCATTCATTCATTTTCTACCGCTTTTTCCTCACGAGGGTCGCGGGGGTGCTGGAGCCTATCCCAGCTGTCTTCATGGTGAAAGGCAGGGTACACCCTGGACTGGTCGCCAGCCAATCACAGGGCACATGTAGACAAACAACCATTCACACTCACATTCATACCTATGGACAATTTGGAGTCGCTAATTAACCTAGCATGTTTTTGGAATGTGGGAAGAAACCGGAGTACCCGGAGAAAACCCACACATGCACAGGGAGAACATGTAAACTCCACACAGAGATGCCCGAATGTGGAATTGAACTGGGGTCTCCTAGCTGTGAGACCACTCGTCCACCGTGCAGCCAACTAAAGAACATTCATTCATTCATTTTCTACTGCTTATCCTCACGAGGGTCGCGGGGGGTGCTGGAGCCTATCCCAGCTGTCTTTAAGTAAGAGACACCCTGGACTGGTAGCCAGCCAATCACAGGGCACATATAGACAAACAACCATTCACACTCACATTCATACCTATGGACAATTTGGAGTCGCCAATTAACCTAGCATGTTTTTGGAATGTGGGAGGAAACCGGAGTACCCAGAGAAAACCCACCCATGCACAGGGAGAACATGCAAACTCCACACAGAAATGGGTGAGGTTGGAATTGAACCCTGGTTCTCCTAGCTGTGAGGCCTGCATAAAAGTCATAAAAGAATGTGCTAGCCCCATTTGTGTTGCCTTGAACGCATCAGTCTGAATGGGACAAAACAACAGAAGAGAAAAAGTACTTCCTGTAGTTGGTTCTCCCAGACCGTGTGCTCGAACCCAGGAATAAGTCAAGCTAAAATCCCAGCCTGTCAACTTGACACAATCATCCGGGGGTCACGACACCGATGTAATCAACCTGATTCTGCACCACCATGGACTCGGACTCAGGACCTTCATAACAAGAGTGATGTTGCAATGTTGGAACACCAATGAGCTGTACCGATACGTGTATTATCGGCCAATAGAAAAGCGTCACTAGCAAGGAGAAGACCATCTAAGCAACGGAAAAGGATATCTAACAGAGGTGTGTTCCTGCTACGAGCGTAGCGGGTCGGTGGGCCCTGCATCAGACAAAGTATTGGACAAACACAAACAAACGAGGCAGCGACCACTGTGACTCAGTGCTCTAATGAAGCAGCGTATTGACTTGCTGGCTTTCTCTTTCTCCCTGCCTCCATGTCTCACACACACACACACACACACACACACACATTCCTCCCTGCTTGCTTGCTCCCTCTGTCTGCTGCGTTTGTATGGATCCCAGCTGCCACTCGGAATACCAATTACACAGGCCCTGGAGTTGGGGGGGGAGGAGGAAGAAGGTAGGAGGAAATGAACAAGGGAGAGAAAGAATTGTAGGAAAATGGTGGCCTGGCAGGGTATCCTCCTTAGTGTGTGTGTGTGTGTGTGTGTGTGTGTGTGTGTATCCTTCAGCGGTGATGCTGCGGAAGCTCACGAGGAGGGAAAATCAAAAAGCGCCTCCATGTGAGACACCTAACATCCCTGATGCTGTGACACTCGGCGCAAGAGGAGGGAGAATCAAAGGGGACCTTTCGGTGGTCTTCACAGGAGAGAGAGAGGGGTGGGGGGGGGTGTCAAGTCTCTCGCAGGTGACATTTTCCATGTGTATTTCTGGGATGAAGCACAAGCGCTACATCTCTCATTTCCGAGAATACTACACGATAATGGTATATGGGAACGCCGGGAGAGGCTCCTGTGTTGCTCCTCGTTCCTTCACTTACACGCCGATGACAAGTGTAATGAGCGAGCTCGCGTTTGGCACGATCACACTAATTTGAGAAATTTCCAGCACAAAGACATAATTAGACCGACTAATTAGACTAAGACTTTACCGCGCAGAGCGGTTCAACTCCTCCGCCTACCTGCCGATGACTAAAATAGGATGCCGTTGTCAAGCCCATCACTTAGCGAGATGTTTCTTTTTGAGGTGACTCACAAGGGAGAACATATAATAACGTATAATAACTCCCAAGAAGGGCGGCACGGCGGTAGAACAATAGAGCTGCAACAATTAATCGAATTGACGATTAACTGACTGTACAATTAATTTACAACCGGATTAATCGTTTTTTGATTTAAAAATGCTTTGACTTCTGAAAACACTGATATTGATTCTGTCGTTCTTGTGCCTACCCGATTAATCGAAACTACAAGCTTCAGATTAATCAGATTAAATACTAAGATACTTAGTACTAACACATTACTAACAAATACTAACACATTACTAATTAGCGATTTGTAATGTAAATCACGCCTGCGCGCTAAACACTCATCCGCCGTGCAGCCGAACTCACAACAACTCTGACTGTCTAAATAATAGGTGAACAGTAGAGCTGCAACAATTAATCAAATTGATGATTAACTGATTGTACAATTAATTTACAACTTTTTTTTTAGTACCGGATGAATCGTTTAAATTAATGCTTTGACTTCTGAAAACACTGATGGTGCTTCATATTGATTCTGTCCTTCTTGGGCCTACCCGATTAATCGAAACTACAAGCTTTAGATTAATCGACTAAGAAAGCCGTAGCAGTAGTGAGAAGGTTCATTATTACTTTTTGTATGTTTTGGCACTGTTATTGTGCCAAATATTATTATATCTAATGGTATTATATATAGGCGGTCGAGTGGTTAGCACGCAGACCTCACAGCTAGGAAACCAGGGTTCAATTCCACCCTCGGCCATCTCTGTGATCTGTTTGCATGTTCTCCCCGTGCATAGAAGATAGGCTCCAGCACCCCCGCGACCCTCGTGAGGAAAAAGTGGCAGAAAATGAAATGAAATGAAATGTTTTCTCTCATTTCTTTTTTCTTCTTCTCTATCCCCTCATGCTCCGGTCCTCGTGAGGAAAAAGCAGTAGAAAATGAATGAATGAATGAACTCCCAAGGCGACGCCACCGCCTGGCTTCGGCGATACTGACACATTTCACGGTCTCAACCTTCTCCACCTCGACTTCAGAATGGACTACTTTTTTCTGAAGCAACAACACTGCCGAGTGGGAACGATGTGATCCGCACAGCTAAGAAACATTGATACATCCCAGAGAGGCACTCCAAGGGAGAACGGACACTTAAAAATACACAGAGTTCTGGTTGAGATGTTCATGGTGCACTATAGGTGAAGTGGTGGGCTTCTAATGAAGAATATGAGGAGAGTACTCCAGAGAGTGGGTGACGCGAGGGAGGTAGAGAGGTAATTGATTTGTGATGGGAAGTCTCGGGAGGGCACAGCGACTCATCTCAACGGATATAGAAATCCCATCTGCCTTCCAGAAGAATAGAATTAATTCTCAGCCTGATTTAAATATATTTTACCACGGAACTTATATTAATATTTCCTAAAGTCCACAAAGATGAGTCAAAGTGGACTTTTTATGTCAACTTTCTCTCTCTTGGGTCTCAAAACGAACATTTTTTTGGACTAAAGTATGACAACAAGCGGACGTTGAAGTGGAATAAGCATTCGGAAAAACAAGTCCAGGTTTAAAACTGTTTAAAAAATACACTTGGACACTGAAAAATTGCCGTTGCCGGAGTTTCCTCCCCGGAGAAGCTATCAAACCACTGACTTGACCACTGAGCAATACAGTAATCCCTCATTTATGGTGCTTCATTGGATTCAAACCTGACCATGATCAGTACATTTCCATTAAATAGGATTCCTTATTTCTAAATGGAATATTGTGGTTATTACGCAGGTCCCACAGCTCAGAGACCCGAGTTCGATTCCACTCTCTGTATCTCTGTGTGGAGATTGCATGTTCTCCCCGTGCATCCGTGGGTTTTCCCGGTGGGTACTCCGGTTTCCTCCCAAATTCCCAAAATAGGCTAATCAGTGATTCTCAATTGTCTATAGGTATGAATGTGAGTGTGAATGGTTGTTTGTCTATATGTGCCCTGTGATTGGCTGGCGACCAGTCCAGGGTGTACCCCGCCTGTCACTTGAAGACAGCTGGGATAGGCTCCAGCACCCCCTGCGACCCTCGTGAGGATGAGCGGTACAAAATAAATGAATGAATTAATGTTTTTTATGATTTATTATTGTGTTTTCTCTGTTTTCTTTTTTCTTCTTCTCTATCCCCTCATGCTCCGGTCCTGGCGACCAGTCCAGGGTGTACCCCGCCTCTCGCCCGAAGACAGCTGGGATAGGCTGTTTTCCTAGAAAACCTGTTTTTAACATTATGAGAGCCCTCCTGACATTAACTAACACCCCTATAGTCGCCTTTACACCCATGTTATTTAATTTCATAAATAAAACATGTGCTTGGTGGTGTTGCAATGTGTTGCAGATGGATACCATGGACAGTAATGGATGCCGGGGGTGGTTCTTTAAAGTGGAGTTTTAACTCAACTAATGGGTTAAAAACAGTGTGAAAGTGCTAGAAAAGCGATATACGAGCGAAAGGCTAATTAAGTAGTATATACTAGCACTCCACCATCAGCACTTTGGATCGGAGTGACACGAAGTGGCGTTTGTCTGGAGGCATCGGTGCACCTCCAGACCAGCAACCAGGGTGCTTCTATCCGCAATGGCTGGCCCTAAATCCCATCATTCATATGTATGCACAATGCACAAAGATACCTTAGCCAACCTCTCCAGAGGCCTCATCACTGGAGCCGAAACACTGCGGCAGCATGCATCTTTGATAGCGGGTTTAAAACCTATTAGATCATATGGCTATAAAGTATGCATGCAGACTATACACAAGCTCTCCCCTGTCAGAGAACTTCCCCTCTGCGGGATTACCGACATAAATAAACCATAAGCAAATCCCAAATAAAGCACACAAATGCGAGAAACAAGCACGATGGAAACACAAGCATACCCACACCTCTGAAACAGATCTCAAAAAAGCGGGTTATACAAATCAGCATCTGAATATAAAAGAGAAATGAGGCTTGTTGTGATGCGTCCACAGTATTTAGCCAACCGAGACGGAAGCATTGCCTCGAAGCATTGACAGGAACAGCAACAAAGATGCAGATCATGGACGGGAGGGGCAGGGACTTACACAGGAAGCTTCCTGTATTTTATTTTTTATGGATTTGTATGTATTTTTTTTTAATGTATTTTTATATTCCTGTATTTAAATTATATATAATATATTATATGATTATATTATTATTATATAATAATATATACTATTGTTATATATTATAATATTACATGTACAATATAATATTATATATAATATTATTATTATTAATAATAATAATAATGATCATCATCATTTTGTTTAAATTTGACAGTATAAATTTGTGCCAAAACATAATAATATATTTATATGATATATAATATATTATATTATTATATAATAATAATATATAATATTATTATATATTATAATAATATATATATAGTATTATTATACATGCAAACTCCACACAGAGATGTCCGAGGGTGGAATTGAACCCTGGTCTCCTAGGTGTGAGCTCTGCCACTCGACCGCCGTGCCGCCTATATATAATACTATTAGATATAATAATATTTGGCACAATAACAGTACAAAAAGTAATAATACACCTTCTCACTACTGCTCAGGCTTTCTTAGTCGATTAATCTAAAGCTTGAAGTTTTGATTAATCGAGTAGGCCCAAGAAGGACAGAATCAATATGAACCACCATCAGTGTTTTCACAAGTCAAAGCATTTTTAAATCAAAAAACCATTCATCCGGTACTAAAAAAAGTTGTAAATTAATTGTGCAATTAGTTAATCATCAATTCGATTAATTGTTGCAGCTGTATTGTTCACCTATTATTTAGACAGTCAGAGTTGTTAGATAAGATATGCCTTTATTCGACCCTCAGTGGGGAAATTCGCAATTTGTTGTGAGTTCGGCTGCACGGCGGTCGAGTTATTAGTGCGCAGGCCACACAGCTAGGAGACCAGAGTTCGATTCCACCCTCGGCCATCTCTGTGTGGAGTTTGCATGTTCTCCCCGTGCATGCGTGGGTTTTCTCCGGGTACTCCGGTTTCCTCCCACATTCCAAAAACATGCTAGGTTAATTGGCGACTCCAAATTGTCCATAGGTATGAATGTGAGTGTGAATGGTTGTTTGTCTATATGTGCCCTGTGATTGGCTGGCCACCAGTCCAGGGTGTACCCCACCTCTCGCCCGAAGACGGCTGGGATAGGCTCCAGCACCCCCGCGACCCTCGTGAGGAAAAGCGGTAGAAAATGAATGTAAATGATGAAATATGACAGATAATACAAAATAATAATATATAGACTAATATAAATACTAAAAACAGCAAGTGTTGCTTAGATCTCCAGTCGTACACGAGGAGTTCAGATGAGTCTCTTCAGCTTTGTGTGACTAAATGATGAATTAGCTCTTTTATCAGCTACACCGAGGTGCATATTTGACTCCCACCGGAGAGCATTTTACCTTGCTCAGCACTCATGCATGTGGGCTGAAATTCTGACAGTGGAGCTGAATGATGACTTGTGGAACTGACTTCGAAAAGCACCGACTCCGAGCTGAGAAATGTCTATTTGCTCGTGCCGGAGACTTCCGTACGTCACCCAGCACTGCTGTCAGGGGCGAGCCCAAAATAAATGAGAGGGAGGCATGCTGCAGGTCCCTCTAGCTTTTCCACGCTAAAACTACCCACGTTTAAAAAGCTTGCTTGTGAAATGGACAGTACTGGGTTACAATTTTAGCTATGTTGTGTTAGTGAAGTTTTACACAGATTTACATTTTACTAATTAGCGATTTGCAATGTAAATCACACCTGCGCGCTAAACACTCGTTCACCGTGCAGTCAAACTCACAACTAATTGAAAACTTTTTTTTAGTACCGGATGAATCGTTTAAAAATGCTTTGACTTCTGAAAACACTGATGGTGCTTCATATTGATTCTGTCCTTCTTGGACCTACCCGATTAATCGAAACTACAAGTTTCAGATTAATCAGATTAAAGACTAAGAAAGCCGTTACATTACTAATTACCGTTTTGTAATGTAAATCACACCTGCGCGCTAAAACACTCATCAGCTGTGCAGCCGAACTCACAACAACTCTAACTGTCTAAATAATAGGTGAACAGTAGAGCTGCAACAATTAATCGAATTGATGATTAACTGATTGTACAATTAATTGAAAACTTTTTTTAGTACCGGATGAATCGTTTAAAAATGCTTTGACTTCTGAAAACACTGATGGTGCTTCATATTGATTCTGTCCTTCTTGGGCCTACCCCGATTAATCGAAACTACAAGCTTCAGATTAATCAGATTAAAGACTAAGAAAGCCGTTACATTACTAATTACCGATTTGGAATGTAAATCACACCTGCGCGCTAACAACTCGTCCGCCGTGCAGTCGAACTCCCAACAACTCTAACTGTCTAAATAATAGGTGAACAATAGAGCTGCAACAATTAATCGAATTGATGATTAACTGATTACAATTATTTAATTAATTTACAACTTTTTAACATTTACAACTTTTTCACATTTACAACTCAAGTACCGGATGAATCGTTTAAAAATGATTTTGACTTCTGAAAACATATTAATCGATTAATCGAAACTACAAGCATAAGATTAATCAGATTAAAGACTGAAAAGCCGTTACATTACTAATTACCAATTTGTTACCAATTTGGAGTCGCTAATTAACCTAGCATGTTTTTGGAATGTGGGAGGAAACCGGAGTACCCGGAGAAAACCCACGCATGCACCGGGAGAACATGCAAACTCCGAGGGGAGTAAATGGAAGCAAATCCGTCCCGAATGAGTGGGGCAAACCCACACAGGCAAACAAACGAGTAAACACAAACGTGTACATGCTAGATGTCACCGTGCACACTTCACGTCTCTCATCCAGCATATGAAATGAGAAGTCCTAATTATTGTTTCCATTGTGCCATGCTCCCGTGACAAGGACCACTTGCTGGGAATGATTATAATTATCAGTCTTAGTAGAATAGCAGTCATGCCGTCTTTGCCGTCAGCATCCAGAATCAGATCAGGTCAAATCTATCTTCAAAATTCATGTATGCAATTCAATTCGGTGTTAAGATATTCCAAAAACATTTCTCATTTGACTTGTGCTTAGATGTGCTGCGCATGGATTATGTTTCGCCCTCTGGCGCGTCACGGTAAACATAACGCAAAGCCATATTGGCCAGCTGACGGGTGGGCTATCTAACGGGTGGGCTCTTGCATCTCAACAGTTTTTTTTTTGTCATCCTTGCCTGTAATGTTGTAGCTTTTCACATCATTCATTCATTCATTCATTCATTTTCTACCGCTTTTCCTCACAAGGGTCGCGGGGGTGCTGGAGCCTATCCCAGCTGTCTTCGGGCAAGAGGCGAGGGAAACACCCCGGACTGGTCGCCAGCCAAAAGAAGTAATCAGTAGTAGAAAATAGGTAAGTTTCAGGAAAATATCAGTTCCCAACTAAAAAAAGATTTCAAGCATAACTTTACAAATATTTTTTGCTTTTCTGACTCACAACATAAACAACCCAAAAAACGGTTGTCACTTGTCACATACATCACTTTCTGCACTCTACGCCCCTCCACACTCTCCCACTTCATTCATTCGTTCATTCATTCATTGGACTGGTAGCCAGCCAATCACAGGGCACATATAAACAAACAACCATTCACACTCACATTCATACCTATGGAAAATTTGGAGTCGCTAATTAACCTAGCATGTTTTTGGAATGTGGGAGGAAACCGGAGTACCCGGAGAAAACCCACGCATGCACGGGGAGAACATGCAAACCCCACACAGAAATGACCGAGGGTGGAATTGAACCCTGGTCTCCTAGCTGTGAGGTCTGGGCGCTAACCACTCGACCGCCGTGCCGCCCTTTTCACATCAATTACTGCAAATGTTTTTGATTCCAAATTAAAAACAGCAGCCCGATTAAACCGGATTACATGCAATCTTTGACTGAATGCTGCATTGCGATAAATATTAATAACGCTTCATGTGGCGTATGATCTGCTGTGTGTCTTTGTATCGTGATTCAAAACATTGTTTAGAGAGTCAAACGAGGCTGCGTTGAAATGCTGGTAATTATCTACACCGGCTTCTTTTCTCAGGCACTGGTGGCTTGTTAAGTGGTCAACAGACAAAACAGCATTTAGAAAAAATAATAAATAATAAAAATAAAAAAAAAGTGCACAGGGGCTTCTCTCCCATTAGGAACACTACTGTCTATCTCGGTATAGTTTGTTTGTTCCAAACGCACCCCCGATCCCCCCCCCCACCATCACCACCACCACCACCATCACCGCAACATGTCTCTGTACTCTGTCTGTCCAAGCCTTCCTCTAATCTTCCCACCATTCCTCTGCAGCTCTTATTTATTCCTATCCCTCCCTTTGCATCCAACAAATCAAAGATAAGGCTTATTATTATTATTATTATTATTATTATTATTATTATTATTATTATTATTCCAGCATCCCTACAGTATACATGTCCACCATATCACACCAACATGAGGAATTAAACCAGATAAACAAGTTCAAATTAGACAAGGGGCGATGAATCTATTAGTGTTATTATGATGGGGGGGGTGGGGGGGTGCTGTTATTGCCACTGTGTGTGCCATTACAAAAGGGAACAGTACATGGGAGTATCCTGTAAAACCAATTAAAATCCAGCCCCGTCACAAAGCCCCCCCTCTCCCGGGTCATGCTGTCAATACGATGCTTTCACACCATTCACGTCAACGCACCTGAGTCCGCCACATTAAACCGACGAGGTTCCTACTCAAATTTTTTCCCAGGATCAGACCCTACTTGTCTGCGTGAAGAATCCCAGGAGTTGACGTACGAGGGACGGCGAAACCAATGGGGAACTTTCATATTATCTATCCGTCTGCAATATCAGGGTCTGACGTGGAAACAGGAAATGAGCTGTGAATGTCAAGCCTGCGTGATCGTGGTCCCGGTGGCCACCAACCAGCCCACATGCCGAGCTCAAGTAGGCACAAAGTACTTTAATAGAGGCCGCTTTAATTGGACTTTTGTGCGTCAATGGTAGAAATCCTGATGCATTACCTGGACTAGCCATGCACCACTAGTTCATCGACACAAGGTTAGCATCCAAAGTTTTACTGTTACACATCCGATATGTCTATTTTGGACATCATGTTAATGGTAATGGTTTTATTTCATTTGAACATGCATCAGATTACAATTGAATGCATCCCATAATCAGTTCACAGTTCCACATGTCCAAAAGGAGTAGGAAGAAGCAAAGCTTATTAAATCCTACCCCTCCTTCTGGTACTTTTACAATCAGTAACTGTTACATTTGTTCACTTCCTGCTTTCCTGATATAATTTTTAGTTTTATTTTTTTTATTTTGTATTAATTTATTATTATTTTATTTATTTATTTTCTATTATTTTATCTATTGATTGATTTTTTTGGGTGATTTGAGGTTATTTTACGAGCTGATATGACCATACAATGACATAATGGGTACCATACTTTTACAATCAGTAACTGTTACATTTGTTCACTTCCTGCTTTCCTAATATAATTTTTAGTTTTATTTTATTTTGTATTAATTTATTTATTTAATTTATTTATTAATTTTTATTCTAATTTATATATTTGTATTATTATTTTATTTATTTTCTATTATTTTATTTATTGATTTATTTATTTTTTTAGGTGATTTGAGGTTATTTTACCAGCTGATATGACCATACGACATAATGGGTACCATACTTTTACAATCAGTAAGTGTTACACTTGTTCACTTCCTGCTTTCTGAATCTAATTTTTAGTTTAATTTTATTTTTTATTAATGTATTTATTTAATTTTTATTTAATTAATTAATTTATTTTTATTTGAGGTTATTTTACGAGCTGATATGACCATCCAATGACATAATGGGTACCATAGTAAGTGTCAATATAGTGATATATATAGCACATCATGACTGGTTCAAGACTCTTCATCCTTGTATTTAGCAAACATCAACTGCTTGTATTGTTTCTTGAATTGGCTCATCGTTGTGCATTGTTTGAGGTCCTTACTCAATCCATTCCATAGTTTGATTCCATAGTTTTTTTATAGGTTAGAAAGTGAAAAAAACATTTATAAATATTTGAACATCCCACTTTGGAATGTAGCCTAGCTTGTCTGGGCAAGAGAAATGTAATGGTGTTGATAAGTTCTACAGCCACCATCGAGATGGTAGTGCTACTGCGCTACCTTTCACAGCCATGTTGTGAAAAGTATCAGTAAAAGTGGTTATTAAGTGTGACCCGTGGCAGGTTACCGCATACCCGGAAGGTACTTTGTCCACCGCCTTTGACAACTGCTGATAAAATCTTAGCATACACATTACTGGAACTAACTTTTGCGTGTTTGCACCTGATCATGAGTTGATAAATTCAGGTTTCTGTCATATGTGGGTACCAGGTCTGAGATCCACCTGGAATGAGAACTGTCTGAGAACATCCGATATTAACACATTTGTGTGATGAATCACGCTTCAGAATTGAACTCCAGGTCAACATAGTGAGAAAACTTGACCGCAACCAACGAAAGTAATCATAGAAATCTTACCTACCACCTGCAGTTCCTGCAAGATGCGCTTTTATTAACAGGTCCTGGGGTACACCCTGGACTGGTGGCCAGCCAATCACAGGGCACATATAGACAAACAACCATTCACACTCACATTCATACCTACGGACAATTTGGAGTCGCCAATTAACCTAGCATGTTTTTGGAATGTATAGGAAGAAATATATGTGAATAAATGTGATCAGAAATAATAATAAATGTGAAATATAATTATTCACATTTATTATGTGAAATAATAAATGTGAATAATTATAATATAGTAATTATAGTAATAAATAAATTAATTATAATATAAATTAATGTTAATGTAAATTAAACGTAAATATTATAGTAATAAATAATAATAATAAATGTGAAGTACAATTATTCCCATTTATTATGTGAAATAATAAATGTGAATATTATAGTATAGTAATTATAGTAATAAATTAATTATTATAATATAAATTAATATTAATATACATTAAATATAAATAATTATAGTAATGAATAATAATAAATAATAATAAATGTCAACTATAATTATTCACATTTATTAGGTGAAATAATAAATGTCAATATTATAGTATAGTAATTATAGTAATAAATTAATTTATTAATAAATTAATTTAAGTGGATTTAATTTAAGTAAATTAATTTGAGCAGCTGCAGGGTCTTGAGACACATGCTATCTCGCAAACTAGAGAGCTAGCGAACTAAACGGTAGCCTTCAAGTTATTTCCTTTAAACTTAAATAGCCAAAAACTTACCACTTCCACACGGATAGGGAGGATAACTATTAACAGTTATTTAACCTTTAACATGAACATTAATCAAACGTAATAATTTTTTCTGGGTACATGATACCATACAGCATCCATATCAAACTTGCGCGGGCCGCACTAACATTAAACTTTCATATCAAGGCGGGGGCCTCAAACTAGTGGCGGGCCGCGAGTTTGAGACCCCTGCTCTAAATAGTATGAGAAACGTGGAGGCATCAGCTCGGCATCTGTTGGGGGAAGCAAAGTAAGGTGGAGGGTACAAGTCTGCCCCTGTATGGGGCACAACCACAACCACAGATAACCTATGCGAAAATTGAACATCGTTACGAGCCAATCAAAGCCAAGCAATGCATTTCTGATTGTGCTGTTTTGAAGGAATTAAACAGCCACGCGACAATAATATACACATATATTTTCAAGTAGAAATCTGCGTGTGCTGGGATGTATGTTTTTGGAGTCCTCGTCTGGGTGGGGGTGGGGGCGGTGTTACCGAGCTGGCAGCGAGAAAAGCTCAACAGCGCCTCAGTCCCCCGAGGACACGCTGCAGCTCTCTGTGTGCTCGCAGCTATGAAAAGCAATCAGAGCCGGTCTGCTCCCCTGCTCTTACCTCTGCCTTTAATTACAGAAAGCCTGCATCGCACAGAAAGACTAGAGCTGCTGGGCCTCAGCACGACATGTCACAGCCCAAACGCAGTGGGGCTCTGCATACATTGTTACTGACCCAAACACACACGCTCAAACCCGCCCCAATGGGATCAATGTGCTTGTGCTGCAGAGATAGGGGAATAAAAAGGGCAGGATTCCAGACGGAAACCTCGGTGGGATGGATGCCTTATGGGGGCAAAGAAATCATTTGTCATTCAGAGCATGCCACTTCTAGGTAACAAGCTTATTTGTTCATTCTGATTTATGGTGATGCAAGGTGTAAAACATGGGTCTCAAACACGCGGCCCGCGGTCCAAATGTGGCCCGCAGGACACTAGTTTGAGGCCCCCGCCTTGATATGAAAGTTTAATGTTAGTGCGGCCCGCGCAAGTTTGATATGGATGCTGTATGGTATCATGTACCCAGAAAAAATTATTACGTTTGATTAATGTTCATGTTAAAGGTTAAATAACTGTTAATAGTTATCCTCCCTATCCGTGTGGAAGTGGTAGGTTTTGGGCTATTTAAGTTTAAAGGAAATAACTTGAAGGCTACCGTTTAGGTCGCTAGCTCTCTAGTTTGAGAGTTTGAGAGCATGTGTCTCTAGACCAGGGGTCAGCAACCCGCGGCTCCAGAGCCGCATGTGGCTCTCCAGCCTCTTTGTTGCGGCTCCCTTTGCAATGCTTGAATATTTTTTTAGCACCCGTGTGGTGAAAATGCACGTCTTTGTTATGAGTTTACAAAAATCCAACTTTGTGTGAGACCATGAATGCATCCTGACTGAGTTCTGACTGGTGACTGAATGAGCAGACAGGATGCTATCCAGTTCTCTCTGACAGGTTAACATAAAGGGAAATGAGTAATACTTTGAGTTATTTGAGTTATTAATTATTATTAATGAGTTATTTGACGATTCTAAAAAATAAATTAGAGCTCATTTAAAAACAAAAGTTTATCTCCAGTACTAGCAAGAGTACTCCAACTCGTCTTTTTTTTTCCCTCCAATGTTGTTTTAAACATACAATGTTTTGCGGCTCCAGGCTATTTTTCTTTAGTGGGCAAGTGGGTGAAATGGCTCTTTTCATAGTAAAGGTTGCCAACCCCTGCTCTAGACCCTGCAGTTGCGCAATATGTTGTAAATAAAAAGAGTATAAATGTGACTATAGTCGTGTTTTGTCATGTCTACAGGGCTCTAATAATGCTTTGTTCATTTTAATCTGAAAAAAATAATTTGTCTACCCACCAACTATATGTGGTTTCTTAAGTTTTTATTATTTGCTGTTTTATTATTATTATTATTATATTTATTTATTACTGATTGATTGATTTTCTTTATTCTTGATTTGTTTATTTTTCATCTTATTTTGTGCAGAAAAATAAAAATTAAGATATTTGAGAACAGTGGAATGTTTTATCAGAGCTTTTATTGTAGAAAATCAGAACCAAAGCACTGAAAAAGTTTGTATATTTTTCTCTTTTTAATAAATGTGTTTATTTATTTTTTTGAAAACCTGATGCGGCCCAGTCATGCCCAGACCCTAGCTCCAGTGGCTCCCAGGTAAATTGAGTTTGAGACCCCTGATTTAGAGTATTGGTATTTATTTCTGTTATGAATGATCATTAATATTAGTCATTAGTCACCATTCATAAATCCAATATTTTCATAGAAAAGCATAAAAAACTGTTTCAAAATACAGTTTTGTGCATTATAAGAGCCCTCTAGGTAAGAAATAACACCCCTATATCACATTTCCATTGTGTTACCCAATATAATAGACATATTAGACATAAATAAGTAATAAGAAGTAAGAAATAACATGATCTTCACATGTAAAAGTGGAATGGCTGCACTGATGAGGTTTACGTCGTCCTCCGTGGACTGACTAGTAGCTACTAGAAGCTTGCGTATGCGCCTGCGGCTGGCTGGAAAGCAGGAGGAGCCACGGAGCTCGCTATGATAAGAGACTATGTACACAAGCTGCTGCTTTCATGGCTGCTACATAACGTTCGGGCAGTATTTTCAAACATTTTGGGCACGGCTGCTCGCAGAATTACGGTGCCGAAATGTGTCAGTGGGATCACCTTCTCATCCGAGTTAGCTGAAGTGGATGCCAGTTAAAGGGGAACTGCACTTTGGGGGATTTGGGCCATCATCATCATCATCATTCACAATCGTTATTTCCCTTTTCTGTGCATTATAACAACAGAAAATGAGTTCATGGTACATGGTAATGATACAGCAATGAAGTCTGTAAAATTAAATAATTAAAAAAAAAAATTAAAAATCCAAAAATTGTTACAACTATAATGATGAAAATGGTAATATTAATGATGATTATAATAATGGTGATAATAATGACAACTGCACTTTGGGGGATTTGGGCCGTCATCTAAATTCACAATCGTTATTTCCCTTTTCTGTGCATTATAACACCAGAAAATGAGTTAAAGATACATGGTAATGATACAGCAATGAAGTCTGTAAAATTAAATAATTAAATAAAAAAAATCCCAAAATTGTTACAACTATAATGATGAAAATTATAATATTAATGATGATTATAATAATGGTGATAATAAAAACAATACTGGTAATAATGATAAAGATTATAACAATAATGATAATAATGAATAATAACAATAATAATATTACAATGATAATAATGAATAGTAATAA
This sequence comes from Doryrhamphus excisus, assembly GCF_030265055.1. Lineage (NCBI taxonomy): Eukaryota > Metazoa > Chordata > Actinopteri > Syngnathiformes > Syngnathidae > Doryrhamphus > Doryrhamphus excisus. The sequence goes on along the minus strand of NC_080488.1, from coordinate 7,392,320 downwards.
TATTCCAATGAGCATGATTATATCTTGCAAAAAGGGGTAGGCATTTATTTATAAGCTAGTTCATAAGCTAGTTGAATACAAATGTAAATAATGGAAAGTTATATTTTGATTGATGTAAAAAATGCACTGTAATGTTCCATATATTTGCCCAAATAAAATTTAAAAAATAATAATAATTATTTCAGCTAGCTTACAATGCCGTCATTGGAATACACATATGAATACACTATGAAGCTCTGTAAAAAAAAAAAAAAAAAAAAGGTCTTCCCAATCACCTGACTGTGTGGCCAACGTGCTAACCACTAATCCACCATGCTGGGGGTGCTGGAGCCTATCCCAGCTGTCTTTGGGCGAGAGGCGGGATTACACCCTCGACTGGTGGCCAGCCAATCACAGGGCACATATAGACAAACAACCATTCACACTCACATTCATACCTATGGACAATTTGGAGTCGCCAATTAACCTAGCATGTTTTTGGAATGTGGGAGGAAACCGGAGTACCCGGAGAAAATCCACGCATGCACGGGGAGAACATGCAAACTCCACACAGAGATGGCCGAGGGTGGAATCGAACGCTGGTCCCCTAGCTGTGCGGTCTGTGCACACTAACCACTCGACTGCCTGGAAAAAAAATACTGTTTCAAGTCACCCAGAAAGCTGAAAGAATAAAATATTTTGACTTGAAAACATTCCCGTGTAAATAACACACTCCTACAGCCCAGCATGCTCTACTAAACTAAGCTAACCAGGCTAGCTTCCCTTCCCTTTTCAGCAACTTTTGCCAGTGTTTCTTCCTGCCATGTTTAGTGGGGCTAGTGTTTGTCATAAAAATCGGTAAGGCATTTTCATACTAGATTCCATTAACATCACAAATAAAGTTTATTCAACAGGAGACTAAGTGCGTACTCACACTACTCCATTTGTACATGCTGAACATGGGTGCAATTCCCCCTCCCGCTGCATCTGTGCTATATGACCCATGTGCTTAACCCGCTACTGCAATTACTTGTTGACTATCCAACGTCTTTTGGAGTGGTTATGATTATTTATTTTGCACAAGGTTATTCATAACTTCCAAGAGGGGTAATTGCATTAAAGAAATAGCATGTTCTATTCTGATGTATTGCTAGAATGTCTATTACTAAGAGGAGATACATTATTAATGGTTCTATACATTATTGTGGACAAGGTTGCCACCGTCGTTCATGATTGGACGCTCTATTGTGTTGACTTGATTGCATGTTTGCTAACCTTTAGTCTTTATTAGGATTTATTTTTGAAAATATTTTATGCATTAATAAAAAGATATGGCTTTATTAGGAACACAAAAGTGTGCTGTGGGTTTCACTTTCCGATCATTTTGGATCTGTATATTATATTTGTGTGGCGGCACGGCACAGTCGAGTGGTTAGCGTGCAGACCTCACAGCTAGGAGACCAGGGTTCGATTCCACCATTGGTCATTTCTGTGTGGAGTTTGCATGTTGTCGGAGAAAACCCGAAGTACTCCGATTTCCTCCCACATTCCAAAAACATGCTAGGTTAATTGGCGACTCCAAATTGTCCATAGGTATGAATGTGAGTGTGAATTGTTTGACTATACGTGCCCTGTGATTGGCTGGGTTGTTGTGAGTTCAGCTGCACGGTGGTCGAGTTGTTAGCGCGCAGGCCACACAGCTAGGAGTTCGATTCCACCCTCGGCAATCTCTGTGTGGAGTTTGCATGTTCTCCCCGTGCATGCGTGGGTTTTCTCCGGGTATTCCGGTTTCTTCCCACATTCCAAAAACATGCTAGGTTAATTAGCGACTCCAAATTGTCCATAGGTATGAATGTGAGTGTGAATGGTTGTTTGTCTATATGTGCCCTGTGATTGGCTGGCGACCAGTCCAGGATTGCCAGTATTTGTCTAATGGTAAGTCTGCCCTATACGTACTCAGTGGGACAAAAAGGAGCTCCAAACTAACAGCATTGCTTATTTGTTTTAGAAACAATATGTCGCTGTGCTCTGGGTTAAATTCCACCCTCGGGCATTTCTGTGTGGAGTTTGCATGTTCTCCCCGTGCATGCGTGGGTTTTCTCCGGGTATTCCGGTTTCCTCCCACATTCCAAAAAACATGCTAGGTTAATTAGCGACTCCAAATTGTTCATAGGTATAAATGTGAGTGTGAATGGTTGTTTGTCTATATGTGCCCTGTGATTGGCTGGCCACCAGTCCAGGGTGTACCCCGCCTCTCGCTTGAAGACAGCTGGGATAGGCTCCAGCGACCCTTGTGAGGAAAAGCGGTAGAAAATGAATGAATGAATGAATGAATGAATGAATGAATACTGTGTTGGAGTTGTTCAGTGAGCCCAAGCACGAAAAAATTGAACAAGTGTGTGTAGTCCTTAAAGGCATCAATAAAACAGAGCAATGCAGCAAAGTAGAGACTATGGAGTTTAATACTACAACGTAATCTTGTGTGTGAAGTACGCTTGGCTAATTGCTGCTGTGGCTTGATAAAAAAAAAAAACTATTTCTGTTTCACCCACTATACTCCAACTCCATACAATACACCTTCTTCCTGTTTACATTCTAGCGGCCAATAGGAGAAGAGCGACATGCCACATGGTAGGATGTTTTTAAACAGCGTGAAAAGCAACCAAACCAACGCAGGCAACTGATTCATTGAGAGAAAGCGAACTACAGCACCGTTCTCACGTCCGACATTCTTCACACCAGCCACCAGACCACAAGAAGGACGCTCGCTCCCCCCCTGCTAGCACACTCACTACCACCAAAACCCCTGCGTGCACACGTCACGTCGCCTGGGGGCCCCGATGGCGCACACGGTGCCGTCACACATGATAATGACACCCACATCAATGTGTCAACTCAATTTAACCCTCTTATGGGGCTCTCTTTGACTCAATCAATGCACGGCCTTCCATCTGGTTTGCATTGCTTGTCTTCAACATGAAAGGGGGGAGGAGAACCGATAAGCGTTTTTATAAACTCAACTGCAGCAAAACCGCACTCGGAAGATACAATTGTGTGTGAAACTTTAAAAAAAAAAAAAAAAAAGTGACGTGGACGTCTGTGCAGAATGCAGTTCCCATCGTTCACGTTGCCTGTGCAAGCATGGCCGACACATACGGTAAACATGATGCTAGTGATCCAGTGACCCGACCGCACTGTGATGGCATTCAGGCAATACACTGGCGTCCATGTTGCGGTCACTTCTAATAATAATAATAATTTAAGGAATATATTATAAAGGGAGGAGCCTCTGCATGAGAAGGTGTGTTAACCCACATTGGGGGGTTCAATATCTCATTCATGAATCATTCATTATTTATTCACTATTTGTGTCATGTTCAATTGGGTAGTATATATTAAAATTTAAAAATGCAACACTAATGCATTAAATGTGTGGTTGTGTGAGTGTTTTTTTCTTTGTTTTTCTTTGGAAATGTGTAATGGGTGGATGAATGTGTGTCCTGTCCCAAGGAGGCTGCTGGATGCTCCCATGGAAGAAGATAAAAAAAAATGTCTAATGGAGGATGAAAGCATTGCTGGCCTGTGTATGTTCAAGGCTGCCCTGTTCAAAAACACACATCACGCCCACATTAACAGCGATGGTTATAATAAAGAGTATTTCTATGCTTACCTCCAGAGCGTCTGCGCCCAAAAATACTGCGTCTTTCCCCCCAGCGTCGCAAACCGATCCTCCGCAAGAGCTTCGGACTGAATGTGAGAATGTGCGTGTTGTTTCCTTCCAAATGCAAACACGTCCCCGCTGCATCTCCTCCACCCAACCAAGCCCGCCCGGCCGGCCAGCCTGCTTCGCTTTGCTTCCCTTTTTTCCTCCTCCACCACCAGCGAGCAGCACCAGCAGCCCGGGCCTCCAGTTAGCAGGTGGACGCGCCTCTCAGTGATGGAGACGCGGCGACTTCCCTCTCCAGCGCCGCTCCATGCTAGGTTTCGTATTCCAGGAAGAGACCCTCACAAGGCGGCAAAGTACGTCCGAAATCCCGCCCCCCCTCCGTTTCTTGACTGCCGTTTAGGAGATGCTTGATGTTGCTATTGTCACGGTTCCTTTTTTTTTTTTTTTTTTTTTTTTTTTGCAGCTGGACCTCTCTTCCCCCCCCACACTCCTTGCAGTATGATTCCCCCCCCCTTCCCCACCACCCCTGGTACTCCTCCTCTTCTGCGAGCCTTCTGAATCCGACCTATGAGCGCTCACGGGCGGACGACGCAGGTCCACGCACCGCCCGACTGAGTAGCGGAGCAAATCAGGTGTGGGCCACTCCGGATAGGACTGTATCATAACAGGGCGGCTGCAAGCAAACATGAATAGTCATGAATAATGAATAAGCTTCTCGTGTGGAGCTGCCACGACGTGTCATGATGTGCCCACTCATGACACAATATACTCTACACTCTACACCAGGGGTCTCAAACTCAATTTACTTGGGGGGGGGGGGGGGGGGGGGGGGGGGGCACTGGAGCTAGGGTCTGGGTGAGGCTGGGCCGCATCAGGTTTTCCAAAAAAAAAAAACAACAACAAAAAAAACGCATTTATTAAAAACAGAAAAATGAATAAACTTTGCTTTGGTTTTGATTTTCTACAATAAAAGCTCTGATAAAACATTCCACTGTTCTCAAATATCTTAATTTTTATTTTTCTACACAAAATAAGATGGAAAATAAATAATAAATAAATATAAAATTAATAATAATAAAACAGCAAATAATAAAAACTTAAGAAACCACATATAGTTGGTGGGTAGACAAATTATTTTTTTCAGATTAAAATGAACAAAGCATTATTAGAGCCCTGTAGACATGACAAAACACGACTATAGTCACATTTATACTCTTTTTATTTACAACATATTGCGCAACCGCAGGTATATAAACATATCACAACTCCAATAAGTGTTTTTATTATAGAGTGTAGAGCAGGGGTCTCAAACATGCGGCCCACGGGCCAAATGTGGCCGCACGACACTAGTTTGAGGCCCCCGCCTTGATATGAAAGTTTAATGTTAGTGCGGCCCGCGCAAGTTTGATATGGATACTGTATGGTATCATGTACCCAGAAAAAATTATTACGTTTGATTAATGTTCATGTTAAAGGTTAAATAACTGTTAATAGTTATCCTCCCTATCTGTGTGGAAGTGGTAAGTTTTTGGCTATTTAAGTTTAAAGGAAATAACTTGAAGGCTTCCGTTTAGGTCGCTAGCTCTCTAGTTTGCGAGTTAGCATGTGTCTCAAGACCCTGCAGTTGCGCAATATGTTGTAAATAAAAAGAGTATAAATGTGACTATAGTCGTGTTTTGTCATGTCTACAGGGCTCTAATAATGCTTTGTTCATTTTAATCTGAAAAAAATAATTTGTCTACCCACCAACTATATGTGGTTTCTTAAGTTTTTATTATTTGCCGTTTTATTGTTATTATATTTATTTATTACTGATTGATTGATTTTCTTTATTCTTGATTTGTTTATTTATTTTTCATCTTATTTTGTGCAGAAAAAATAAGATATTTGAGAACAGTGGAATGTTTTATCAGAGCTTTTATTGTAGAAAATTGGAACAAAAGCACTGAAAAAGTTTGTATATTTTTCTGTTTTTAATAAATGCGTTTTTTTTTTGTTTTTTTTTGAAAACCTGATGCGGCCCAGCCTTGCCCAGACCCTAGCTCCAGTGGCCCCCAGGTAAATTGAGTTTGAGACCCCTGCTGTAGATTGTACTATTTGTACTAATATTAATCTCTGTAAGCGTAGCCATATTCTCCTTCTCTTATCCTTCCCAACATTCATTTCCAGTGGAGTCACGGCTGAGCTGGAGTCTACATTTGGTTAGAACTCAGAATCATATGAAAACTGTGAGGTTATATGTTGTTTACAAACGTACTTGGACCCAGGAGGTATTTGGGGGTAAAAACACCGAAAGATGGTAGTATTTTTGTTTACTTGTTATTTACCCACCGAGACATTTATGTCTTCATTTCACTCTACCTTAACACTTTCCTTTTTGTTGACACACCGCCAACAGAAAAGTATCGGGACACATAAAACGGTAACCGAAAAGGACAGAAGTGACGTTCCTCGGAGTAGTTTAGCACGACTACGTACATACGTAGTTTGATACGATGTAAAAATGTACGCTTGAACATGAGTTTTGTTTAAAGTGCTCGTAAAAGTTGGGAAAACAAATAACAAAATGAAAGTACTCAGTATTTTTGTCATAGTACTGTGCCCCACCCCGCTTTTACTCATGTTTTAACCGTGTATTAATGAATGAATGTTGTATTTTTATGTATCTTTTACTCCATTCCTCTGTAAAGTGTCTGAGTATTTTTAAAAGCGCTATACAAATAAAATGTACTATTATTATTATTATTATTATTATTATTGATAAATAAACAGCTATGAGCTTTATTATTATTATTATTATTACTATTATCATTTTAAGAGCCATAAAAAAAATCCCAGTAAATGGTGTTTTATTGAATAAGGTTCGCAGTAGCCCGACACAATTTGTTATCGTATCTAAAAGTATAAATACACTCAGCCCAGACATCTTCAGTTGCCATCATCCTTGCAAATGTGTTTTAATGCTCCAAGTAAGCAATTTATTATTCTAAACGATTGATTTCCTGTCTGGATGGAGACATGCGGAGCTGTAATGGCCTCCAATGACGCGCACACGCCGCCACATCACTATTTTCCGTGCACTTCATCTCTTTGACAAATATTAAATGAAATATAAAAAACATACACCGATGCCCCCTCTTGATTGAACTCGTTCCTTTGTCTATGCATGGATGTTAGCGTATGCAATTTATTTTTTATCGCCTATTTCTTATCTAGCATACTTTTGGAAAAGATGCAAAACATTTTCTTATTTGTAATATTTCTTCAAGACAATCTAAATTAACAGTGCAATTGAAATGGCTAAGCTAAAAGAACACATTCTAACAACATATTCCATAACTGGCACCATAAACTACAGGTAGAGATGCAAAACATATATGAAATATGTAATATTTCTTCAAGACAATCTAAAATAGCTGGATATTTGATAAAAATTAACAGTGCAATTGAAATGGCTAACTAAAAAAAATGCATTCTAACAACATATTTCATAACTGGCACCATAAACCGCAGGTAGAGTCCATGGAAAAGATGCAAAACATATATGAAATATGTAATATTTCTTCAAGACAATCTAAAATAGCTGCATATTTGATAGAAATTAACAGTGCAATTAAAATGGCTAAGCTAAAAAAAAAATGCATTCTAACAACATATTCCATAACTGGCACCATAAACCGCAGGTAGAGTCCATGGAAAAGATGCAAAACATGTATGAAATATGAAATATTTCTTCAAGACAAACCAAAAAAAACGGATATTTGATAGAAATTAACAGTACAATTAAAATGGCTAAGCTAAAAGAACGCATTCTAACAACATATTCCATAACTGGCACCATAAACCACAGATAGAGTCCATGGAAAAGATGCAAAACATATATGAAATATATGATATTTCTTCAAGACAAACCAGAAAAATGGATATTTGATAGAAATTAACAGTGCAATTGAAATGGCTAACTAAAAAAATGCATTCTAACAACATATTTCATAACTGGCACCATAAACCACAGATAGAGTCCATGGAAAAGATGCAAAACATATATGAAATATATGATATTTCTTCAAGACAAACCAGAAAAATGGATATTTGATAGAAATTAACAGTGCAATTAAAATGGCTAAGCTAAAAAAACGCATTCTAACAACATATTCCATAACTGGCACCATAAACCGCAGGTAGAGAGTCCATGCAAACTCCAGTTTATCAACTATTATAAATATGCAGAGCGTCCGTGGCTCCAAAATAAAGATTCCCGGAGTGGAAATAATGACACATTGTCTGTATTTCTGAGCAACAACATCACTAACAAGCTGTCCTAATGCTAACGCCCACACAGCTGTCTCACCACGTCACCCTACAGGCCCAAAAAATTCTTCTCACACCACTGCCAACTTTCAGACATTGTTCCACCTTAATTGTTCCTTACTATATAAATAGAATGATAGAAAAACTGCCAAATGAAACTGATAGCACTTTTTGTTGTTGTTCCAGTCAACACCAAGGCATTATGGGACGTGGTTCAGTCTATGTCATGGTATATGTAAAATATACAATATATATTTGATATTCAATACAGGATGCTGCTATGAAGCAAATGGGTGGAAATAAATGGCATAAATCTTGCAGTGCTGCTTTGTGTGAGTCCTCTTCCTGCTTGATAGACAAACAGTTTAATATGCATGCTTGTACACATGCCAATTATTTTTCACTGGTTGGGGGACCATTATGATTGAATTCTGCCTAGCAACAACAAGAAAAAAATCAATCCAAGGGCCCCATAATTGCCAGTATTTGTGTAATGGTAAGTCTGCCCTATACGTACTTCATGATATCCCAGTGGGACAAAAAGGAGCTCCAAACTAACAGCATTGGTTATTTGACATAAACAATATGTTGCTGTGCTCTGGGTTAAATTCCACTCTTGGCCATTTCTGTGTGGAGTTTGCATGTTCTCCCCGTGTATGCCTGTTTTTTTTGTCCGGGTACTCCAGTTTCTTCCCACATTCCAAAAACATGCTAGGTTAATTAGCGACTCCAAATTGTCCATAGGTATGAATGTGAGTGTGAATGGTTGTTTGTCTATATGTGCCCTGTGATTGGCTGGCCACCAGTCCAGGATTCCCAGTATTTGTCTAATGGTAAGTCTGCCCTATACGTACGCCATGATATCCCAGTGGGACAAAAAGGAGCTCCAAACTAACAGCATTGCTTATTTGTTTTAGAAACAATATGTCGCTGTGCTCTGGGTTCAATTCCACCCTCGGCCATCTCTGTGTGGAGTTTGCATGTTCTCCCCGTGCATGCGTGGGTTTTTGTCCGGGTACTCCGGTTTCCTCCCACATTCCAAAAACATGCTATGATGAAGTGGGCGGCACAGTCGAGTGGTTAGCATGCAGACCTCACAGTTTGCATGTTCTCCCCGTGCATGCGTGGGTTTTCTCCGGGTACTCCGGTTTCCTCCCACATTCCAAAAACATGCTAGGTTAATTGGCGACTCCAAATTGTCCATAGGTATGAATGTGAGTGTGAATGGTTGTTTGTCTATATGTGCCCTGTGATTGGCTGGCGACCAGTCCAGGGTGTACCCCACCTCTCGCCCGAAGACAGCTGGGATAGGTTCCAGCACCCCCCACGATCCTTGTGAGGAAAAGCGGTAGAAAATGAATGAATGAATGAATGTTGCTGTGCTAAAGAGTGACATTTGGAGTCCGAAGACGAGAAGAGAGGCTAGCTAGTGTGTAAACAAAGACGCAAGGAAAGATGATCAGCAATAGGTTTGGGTGATCGAACACGCTGGCATCAGTTGGTGTAAGCCTGTGTCAAGCTGTCAAACTGAGGCCATTGAAGTTTTACAGACTGGGTTTGATTCTCACGAGACAAAGTGTATGCAGGGTTTGTCGCCGCAGGGCCATCGGTTTTTGGAAGCGGCTTTAAAAAAACAAATTAATCAGCATATGCCAATCGCGTGTTTTTTTTCCTGTAAATCAGTGATGGCCAATCGATCGTATAGAGCTCTTTCTTTATATCGCGATCAGCAAATAACCCGCACTGCTCACAGGATCCTACAGGACCCCTCCCACGCACTACACCCCATGTTTGAGTGGGTCGTCCATCAGGTCGTAGACAAAGATGCCCACGCTGTAGAACACAAAGAAAGAGGGCTACCTTTGTCTCCACAGCAGCCCAGCTTCTGAACTTGGACCCCTCCCTGTCCACATTTTGCACAATTTCCATTTACTGTTTTACTGTCCTGTTTTACTTTTTTCTTTAATATTTAATGACTATTTATTCTTCTAGGTATGTGTGTGTTCAGTCGTGTCTGCTGTCTTCGTGTCCTTTAAATTGATAAGTATCAATAAATACATAATAATATAAATAATAATAATAATAATATAAAATATAAATAATAAATAAATAATAATAAATAATATAAAATAAAATATCAATTATATCAATAAAGTGTTTTGAATTTGAATTTAATAGAATTTAGTCCCTAATAATAAATAATAATATAAAATATAAATAATAAATAAATAATAATATAAAATAAAATATCAATAAATAATAATCTAAAATAAATATTAATAAATAATAATATAAAATCAAATATCAATAAATAATCAATAAATAAAGTGTTTTGAATTTGAATTTAATTGAATTTAGTACCTAATAATAAATAATAATATAAAATCAAATATCAATAAATAATAATATAAATCAAATATCAATAAATAATAAATAATATAAAATCAAATATCAATAAATAGTGTTTTGAATTTGAATTTAATTGAATTTAGTCCCTAATGATAAATAATAATATAAAATATAAATAATAATAAATAAATAATAATGTAAAATAAAATATCAATAAATAATAATGTAAAATAAAATATCAATAAATAATCAATAAATAAAGTGTTTTGAATTTGAATTTAATTGAATTTAGTACCTAATAATAAATAATATAAAATAAAATATCAATAAATAATAATATAAAACAAAATATCAATAAATAATAATAAATAATATAAAATATCAATAAATAAAGTGTTTTGAATTTGAATTTAATTGAATTTAGTCCCTAATAATAAATAATATAAAATATAAATAATAATAAATAAATAATAATATAAAATAACAAATCAATAAATAATAATATAAAATAAAATATAAATAAATAATAATAAATAATAATATAAAATAAAATATCAATAAATAAAGTGTTTTGAATTTGAATTTAATTGAATTTAGTCCCTAGTTTTGAACATTTGCATGAATTTGACTAGTTAGACTAGTTAAAACTAATGGTGTACTTACCATAAGCTGTGATGTATGAGAATTTTAGACATATTGTACTGAGCAGCCAGGACAGAGCTTTGCTGTTACTGCAGGGACATCACAAAAAAAGACAAAGAAAAAGCAAAAAAGGGGAGCACATGAGTAGAGGAGTGTAGCTTTGCTTGTATGGTAAAATTTTAGTTAGGCGAAAGGAAACTCGATGGCGACGGTGATGAAGCCAAATTGTGGTGTTAAGAAGTTGAGCATAAAATGCTAAGCTATGCCAACCTGACGATGATCGTGTCTGACAGTCGCTGTGAAACGTCCTATAAGTTATGTAGAAATACAGCACAACTGCTAAGTTGTGATTAAAAGACGCCTGGGCTTAAATAGAATCTGACACACAGTAGCGATGCTAATGATGTCATCGAGGCCCAAACCCCGGAGCTGCTCCGTAGACGGTGAATAATGGAGAGACTCCTGTGGGAAAAACCACAGCATCCGCTGTGATGTGATGATTCTTACGCGGTAGAGCTGCACGACATTGAGACTTCACGTGTGAATCATCACTTCTAGTGTAGCCTTTACGTAATCATTTTGAAAACAACACCCTCTCCTGTTAGTAAAGTCACATGGGAGTGGTGGGACTATTTTTAAGGCTGACATTAATCATTATTATTATTATTATTATTAATCAATGGAATCAATTACCATCCTTGATTGCCGAAACAGCAATAATTTACTTTTTTATTTTTATTTAGCTTTTTAACTTTAAATTGGGGGGCTGCACGGCGCACGAGTGGTTAGCACGCAGACCTCACAGCTAGGAGACCAGGGTTCAACTCCACCCTCGGCCATCTCTGTGTTTTCTCCAGGTACTCCGGTTTCCTCCCACATTCCAAAAACATGCTAGGTTAATTGGCGACTCCAAATTGTCCATAGGTATGAATGTGAGTGTGAATGGTTGTTTGTCTATATGTGCCCTGTGATTGGCTGGCCACCAGTCCAGGGTGTACTCTGCCTCTCGCTTGAAGACAGCTGGGATAGGCTCCAGCATACCAGCGACCCTCGTGAGGATAAGCGGTAGAAAATGAATGAATATGAATATTTACATGAACCAGCTCATATTTGACATGGAGGAACATTAAAGACACACAAGCAGAGGGAGAAAACACATTTTATTATCTACATAATCCTGTGTTGCACTCACTTTTAAGCTTAAGTTAACCGAACCGTGTTAGAGTTCACTCGCAAACGGACCATCTCTAACACACCGGAGCCAAATGCCTCATGTATGAGGATCCACTGTTCTTATTGTTATTCCTCTATAAAGAAAATGCGAGTGTGTCTATATGATCAAGTAGATTGAAATTTAAAGTAGACTGATATATCTTTAGATCAGGGGTCTCAAACTCAATTTACCTGGGGGCCACTGGAGCTCGGGTCTGGGTGAGACTGGGCCGCATCAGGTTTTCCCAAAAAAAACGCATTTATTAAAAACAAAAAAATTTACCAAACTTTGCTTTGGTTCCAATTTTCTACAATAAAAGCTCTGATAAAATATTCCACTGTTCTCAAATATCGTACTTTTTATTTTTCTACACAAAATAAGATGAAAAATAAATAAATCAAGAATAAAGAAAATCAATCAATCAATCAGTAATAAATAAATAAATATAATAATAATAATAATCATAATAAAACAGCAAATAATAAAAACTTAAGAAACCACATATAGTTGGTGGGTAGACAAATTATTTTTTTCAGATTAAAATGAACAAAGCATTATTAGAGCCCTGTAGACATGACAAAACACGACTATAGTCACATTTATACTCTTTTTATTTACAACATATTGCGCAACTGCAGGGTCTTGAGACACATGCTAACTCGCAAACTAGAGAGCTAGCAACCTAAACGGTAGCCTTCAAGTTATTTCCTTCAAACTTAAATAGCCAAAAACTTACCACTTCCACACGGATAGGGAGGATAACTCTTAACAGTTATTTAACCTTTAACATGAACATTAATCAAACGTAATAATTTTTTTGTGGGTACATGATACCATACAGCATCCATATCAAACTTGCGCGGGCCACACTAACATTAAACTTTCATATCAAGGCAGGGGCCTCAAACTAGTGCCGCGTGTTTGAGACCCCTGCTTTAGATGATGCCGTAAAGGCGTGACCTGCATCATCAACGATCCCGTCACTATCGCTACACCCGTATTTGACTTTAAGAGGCTCATCCCTGCATGTGCATCGGCGTGTGAATATTCATTCTCATCTGACCAGGAGCACCAATATCCTGCGTGCAGATTACGCACATAAATTTACACTCCCACACAAAAACGGTGGAAATAACTACATCTTCTGTGAGGCACTGATGCATATTTATCACGGCTGAGACGGCCTTGGCCACAGAGTAGTTGCACTGAAGAGGGGAGGGACGGGTGTGAGGAGTACAGGATCACCTCCACTTAGATGCAGAGAGAATAGTTTGGCAACAGGTGGCGGGCGGGGTCGCACATGTTTATCACCTCTAAATAGGTTTTTACGGGAGACGGGATGCAGCTCTTTGGGTATGTTTACACATCAAATCCATCCACGACTCATCACTCCGGACAACAGCGAGATGATTAGCGCTGTATTGACAGAAAGATGGGATCAAGGGTGGTGGATATCATCCCGTCTGCATTTGGAAATCTCTCCTCCGGCAGAAGGTCACGGTGATGAGGCCTTGTTATTTGGCCGTCTTGCAGAAAGCTGCATGCTAAACAGAGCTGGCTCCCTCATTACCTTCACACCGAACGCAGACAAAGAGCTCACAATGAGAAGCAAGGCTCCATTAAACAACAGGTCCTCCAACATAACCAGAAAGCCGGCGCCACCCCTAACAACGTCAATACCTCAGCGTGTCGTGTCCTTCAATGAATCAAACCAAAAAAAAAAAAAAAAACCTGAGTGGATCATAGTGAATAATTAGCCAGTAACCTTTTAGGGGCAGCCACTGTTGGGAGTCGCTAATGAAGTGTCTCATAATCTCTTCCTGGGTCGATTAGAAGGATGTCATTAACATCAGCTCATACGCTTGGACATCACACGCATAAAAGGAGAGCCATCCAGGCATCATCCAGTTGGATTCCTTTTAAAGGGAGAATCAAATCAAAGCGGACTTTCATCCGTCACACAACGTCCTCATCACGATCAGGTTGACATTTTACTTGAATGCGACTTTTTATTACTTTCAATTATTGAAGATCCACTGATACTTTGTCCACTAGACAATCCACATCAAGATTACAGCAGCCTCGCCTTTTGGTGCCAAACATCAGATCCAATCAATCAATAATTAATTTTAAATCACTTTTGGTGCATTTCACCATACAAACATTCATTTTCTACCGCTTTTCCTCACGAGGGTCGCTGGTATGCTGGAGCCTATCCCAGCTGTCTTCGGGCGAAAGGCGGGGTACCACCCTGGATTTGTCGCCGGCCAATCACAGGGCACATATAGACAAACAACCATTCACACTCACATTCATACCTAGGGACAATTTGGAGTCGCTAATTAACCTAGCATGTTTTTGGAATGTGGGAGGAAACCGGAATACCCGGAGAAAATCCACCCATGCACGGGGAGAACATGCAAACTCCACACAAAGATGGCCAAGGGTGGAATTTAACCCAGAGCACAGCGACATTCATTCATTTTCTACCGCTTTTTCCTCACGAGGGTCGCTGGTATGCTGGAGCCTATCCCAGCTGTCTTCGGGCGAGAGGCGGGGTACACCCTGGACTGGTGGCCAGCCAATCACAGGGCACATAGAGACAAACAACCATTCACACTCACATTCATACCTAGGGACAATTTGGAGTCGCTAATTAACCTAGCATGTTTTTGGAATGTGGGAGGAAACCGGAATACCCGGAGAAAACCCACGCATGAACAGGGAGAACATGCAAACTCCACACAGAGATGGCCGAGGGTGGAATTGAACCCAGAGCACAGCGACATATTGTTTCTAAAACAAATAAGCAATGATGTTAGTTTGGAGCTCCTTTTTGTCCCACTGGGATATCATGGGGTACATATAGGGCAGACTTACCATTAGACAAATACTGATTTTTTTGAACATGCAAACGCCACACAGAGATGGCCGAGGGTGGAATTGAACCCAGAGCACAGCGACATTCATTCATTTTCTACCGCTTTTTCCTCACAAGGGTCGCTGGTATGCTGGAGCCTATCCCAGCTGTCTTCGGGCGAGAGGCGGGGTACACCCTGGACTGGTGGCCAGCCAATCACAGGGCACATATAGACAAACAACCATTCACACTCACATTCATACCTATGGACAATTTGGAGTCGCTAATTAACCTAGCATGTTTTTTGGAATGTGGGAGGAAACCGGAATACCAGGAGAAAACCCACGCATGAACAGGGAGAACATACAAACTCCACACAGAGATGGCCGAGGGTGGAATTTAACCCAGAGCACAGCGACATATTGTTTTGAAAACAAATAAGCAATGTTGTTAGTTTGGAGCTCCTTTTTGTCCCACTGGGATATCATTGGGTACGCATAGGGCAGACTTACCATTAGAAAATTGATTAATTTTTTGATTTTTTGAACATGCAAACGCCACACAGAGATGGCAGAGGGTGGAATCGAACTTGGGTCTCCTAGCTGTGAGGCCTTCATCATAACCACTCGTCCACCGTGCAGCCCCATGCGGAAACGGAAACAAAATTCCACAATATCACTGGGTAGAAAGGATGTCATACATAAAAGTTGACATTCTCCTCCGACTTCCAATCAATATTTGCAATAAAAATGACTGTTGTCATTATTATTTTATTATTATTGCTCCTGGTGAAGGAAGCCAACAAGATAAATGCATAAAAACACACTTCAGGTTTAAGCCCCAAATATGCCTCACACACTTTAAAGCACATTTGAAATGATAAAAAGTGATGGGTACTCACCAATAATGAACGATAATGAATGATGATCGACGAACAGATGGAAGCCTTTAGCCTGGTCGTCCGGAGACCCGATTGCAGCCACTCTTCCAACTGTGTCCAGTTCCCATGAGAGTGGGATGGCACTGGGTCATCTATATAAGTCACACTGCTTACATGTTGTAAGTAAAAGCATTAAAATGTGTTACTATCAAAGCTATCAAGGCTACCGTAGCAACACACATGGTGCCACTTGGCGCTACCTGTTCGGTAGCAGTTGGCATTGTGACTTTGCTCCAAATTCCCACGTGGTACCCATAAAAAAAAAAATACAGGAAATGCATTTGCTTTGTAATCAAATATAAGCGTCAGCGAAAGGCTAATTATTCACCGTGGGGGTGAAAATCCAGACATGCAGGGCACCTTCATGTGCGCATTACCACAACATTATGGCCGGAAACATTAGAGAAATATAATGAACAGAAACACTCACACGGTATGTCCACTCATATGCATGGATTGCAGCACCGCAATTTTGTTATTTTCGATGCAACAAATAATATTGAAAGGCATATTTATTGGGTTAGCGGTGTGTTCGAATATTTAAATAGTTACCATTTTGTACAGTTGTTGCCACTTGCTGGACTGGAGGAGGAGGAACATATCTTAGAATAAGATTGCTAGCAAAACATCGATCACATCGATCAATTAGTTTCAGTAATAACTTGATCTATTCTACGGTATATAACATTTGACTTTTTATTCATAGTCACAATACAAACAAGGATTCAAACATATTGTGCATATCACTACACAGTCCTCTAAAAAGGAGGCCACACGTGTCACACATGACATACGTCACCTTCAGTGGCGCCTGATCACATGACGTAATTAGTAGTTACAATAACAGACAACTCTCATCACAATGGCTGCTTTCGAGGCCAAACGATACGATCAGAAAGCCGCTCCTTACTGTGGTGAAAACCATTCATGATTTATTAGACGTTTCTGCAGTGTTATTTTTACACCAAATCGTCAGTGACGTTGTTCCAAATTCACCCAAGTGGGGCTGTTGGAGGGGGGGGGGTTACGTGTCTGACTCCAGATAGTCACCTGAAGTCGTGTTATAAAAGCATAATAAGCCCAATTTATCATTTCAATCAAAGCTTCTGACATTTGAAGTGGAACTGTGCTCAAACACTGGGAATTCACCTCAGTGAGTCGACATTTGCAATACTAACTCATTAATATATACTCTTTTATTAAAAGTAAAATTAATTTAGTAAATAATCTTTAAAAAAAAGCTGTACAAAAGTGTATGAGAATGAAGGCATATGCACGTCATTACTCTCCTCTGTTTCCAGTGTGAAGAAGGATGTCAATAAACCCGATGTCCAAAGTGAAGACGGGGAAGGGAGAGCAACCATGTTGTCTAGCAGATGTCTAGCGTGCACGTATGTGATATACAAGGTCTCTTATTTTTGGCTTCAGCTGAGGAAACAGACATATAGAAGCTTTGGACGCCAGCCAGCGCTTAGCACACCCTGTATGTTCCAGCTCCTCCTCGACTGGCAGTAGACTTTAATTCAGATAAGAAGGGGGAAAAAACAGGAGGAGGAAACCTAGCCATGCCGGTGGGGGCTTGGCTGGCGTGGTTGAAGGGGGCGCATCCCCCACTTTCGTTCCCTCAAATACCTCACAGATCGAGGGGGACTCCAGCTTGGGCCATCTGTGTCTGGATGAAGACGAGATTTTTAGAGGTAGCGGCTCCTCTCAGCAGGAGCAGTTCCCACAGCCCTTCACGCTGTTGAGGATCTCCTCCTGTAGTTTCTTCCTTTCCTCCTCCTTCTGGGAGAGGCGCTCGGGCGGCGGCTGGGTCAAGTTCTTGCTGCTGTTCAGGATTTTACTGTTCTGGGTGTTCCACAGGTCGGCGTACAAGCTGCCCGGGGTGTTGAGGAGCATTTCGTGGTTGCCTCGCTCTTTCACTTTACCCTAAACAAAATGGAACCCACGTTTGCAGGAGGAAAAAAAAATGGCTGCATACACACATGATGATGCTGCAATGAACAGTCTTCATAATAAATCTCTTCATGACCACCAACACTGACCACACTCTCTCCCCCCTCTAGGATCCCTAACGCCTCCTGAACAACTGTTGCATTTCTCGCACAAAAACACTGACTCACAAACTACACACCACAAACACACATGCCTCCCACACAGTCCAACACAAACCAAGGAGGCGCCCCTCCCACCCCCACAACACAGTCCCCCCACGAGCATGCAGAGGTGTTGGTATTATCTTTAGTGCACCCGAGATGAGCGTGTGACCGCTGGTGCACTTTTTTTTTTTTTTTAATGAGCACCCCCCCCCCCCCCCCAGTAGTCCCTTGCCGACAACACCACCAAACGCCGTGGCGACAGCACACGCTAAATATGGCTCCTCGCCATGACCCTCTGATCTGCGCCATCTGACTCTGGAAAACACGGAAGCGCACATGCTAACTCGGCGCGGTTCAAAAGAGCCTCTTATTTCATCGCCGCTCCGCAGCGCTGATGGAAAAATGTCACTTGGCTGCCGATGT
Source organism: Doryrhamphus excisus (assembly GCF_030265055.1). NCBI lineage: Eukaryota > Metazoa > Chordata > Actinopteri > Syngnathiformes > Syngnathidae > Doryrhamphus > Doryrhamphus excisus. The sequence goes on along the minus strand of NC_080488.1, from coordinate 7,373,837 downwards.
GTCGCACTTTTAAGGCCACGAGTGATTTTCAAGGACAACCTTTAACATACTGAAGCATTTTACTCCTCACCTGGGCTTTGTCTGTTATTACGTACCAGTCACAGCATGACCACGACACACACTTTAGGTGTGTGTGTTGGTAAGTGAGTGAGAGAGTAAACAATATACTGCCATTTCTAGACTGTAGAGAGTACCGTACAGGTACAAAAAAGATATGTACCACGTTGTAATAAGGTATATTTAGTACACAAACTTTTGATTAAATGAATGTTTTTTTTCCAAATAGTGCTATAGGTAATGTATATTCCTCCTGGGAACTAAAACCACTCAAGTCGTCTTCTTCAGCATCACAACTGAACATTTTTTTTTCATCACACACTTTGTCAGCCTCCCTCTTTCTGTCAATGTCACTCTCTGAGTCAAAATCTAGTACTCCTCTAATACATTTCTAAGTGATTACAGTTGGAAATAAATAGATACTTTAGGTGTGTGTGTGGGTGAGTGAGAGAGTAAACAATATACTGTCATTTCTAGACCGTACAGGTACAAAAAAGATCTAAATCCACAGGTGTCCACGTTGTAATAAGGTATATTTAGTACATAAACTTTTGATTAAATAAATGTTTTTTTTCCAAATAGTGCTATAGGTAATGTATATTCCTCCTGGGAACTAAAACCACTAAAGTAGTCTTCTTCTGCATCACAACTGAACATTTTTTTTTCATCACACACTTTGTCAGTCTCCCTCTTTCTGTCAATGTCACTCTCTGAGTCACTTCAGTCTGTAAGGAAATTAGCCATATAGCTTGAGGTATCTTCATCATCATGTAGTAGTTCCTGTTTTGAAACCTACTGGTGATAGCGTAGAGAAGCTTAAGATGTGTCTGCTGCATAAGACATAGCTTCCACTTCACTCGTCCATGTCACTACTGACTGATACTGCGCTCTAAGCATCCTGGGAAATGTAGTTTTTAGCCATAGTTTAGCCGCACCACTGCCCAAGCCGCACGGTTCAAAGCGTGGGGGAAATACTGTATATTAGAAATTTAAAAACAAAACCTAGTACTCCTCTAATACATTTCTAAGTGATTACAGTTGGAAATAAATAGCCTGCAATGTGGTTTAACAAACATATTGACATAAATATTCATAGCGAACTGTTGTCAAAGGTTTGGCCCCAACTTCTGGTTGCTGCATAAGACATAGCTTCCACTTCACTCGTTCACGTCACTACTGACTGATACGGCACTCTAAGCATCCTGGGGAATGTAGTTTTTAGCCATAATTTAGCCGCACCACTGTCCAAGCCGCAGGGTTCAAAGCGTGGGGAAAATATATTGGAAATTTCCGGATATTGTATCTTATTCTTTCTTTATCGGGCTGCAAAGAAGGTCTCGTCCATCCATATTTAAGTTGGGCAAACTGGCTGCAATGCATTTTCAACTGTTTCTTTGTTGACATATGCAGTTTTTTAACCAATGTTTGAGATGCTTATTGCTGTTGTAATTAAGGATCGACCGATATATCGGGCCGATATTTGCGTTTTTTCCTTGTATCGGTATCGGCCGATACACGCGTGGTTCGCCGATGTATTTTTCCACCGCATCATTTACAGTCAGGGCAGCTTTGTGTTGCCCCAGCGGCAGAGGACCCCGCAACACACGTAGTCGGGGTACCCCGCCCACACTGTTGAATCGCATCAAGAGCGCGTTTTCACAAGTAATAGAGTTAGCTTGCTTTTAACACTTTACGAAGCCCATCAGCGTCACGCTGCGGAAGAAAAGTCATCACATCGATGCTAGATCAATTTAAACTACGACGGAAATGTTTTGCACATGGTTGAATATTTATTCCTTTTAAAGTTGCTAATGCTGTTTAAATGTGTGTTTAAGAAAGCTGAATCCGACTGTGTTCAGTGTTTACATTTCAATAAATATTTGTTTAAACATGAGACATGGAATTTTTGTTATCATGGTCATTTTTTTTCATGTAAATTGTCTCGGGCTGATACTGGCACGCGGGGGCATGATACTGAGCCTGATACCAGACAAACCATGTGATGATCTTATTATCACATACTATTTAATCATGAGCTTATTATCACATAATATTTAATCATGAGCTTATTATCACCTACTATTTAATCAAAGTTTTCCGACTTGTATTTGCATTTTTAGTTTTTTGGATCATTTCAAGAGTGTCCTCCTCATTAATGGTGATAAAACGTTCCATTTCTAATATTCTGTTTGCTATTTTCCCTATTTGTCTTTCGCCGGGAGTGTCAACCGCTGACATGTTGACAGAGCACAGACGGCAGCAAAACAAACGCTGTGTGTTCACGCTCGTGCACTGTTCTCTGATTGGTTGTTTCACGATACCAGAGCAGCGCACTCTGAGTGGACAGCTACGGGGGCTGATACTGGACATGGTTAAACTCTATATTTTATCAGTATCACTGCCCTGGGCTTTGACATTATCATTTCGGCCTTTTCCCGTATCATTCATGGGCGGTTTCTAGGGTACAGGGCCAATTAATACTGTAGTATGTGATAATGCTGTTTATCACATTTGATAATGCTGTTTATCACATACTACAGTATTAATTGGCCCTGTGATAATGCTGTTTTTCAAATGTGATAATGCTGTTTATCACATACTACAGTATTAATTGGCCCTGTACCACAGAAACCGCCCATGAATGATACGGGAAAAGGCCGAAATGATACTGCCCAGGGGCAGTGATACTGATAAAATATGGAGTTTAACCATGTCAGTATCAGCCCCCATCGCTGTCCACTCAGAGCGCGCTGCTCTGGTATCGTGCCCGTGAAACAACCAATCAGAGAACAGCGTACGAGTGCTTAGTGCCTAGTGCTTCTCCAGTCACCAAAAAACCCAAACTTGATTAATGGAACTTTAATTGTCAGACATTGATAAGATAAGACTGTTGATAAAATATTATTGTTGAAATATTTTTGCGATTATTGTGTTTACACTGTTTAGATATAATACATGTAATAAACTGAACATTTTCTGGAAACAAAATGGTCTTTTTATTAAATAGTACGCGATAATAAGCTCATGATTAAATAGTATGTGATAATAGGATCATCACATGGTTTGTCTGGTATCAGGCCAGGTATCATGCCCCCAAGTGTCAGTATCAGCCCGAGACCGAAGGTCGAAAAAATATTCCTAGTGCTTCTCCAGTTACAAAAAAACCCCAAACTTGATTAATGGAACTATAATTGTCAGACATTGATAAGATAAGACTGTTGATAAAATATTATTGTTGAAATATTTTTGCTATTGTTACATTTTTGCTATTGAAATATTTTTGCTATTGCTACACTGTTTAGATATAATACATGTAATAAACTGAAAATTTTCGGGAAACAAAATGGTCTTTTGATTAAATAGTACGTGATAATAAGATCATCACATGGTTTGTCTGGTATCAGGCCCAGTATCATGCCCCCGCGTGGCAGTATCAGCCCGAGACCGAAGGGGCATGATACCTGGCCTGATACCAGACAAACCATGTGATAACCTATAAGTATCGGCCACAAATACCAAGCAAAATCGGCCATCGGCTAAGGGTGATGGAAAAAAAATCGGTATCGGAATCGGCCCCAAAAAAAACCATATCGGTCGATCCCTGGTTGTAATGCAAAATGTGCCAGCAGTGGACATAAATATATATCCGATGTGTCCCAGTGGAATGCAAGAAAGCACCAAAACAACATTTGCTGGCAGACATAAACAGAAGGTCATTTGAGTGCAAGCCAATCGTGCTAGATCACCTAATTGGACCGCTGATTAATACAGAGCATGTTTGACCTCGCATTGTAAACCCTCGTAAAGTTGGATTTGTTTGGTTTTGGCTTCTAGTGTGATGTGTTGATCGTAAAAGGAATAAAGCGAAAATTTAAAAAAAATTGTACCTCACTCAGCACTATAATCTCGTCTGCGTCAACGACAGTGGAAAGCCTGTGGGCGATGAATACCGACGTCCTTTCCTTCACCATCTCCTTCATCGAGCTCAGGATGTTCTAGAAACCCGCAAGAACAAACAACAGCATGATTTTTTTAAAGGCTTGCAGAGAACATCGACAAAAAAGTTGGCAATAATGGAGGACTTTCAGGTATCAGATGACTGACAGGATAAAAATGAAATTCAAGGTGTGGTTTGACAGACAATAGAAGTCAACATCCACCTTCATATGCCGCTCACTGCAATGTTTACATATGTTAATTTAGAAACACACATCAACAGGAAATCTTAATTAACGTCGTCTACGCTGCCGCTCTCTCTCTGTAGTTCAGGGACGGTGTGCTGAACTTTCTCATTAAATGTAACATTTACAAAGACAGGGGGGACTAAGGGGGGGGGTGGGCGTTAAGCTGAGCTGGAGCTTAACAGGCAGCAGGTGACAAGAGGGAAGTATGCGCAGTGGTGTGTGAATGAAAGGGGGTGCAAGTCAAAAGTACGACAGGATGGAGTGGAATCGCCGCACGACCCTTTAGGACAGGGGTCTCAAACTCAATTTACTTGGGGGCCACTGGAGCTAGGGTCTGGGCGAGAGTGGGCCGCATCAGGTTTTCCAAAAAAAAAAACAAAAAAAACGCATTTATTAAAAACAGAAAAATGAATAAACTTTGCTTTGGTTTCGATTTTCTACAAGAAAAGCTCTGATAAAAAATTCCACTGTTCTCAAATATCTTACTTTTTATTTTTCTACACAAAATAAGATGAAAAATAAATAAACAAATCAAGAATAAAGAAAATCACTCAGTAATAAATAAATAAATATAATAATAATAATAATAATAAAACGGCAAATAATAAAAACCTAAGAAACCACATATAGTTGGTGGTTAGACAAAAATTATTTTTTTCAGATTAAAATGAACAAAGCATTATTAGAGCCCTGTAGACATGACAAAACACGACTATTGTCACATTTATACTCTTTTGATTTACAACATATTGCGCAACTGCAGGGTCTTGAGACACATGCTAACTCGCAAACCAGAGAGCTAGCAACCTAAACGGTAGCCTTCAAGTTATTTCCTTTAAACTTAAAAACCCAAAAACTTACCACTTCCACACGGATAGGGAGGATAACTATAAGAGTTATTTAACCTTTAACATGAACATTAATCAAACGTAATAATTTTTTCTGGGTACATGATACCATACAGCATCCATATCAAACCTGCGCGGGCCGCACTAACATTAAACTTTCATATCAAGGCGGGGGCCTCAAACTATTGTCCTGCGGGCCACATTTGGCCCGCGGGCCGCGTGTTTGAGACCCCTGATTTACAACATGTTGCGCAACTGCAGGGTCTTGAGACACATGCTAACTTGCAAACTAGAGAGCTAGCGACCTAAACGGTAGCCTTCAAGTTATTTCCTTTAAACTTAAAAACCCCAAAACTTACCACTTCCACACGGATAGGGAGGATAACTATTAACAGTTATTTAACATGAACATTAATCAAACGTAATAATTTTTTCTGGGTACATGATACCATACAGCATCCATATCAAACTTGCGCGGGCCGCACTAACATTAAATTTTCATACCAAGGCAGGGGCCTCAAACTAGCGTCCTGCGTCCTACATTTGGCGTGTTTGAGACCCCTGCTTTAGCAGGTGACTGAGCGGGTGTTTTGTTCCGTTAAATGTGCGTGCCTGCACCTCTTCCGTGATGGAGTCCAGAGATGACGTGGCCTCGTCGTACAGGAGAATGGGCGGATTCTTCAGTATTGCACGGGCGATAGCGACACGCTGCTTCTCCCCGCCTGAAAGGAAACAATGGACAGTCACAAAACAAAGCCAAACAGACCTCTGCAGGATGGTATGAAATTAGGAGTGAAAGGTCCCTCTCCCTGCCCTCATCAGATAATCACCTCAAGTGGAGAGAAAACGCAGCACAGTAAGAATTCTGCATGACGGGCACAAGGGGACTTTTATTTAATTGTGAAGAAAAATCAGCAGGGGACTCAGTCTGACTCAGTCTTTGTTACATACAGGCTGTGTGTGGCCTTTTTAAACGCAAGCGGCTTTTAGCAGACATAAATCAGTGCCAGCAGGTTGAAGCCACCACTTTTACATGACAACAGCTCATTGTTAACTTGACGTACAAATATTAACCTAACAAATATGACGCACACGATAAGAACAAAGTTTTTGTTCCCTAATATTACACTTGCGGTGACTTGACTTCAACTTTGAATTGTGAGAAATATTGACAAATCCGTTGAGGACGGATTTATGGTATTTCTGATTTTCTTCTTCACCTTCTCATGTGCACTTTTAAAAACAAAATCTAGTACTCCTCTAATACATTTCTAAGTGATTACAGTTGGAAATAAATAGCCTGCAATGTGGTTTAACAAACATATTGACATAAATATTCATAGTGAACTGTTGTCAAAGGTTTGGCCCCAACTTCTGGTTGCCATATCCTTAGATATGCGTTTTTTTGTTTTTTTTAGCAAAGATGAAAATGTAATTAGATGTTTCTAAGGCGATGGTGCAGTTATCATACTGTAGCAAACCTGACAGCTTGAGGCCTCGCTCCCCAACTTGGGTGTCATAGCCATGTGGCATCCTGAGTATGGCGTCATGGATGCCTGCAAGACGAGCCACTTGGTAAACATCCTCCGGTGTAGCGTTGATGTTCCCATACTGCAGGTTGTAGAAAATGGTGTTGTGGAACAGAACGGCATCCTGACAACATAGGAGGGGGGTTATAATTTAAAAAAAAGGCTTCAGAGAATATTTTCATTGCTGCAGAGACGGGAACAGAGCGCCGTGGATACAAAGACAAAAGGTAGGAGGGAGAAAGAGTAGTATGCGATGACAAAAACACCGTACCATCTGTTCAGATTACCCTGCGAGCTCATTGCAGGGAAAAAGAAGAACTGGAATTCAGATTATTTCTCATGCTGTTGTTGATTACTAACGCTATTGCAGGGGTCTCAAACTCAATTTATTTGGGGGCCACTGGAGCTTGGGTCTGGGCGAGACTGGGCCCCATCAGGTTTTCCAAAAAAAAACCAAAACAAAAAACATGCATTTATTAAAAATGAATAAACTTTGCTTTGGTTCAGATTTTCTACAAGAAAAGCTCTGAAAAAACACTCCACTGTTCTCAAATATCTGACTTTTTATTTTTCTACACAAAATTAGATGAAAAATAAATAAACAAATCAAGAATAAAGAAAATCAATCAATCAGTAATAAATAAATAAATATAATAACAATAAAACAGCAAATAATAAAAACTTAAGAAACCACATATAGTTGGTGGGTAGACAAATTATTTTTTTTCAGATTAAAATGAACAAAGCATTATCTAATAATGCTACTAATAATATACTCTTTTTATTTACAACATATTGCGCAACTGCAGGGCCTTGAGACACATGCTAACTCGCAAACTAGAGAGCTAGCGACCTAAGCCTTCAAGTTATTTCCTTTAAACTTAAATAGCCAAAAACTTACCACTTCCACACGGATAGGGAGGATAACTATTAACAGTTATTTAACCTTTAACATGAACATGAACATGAATCAAACGTAATAATTTTTTCTGGGTACATGATACCATACAGCATCCATATCAAACTTGTGCGGGCCACACTAACATTAAACTTTCAAATCAAGGCGGGGGCCTCAAACTAGTGTCCTGCGGGTCACATTTGGCCCGCGGGCCGCGTGTTTGAGACCCTTGCGCTATTGTGTGAATAGTTAATACACGCAAAAGAATGTATATGTATGTATGTATATATATATATATATATATATATATATATATATATATATATATATATCTTGACTGTAATGTACTGGTGCATCACAGACCTGAGGCACGACCCCCAAAGCCTTCCGCAAGCTCTCAAGGCTGACATCTCGGATGTTCTGCCCCGCGATATAGATGTTCCCCCGCTGAGGCTCATAGAAGCGAAACAAGAGCCGCACAACAGTGCTCTTCCTGAAAGCAGAGACGGGACAAATCATCATCAGCACTGTGTGTGCCGCCAGACAACGTTGCACCCCCACTGATGACAGCGAGTGATAAGACTGTCAGCAGACAGTCTGTATTTCTGCTAAAAACCTGACCTACCCGGACCCGCTGCCACCGACGATGGCTACCTTCTTCCCAGCAGGCACCTCAAAGGTCACACCATTCAGGACTTTCTGGCCTTCCAAGTACTCAAAATATACATCTTCAAAGCGAATTGTGGCCTCCTGTGGCGTGATGGTTAAAGGCGGGGCCAGATCCTTCTCCTGAAGAAATACAATTGATCAAATTGACTGATGCAATGGAAAGAGACGGGAGACAAATAAAACCAGCAACCGTTACAAAAAGTCTGGCAAGATGCAACCCAAATCCAACACCTTGTACATTCAGATAATGATGAAGAAAAAAAAAAAAACACAGAAGAAAATTTTAGTAGTCCTTCAAAAGGAATCATCACTCCTCATGATGACTGGCAGATCAATACGCATGAAAATCTTCGGTACACAACAAGCTGAGGTCTCAGCATAGTGCTGAGATAAAGCCAAGGTCAGTAGCCAATAAAGCACTTTCCTTACACAAAGGCTGAAAGCCTGTTCAGTACAATTTAATAGCAACATAAGCTGTGTAGCCAAGGCAGAAAGTAGCATTCTCAGCCTAGACTTAACCTTCCTCTTGTGTTAGCTTTCTGGTATCATGTCTTATGTTAACGGGTCGGTTTTGACCCATGTATTAAATCAGCTATAAAATACACTAAAAACAATAACCATCAAATTTGCTTCTCATGTCTTGGTTACCTTCTTAGGCTTCCTCATACATGAAAATAATGGTTTTAATACTTTTGGTGTGGGCATGTAGGCTTTTTTTGTCACTATACCCCTCTATTTCAATTTCCAAAAATGGTCAAATGAACCTCAAAAGAATCATATTCATAAATTGAAGGTTCTTTTGTTACCTGGCTATTACTGAGGGCTATAGAACATATCTCTTAAATCAATTATTCATTCATTTTTTTACTGCTTTTTCCTCATGAGGGTCACGGGGGATGCTGGAGCCTATCCCAACTGTCTTCAGGCGAGAGGCAGGGTACACACCGGACTGGTCGCCAGGCAAACACAGGGCACATATAGACAAACAACCATTCACACTCACATTCATACCTATGGACAATTTGGAGTCGCCAATTAACCTAGCATGTTTTTGGAATGTGGGAGGAAACCGGAGTACCCGGAGAAAACCCATGCATGCACGGGGAGAACATGCAAACTCGAGGGTGGAATTGAAACCTGCTGTGAGGTCTCCGCACTAACCACTTGACCGCCGTGCCGCCCCTTAAATCAATTAATTTATTTATTTTCTCATTTTAGTATGAATCACTAAAGAAACATCTATGGTGTTGGGGTGAATTTTGACCCATATATATTAATGTGAAGAAAAGGTAGAAAAAGTGATTGTTTTCAGCAACAGAACTTTAGTATAAAGTGAAATGAAAAAGCAGAACAGGTCCAGATCTTGGTTCACTGTACTTCTTGCCATTCTTTCCATGATCCAAATTGTAAATGTGAAATCAGCCATCAGTCAAATGAGTGAATTCACCTCACATGTCTGGACCTTGTTTTTCTGCTGGTATACTGGAAAAGCGGTCAAAATGAGAATCCCCTGAAGCTTACATGATGAGAAGAGGAGCTGGTTGTCATTGTGTTGGCTAATTGTACACTTATGATTTCAGTTGGGGCTCAAAATATTGCTTTATAGTCATATTATTATAACCGGGTCCAAACCCACCCTAACAGTTGTAGAAATCCTCCCCCTGAGGACTCTAAGTGGGTTTCGAATAGAGGATAAGAGAATCTTAAAGAACCAAATTATAGAATGAGAACCAGATTATTTATTCCTGACAACAATACCTAATACAGACGTCTGGGCTTATCTGCAGTCCCTGTATGCCTACAAGTAAGCGGGTCTTATTACGGCGCAGCTGCAAAAAGCACCCTTCCTTTCCCTGCCCGGTCTTTTATACACTCAGGGCTGGAGTCCTGAGGCTGGAGTCCTGGACCAATCAGCTTTCGAGACTGCCCTTGCTATTTGTGAGACTATGTGTTTGCTTTTATGTTTAGCTAGCAAAATTGAGCAAATACCTTCACAATACAGTGGTCATAATTTCAACCAGACCATTTTAAAATGTAGTAATAATTGTTTTTTTGGTTTTATTTTGTTGAAATAGAGTTTCCTGACAAAGTCAAAAAGCCTTAATGCAATAAACAAATGTTATGTGATTATTTTTATGCATTAAAATGTAAAACGGGTCGGTGCCGACCCTAACACAAGAGGAGGGGCAGGACCGTGTTGGTATGGTGGCTAGATTGTGAAAACAAGAATGACGGCACAATCAACCTCTGCCAATTAATACAAATAACTCCCAGTCCATTAATACAATAATACAAAGAGATAAATTCACCCCTCCAAAATGGAGAAAAGCCCAAATCATTTATTTTGTGGTGGGGTAAATCATTTTAAGTACATAATGCAAATGTTTCAAAGAATGCGTAATGCGTTCAGTCAATAATGGCCTGCTGGGCTGCACCATTCCCTGGAGAATCACAATTGAGAGCAGTATTACTGATGAGTGAAAAATAACAAGTGACAATCATTTTGCAGCTGTAATTACAGGCCGGACACCACAATAGCATTCAGGCCATCAGGCAGCAGGCACACATTTGCACTTAAGTGGACTCCAGCACGAGCTGTACGGGCTTGTACGCTTGTTTTGTAAAAAATAACAGACAGCCTTTTACAAGGGGAGGGTCTGCTCTAGTCGAACCAAATCTTGACTGTTTCTTTTGCAAGCACAAAAAAAGGTTTTCAGTGTCCATACCTATTTCAAGGTCAAATTGAAGCGCTTTTGCAGAATTGTCTAAGAAGTGTCAAGATGACTGAAAATAGACACAGGAGTCACCCAGGAGTATCATTTACTTTATCACTTCAGAAGGCACCGTTTCACGGGTAATCGTTATGTTCCTCTTGTCCTTCAGAAATCATTATGTTGTATGTATGGTTGTGTATTCAGTGAGCTTTTTGTACAGGCGGAATACGCATCAGCACAACAACTGGGAGCACACAAAACATTCTCCAGAATGAACACCATAAAAATGAAGAATTGTACGACATTCTAACAAGTTACCTTGATCTTTGTGTCGATGCTGAGTAACGTGAAAAGCGTGTTCATGTCTATAAGAGCCTGCCGGGTCTCTCTGTACACGGTCCCCAGGAAGTTCAGAGGAAGGGAGAGCTGGAAGAGCAGGCCGTTCACCATCACCAGATCCCCCACCGTCATTGTACCTACAAAACAGTAGCAGTATATGTGATGCTTGTAATTTACCCTCTCAAAACAAATAACATTATCGGTTTTCGCTATTCATTAGTCCATACTACCCAAACATGTTAACACAAAAAACACTTAATATAGAACAATTGTAATTTTACATGCAGAGAACAATTCAACTGCATACAACCGGTATCAGTTTTAGAGCCCTCTGGACATAAAATAACACCCCCATAATCACTTTTACAGGCATATAAAAAATATATAATTCAAGAGAACAATTTTAATTTTACATGCAGAGAACAATTCAAAACCCATATACAGTAATCCCTCATTTATCACAATTAACTGGTTGCAAACCAGACAGTGAATGTTCCGAAATTGAATTTTTACACTGAATATTTTCCCAGTTACAACCTACAAAAAACTGCATACAACCTGTATCGGTTTTAACATGATTAGAGCCCTCTGGACATAAAATAACACCCCATAATCACTTTTACAGGCATATATAGAATATATAATTCAAGAGAACAATTTTAATTTTACATGCAGAGAACAATTCAAAACCCATATACAGTAATCCCTCATTTATCACAATTAACTGGTTGTAAACCAGACAGTGAATGTCCCGAAAGTGAATTTCCACTGAATATTTTCCCAGGTAGAAAAAACTGCACACAACCTCTATCGGTTTTAGCATGATTAGAGCCCTCTGGACATAAAATAACACCCCCATAATCAATTCTGCAGGCATATATAGAATATATATTTCAAGAGAACAATTGTAATTTTACATGCAGAGAACAATTCAAAACCCATATACAGTAATCCCTCATTTATCACAATTAACTTAACAATTAACACTTTTTTTCATAGGTTGGCTGTTCCTGCGACTTATACTGCAGTGCGACTTATAAATGAAAAAAAATGTTTATGTTACATAAACACTGGACATTGTTTATTTTTTGTGTATCTGAATAACTATTGTGTTAGCATATCTAACACCTATTCAGCCTGTTTTCTATTATTTTATTAATGTTAGAACTCGCCTTCCAAGAGGACGTAATGTCTGTTTTGGTCAAGTAGTTTGTAGAATAAATTACCCGCAAAAAATGCGACTTATACTCCGGTGCGACTTATAGTCCAGAAAATACGGTAATCTAAACAACGCAAACAAACCAAGACAACCAGTGTGTTTTTACCCACCTGCTGCAATGCCCTTGCTGGCCAGCAACATGATGCCGGTGAGACCCACACTGAAGATGGCGCTCTGGCCGAAGTTGAGCATTGCCAGCGTGGACGTGGTTTTTAACGACGATGACTCGTATGTTTTCAGGTAGCCATCATAACGTTCTGCTTCATACTTCTCATTGTTGAAATACTGAGACAGGAAACACAAAGAGATATGGAGATAAGACTGACCTGTAGACAGCCAAGGGATTTATTATGAAGCCAACGTGTAAGTTGAGGGAGAACTAGAGAGAAAAGAAAATGTGATTCTGGTACGAGGTTAAGGAACCACGGAGTGCGGTCAGGCATACGGACATTTTAGTGCAGCCCACATCAAGGCTGCGTTTGTTCTCAGTGACCGCTCTGAGTGTAGTCTGGATCTCTGTTGGCCTCCAAAGCACTTTTTCATGTCTGTATTTTCATCCTTACCACTGAAATGAAAATTAGGGAGGTAATAGAACTAAATCCGTAGAGTGCTGAAGACCAAGAGCTTTTAGAGAAGGGTAGAAAAAAAAAACAAAATCCACATTCCATCTTCAGATTGAGTAAGAAACACATATTCGGATATCAGGGCTCGACAATAACGATGTACCGATGGCCCGGGGAAAGTTAAAACAACATTCAGGCAAGTAAATCCAATCAGTGATATTCCCATCGGGCAAGTGCACTTTGGCATTCCATACTGCCAAGAGTTTTTTTTAAGCGGTTCTTGTTGGGTGTTGGTAAAACACAGACTGCGTAATTCCGGTGGTAATTTGCAAACCAATTCTTGCAAATCTTGAAATGGACCAATCAGAATCATTTATTTAGACCGCGGTTCGCAGTCCACAGTCCGCGTTTTTCTTGTTCGCGATCAACCAATCAGCGATGGTTTGACTAGGAAAACATCTATCATGGCGTCCCTGCCAACATGATCTAATTCTTCAACAACTTGTGAAGGAAAACACCAAAAAGTGATGAAACAGTGCCTCCTAAACAAGTATTTTATTAGCGGCAGCAAATCAAATGATGGCACAGGTGAGTGAATCACATTGCTGTGACAATTTGAAGTGGTCACAATGAAACACCACCGATTAGATCCAATACCAAGTGCTGATTTTGCACAAGCTACAAAATCTAGCGCTTCCATTTCTCTGTGTATTTTTCTCACCTTTGCTTCACAAATTATTGTTTGACCATTGAGCATTTTCTTTCTGGATTAAAAACACTTTACTAGTACACAAATGTGTCTATTCAATAATGTTTCATTGTGGTGCACAACTTATAAAAGGCAAAGTGCCTAGAAGTCTCTTGACAATCCAGATTTCCATGCAACGTCATGATCTATGTAGGAAAACAACCACAAGAAATGATAATCATTTCATCTTTATTTGAGATTCTCATGTGATGCCACAAAAATTAGATGATATCATTATGGCAAGTTCGGGCAAGTAGTTATCACCTTAAGGATTCCCCATGGGCAAGTCATTTTGGTTTTTAATGTAGAGCAGGGGTCTCAAACATGCGGCCCGCGGGCCAAATGTGACCCGCAGGACAATAGTTTGAGGCCCCTGCCTTGATATGAAAGTTTAATGTTAGTGCGGCCCACGCAAGTTTGATATGGATGCTGTATGGTATCATGTACCCAGAAAAAATTATTACGTTTGATTCATGTTCATGTTAAAGGTTAAATAACTGTTAATAGTTATCCTACCTATCCGTGTGGAAGTGGTAAGTTTTTGGCTATTTAAGTTAAAAGGAAATAACTTGAAGGCTACCGTTTAGGTCGCTAGCTCTCTAGTTTGCGAGTTAGCATGTGTCTCAAGACTCTGCAGTTGTGCAATATGTTGTAAATAAAAAGAGTATAAATGTGACTATAGTCGTGTTTTGTCATGTCTACAGGGCTTTAATAATGCTTTGTGAAAAAATCTGAAAAAAATAATTTGTCTACCCACCAACTATATGTGTCTATTCAATAATGTTTCATTGTGGTGCACAACTTATAAAAGGCAAAGTGCCTAGAAGTCTCTTGACAATCCAGATTTCCATGCAACGTCATGATCTATGTAGGAGAACAACCACAAGAAATGATAATCATTTCATCTTTATTTGAGATTCTCATGTGATGCCACAAAAATTAGATGATATCATTACGGCAGTCTTTTCATTTTACAAGTTCGGGCAAGTAGTTCTCACCTTAAGGATTCCCCATGGGCAAGTCATTTTTGTTTTTAATGTAGAGCCCTGGATATTCTTCATGTCAACCTCTGGATTTACATCTACGGCAGCTTAACGCCTACTAACGCTGATCCTTTCAAATGATGATCCAGCAGTACTAATTTCGACATACAGTACAGCTACCACTTCAATCTGTTAACAGCGCACTGCTTAAATGCGGCAAATAAAACTATAACCACAACAAGCTTCCTCCTCCAACCCCGGTGCCAATTACCCACGAACTAGCAAACATTGCTGTTTGTTTAGTTGCACTATTGTTTTTTCTGCTCTGCCAAAGTGGGCGATCTGCTAGCTACCAGCTGTGCAGCAACGTACGCACCATAGATTGGCATTCAGGGAAAAAAAGCAAGGCATACGAGTGAGGGGGTTGTATATAAAGAAGGGTATATAACACATGAACAACATGCAGAAGCAGCGCAAGAAAACCATGTTCAGGTTTCTCATCCGGCTCTTTGTGAAAGTGGAACGGATTTCTGAGTGGGCGGGGATCTAATTACATATGCACTCACAGCTCAGAGTGATGCTAAATTTGGTCACGTTGACATAGATGACACAAAATAACACGGAACAAAATGTAAGAGGGAAAGAGTACGCAAAGTAACAGCAAAGGAAATAACATGAATACCAAAAATATATCTGGAGCAATGAACAAAAAGCCTCTGGAGCCTGCTCACGTGGTATTTTGTTTGTGTGTGCGTGTACAATGATGGATGTGGGGAAGCAGAACAGAACAAGGCAAAGATACAGGGTATCCAACACAGAGAAAAGTTTAACGATATGAGAAATTATATGATTATGGAGCACTAAAACGATGACTAAATCAATACGTAGCTATTAAGATTTTTTTTTTTTTTAATTTTGCAATTTTTTCCACCCAGGGTTTTGGTCCCCATTTATTCAACATTTCATATAGCCCAGCCATCACCAAATGGCAGACCTCAGTTCCCGATACGGACCCAATGCTGTCCCTTTACAAACCCGTGACCAATTAAAGTGAATGGGAAATATAATAATAACATATAATCATGCTCAAGGACCAATCGCAGGGGCAGATTGCGGGTGGAATGATTCCGTTAATTACAGTTATGTGACGGCAAACACCGGTGAAATTGCATGTTTACTTGCCGAGAAGTGAATGAGAGAACAATGGCTTGCTTAAAAAGTCTGAAAAGTTGAAAAAAAAAACTTTTTCCACAATCCAGTACTAAAAATCGCTGGGTTTCATATGGAACTCTGGAATTGTACAGACTGAACTCAAAACTAAAAACCAGGGAAATGCACCAACATGGAGAGCAGTGGGCATACAAGCGTATTCAAGAGTCAAATTGCATGCTAAGTATGACAAAATCAGTTATGTCAGCAGGTCTGCACCCCCCCCCTCGAGGGACCCCATTATTTAAGAAGCACTGCTCAAAGGTAAACAGAAAGTGGAATTGTGTGACAAATTTGGCTATAACGGGTGGCATGGCGGTCGAGTGGTTAGCGCGCAGACCTCACAGCTAGGTGACCAGGGTTCAATTCCACCCTCGGCCATCTCTGTGTGGAGTTTGCATGTTCTCCCCGTGCATGCGTGGGTTTTCCCCGGGTACTCCGGTTTCCTCCCACATTCTAAAAACATGCTAGGTTAATTGGGAACTGGGTATGAATGTGAGTGTGAATGGTTGTTTGTCTATATGTGCCCTGTGATTGGCTGGCCACCAGTCCAGGGTGTACCCCGCCTCTCGCCCGAAGACAGCTGGGATAGGCTCCAGCACCCCCGCGACCCTCGTGAGGAAAAGCGGTAGAAAATGAATGAATGAATTTGACTATAACATCATTCTGCCAAGAAAATTATGTTGTATTGAAACAATAGCGTGATTTCATTTTCATATAAGCTAGTCTGTTTGATGCAATTTCAGACAGCAAAATGAGGTTCGGACCTTAGCAGTGAAAAAACTGCATAAACCGACCTTACTCAATTAGCTACTGTACCACAGAAAGTAAAAGCATTACTTTCAACAGCTAGCGAGGGAAGTGGTTTTCTTTTAAATTCATTAATGCATTTAAAAAGAAGGGGGCAAGGGTTTTGTAGGACTTTCACCATCAGTGTTGTTCTGCTCCCGCTGCGAGCCCAGCAGGGAGATGACAGGTTCTCAATAAATTATCCAGTTGAGCTCGACTTCAGAGCCTTTACTTTGCACTTAAGCGCTATAAAACTCAACATAAAGAAATAAAGCATGTCAATTATGCCTTACATAAGATAAAGAACTTTTCTCTGTGACATTCAAACATAAATGAAAGATATTCACACAAATGTAAAAGCTTGAGGCTAAATTACATTGAAAATCCCATATACGTGCCAGGAAATAGCATTAGTAATTTACATGGTGATTTCCAACACCACCAAATATGACAACCAATTAGATATTTTAATGTACATTCCAGCTAAACAGAGGATTAATAATTAGCATGGCATACTTTCCGGTAATCATTTTCTATGGCTGAACAAGAGACAATGTACATTAGCAAACTGCATGTGGCTGCAGGTACTTCCTGACTACAGCAATACCCCGAGGATAAACCGAGTATAAAGGCATACTTGCAAATGACTCATAATCTCATTTTTTTCATCTTTTTCCTGATTACGTAATATACAACATTTTAAGGACCTTAAACATAAACTGGCCACCTTAACATAAGGTGGCCAGAAATATTTCAGTATTGAACAAAGCAAAATTTGTTCTCAATCAGAAATCACTCCACACTCTTTATTGCTCTCTGGTTCTACCATATCTTACTTATTGTGTGGAAATATGGGCTAATAACTATAAAAGCAATCTTCACTCGCTAAATGTACTGCAAAAAAGGTCAGTAAGGATAATTCATAATGCCGCCTACAGAGAACATACTAACTCCTTATTTCTAAAATCACAAATACTTCAACTTGCTGATATAGTTCATCTTCAAACAGCTAAAATAATGCATAAGGCTAAAAATAACTGATTACCTAAAAATGTCATCCAATACTTCTCAACAAGAGAGGAGAAATATGATCTCAGGGAAGAACTACATTTGAAACACTTATATGCTAGGACTACGTTAAAAAGCCATAGCATTTCAGTATGCGGAATCAAACTATGGAATGGATTGAGTAAGGACCTCAAACAATGCACAACGATGAGCCAATTCAAGAAACAATACAAGCAGTTGATGTTTGCTAAATACAAGGATGAAGAGTCTTGAACCAGTCATGATGTGCTATATATATCACTATATTGACACTTACTATGGTACCCATTATGTTATTGTATGGTCATATCACCTTGTACTTCGGTACGAGGTACATTATTAAAAAAAAAAAAAAAACTTAAAATGCATTATGGAAAGCAGGAAGTGAACAAATGTAACGGTTACTGATTGTAAAAGTACCATATGGAGGGGTAGGATTTAATAAGCTTTTGGACATGTGGAACTGTGAACTGATTATGGGATGCACTCAATTGTAATCTGATGCATGTTCAAATGAAATAAAACCATTACCATTACCATAAATCCCATAATAAGTCATACATTTTTTTAAAAGGAATAGAGTAACCAATTTTGAATGTTACCATGTTAAGTCTATAAAAATGCACACACCCCTGTGATGCATTTGCACTATGTCACTGTTTTGAGCAAAATTAGTTCATAGAGTTGGAAATTGTTTGAAATTGTTGCAAGTCAGCTGATTTTTATTAATGTATTTGGTTAATCAGTTGATTGTATGCAGAAGGATGGCGCCAGCAACTTATGCAGTGGCTTGTACAAATACATTATTGAATATTAAGAGGTTCTCAATAGTATTTCAGTTGGGTAGGTAGCCTAGGTGGGGCATCCATCCATTTTCTATACCGCTTATCCTCATTAGAGTTGCAGGGGTTAAGCTGGAGCCTATCCGAGCTGACTTCAGGCGAGACGCTCATGCATGAGCATGATAGAAAATGAAAAAGTGATCATAATTTTGCCTTTTATCTTCCATGTGATCGTTTTAAATAATGAAAAAAAATCTTACACCAGAGGCTTTTAACAAAACATTTACAAGCTGTGTTTAGACACTGTTGGTGGAATATCATTATATGATCATTTTAATCACTGCCCAATTATATACAGAGATGATAATAGATGATATTGACTTGCTGGCCAGCACTCACTCAAGTCAATCAATATTTCTGCTTTAAGGCCAATTACAGGAAAAATGTGTGAAGAGACTCGAGTGATCTGGAGCAAACTACTCCTTGATGGCTTTGCATAGCAATTAGATAAGTGTGACCTGACCGTACCACTAAAACGCTTGCATGTGTTTATATTCAGTATAAGCAATGTTCCAGTCAAATGAAGTTAAACATACAATGGCTAATCACACCTACATAGTATAACAAAAAATCTGCTGTTCCCAAGTGAATAAAAGAAAAAAAATAAAGAAAGATGAAGGAAATGAGGAGCTGAAAATAGTCTTAAAAAAATAGTCTTAAAGTCCAGGTGTGTGCACGTATTCGTGTAAGAAATCTCACCTTAACGGTCTCGTAGTTAAGGAGCGAGTCAATGGCTGCGTTGCCTGCTTCGTTGTCTGCTTTGTTCATTTCTATGCGGAAACGGGTCCTGTGTGAAGAAACAAGCAACATGATCACTTCTGTCCACTGTCCCAACCAAATACACAGAAAAAAGGAAAGCAATAAGGAACCGTGGAAACCATAAGCTTAATTATTTGCTAAAAATATAATACTAAAGAAAAAACAGCCTACATCTCTTTACTCTTTGTTACAGGCGACAGAGCAAACTATTTGTAATTGTACATTATTTGGCCAAAATTCACACCAATTTGTATGCAGTATGTAATTGTGAAAAATACAGACATACATATCTGCTAAGACAGTGATTTTCAACCACTAGTGTACCTTGAGAAACCGTCAGGTGTGCCGTGAGGAATTATCCAATATCACTTTTTATAGTTAACATTGATTAATCATCATTTGCAAATATTATGTCAATATCCACGTATACATGGACCCAAATATTCCAATTGCATTTGGTTTATTTGCTCAAACGGAAAGAATTGAAGAGGGATGGAATATTCCTTTCCCCAATCCAATTCGGGTATCTTGTACCCGCTCAAACGGAAAGTTGTCAGGGTGTGTTCTTCTTTGTGGTGTTTTTCTTCTGTTGTTTATTGGCGGTTGGCAAGCAGCTTTCGTGTGCATTAGCGCCATCTGTGAAACAGAATCTAAACCCTTCTATACGCCATTCACAAGTGCAGTTTTATTAAAAAAGAAAATATATATCTATATAAAACATGTGTTTAACATGTTTAAACATGAGTTTAATTATAAAATATTAGCAAGATTGAATTTGATCTTTTCCTGTTTAAATTTATCCCGGGTGCGTTCTTTCTGCGCATGCTCAGATATGACGTAACACGCAGATCCAGACGTTCTTCAGTTTTAAAAATGGAGGCGAGCAATCGGCATTGGACTAAGCAAAGTTTGTTTTTGATTTAAACTAAATTTCAAGACTGGACAGATGAATAACTGGCAATACGGAGTTATTCCAACAAATGAAAGAAAAACTCGAGGAAGTCGGTATCACGTGATGTTGGTGTTTACGTTTTACTGGGCATGCCCTATTGACTATTTTGTTTGATTTTCACTGTGCATGTAGACAAGAGATTGGAATATTCCTTTCTATGGATACCATTGTTTTCCGAAAGGTCATTCGGAAAGAGAAAAACTGGTCATGTAGAAACGTGGCTACTGTGGAGTGTCTGTGGTGTAAAGACTGGCAGAGCAATGTAATATTGGTCCGTGTGGCAACACCTACCTTGTTCCTCCGATAGACTTATTGATGCACGTGTGAGGTCATGGTGACATTTTGTAACATTTTTGGTTAGTGGTGTGCCACAAGATTTTTTCAATGTAAAAAAAAACGTGCCGTGGCTCAAAAAAGGTTGAAAAACACTGTGCTAAGAGACCACCTCAAATTTGCCTGAATTCTTGCATCTTTCTTTGCATGTATGACAGACTTTCCATTCCAGTTGCCTACTGAATCACAATGCAAACACATGGTCACAAGCCATCAAACAAAGCAGAGTGTTCTTGTGCCAGGAATGGCATCAAGTCACCAAACAGCAGTGTGAAAGACTGGCGGAGCGAGAGCCAAGACGCATGAAAGCTGCGATTCAAAAAAATCAGTGTTAGTCCACCAAACATTGCTTTCAACTTTAAAATTTGATTTTTACATATTATAATAATGGCGGCATGGCGGACTAGTGGTTAGCGCGCATACGTCACAGCTAGGAGACCAGAGTTCAATTCCATCCTCGGCCATCTCTGTGTGGAGTTTGCATGTTCTCCCCGTGCATGCGTGGGTTTTCTCCGGGTACTCCGGTTTCCTCCCACATTCCAAAAGCATGCTAGGTTAATTAGCGACTCCAAATTGTCCATAGGTATGAATGTGAGTGTGAGTGGTTGTTTGTCTATATGTGCCCTGTGATTGGCTGGCGACCAGTCCAGGGTGTACCCCGCCTCTCGCCTGAAGACAGCACCCCCGCGACCCTCGTGAGGAAAAAGCGGTAGAAAATGAATGAATGAATGAATATTATAATAATAACATTAAAAACAAAAAATGCTTAGGTTTATGTAGCCAATATACGGTGAGCTACTAAAAAGCAACTTGCAAGGCACAAATGCCTGCCGGGTTGGACCCAAAAAGGGGGAGCACATCACCCCAATTCTGGCCTCCCTACATTGGTTGCCTGTTTGCTTTAGGATTGATTTTCAGATTTTATTGTTTGTTTTTAAGGCGTTGAATGGGCTGGCCCCCCAAATACATCTCGGACCTCATCCAAATTTACTCTCCAGCGCGGTCACTGAGGTCCGAGGGCCAGCTCCAACTTGTGGTGACTAAGACTAGACTTAAGACCAGGGGGGACCGAGCCTTTTCTGTGGTTGGCCCCCCCAGACTATGGAACTCTCTCACCGATCGTCACGAAACTTGGTGAATACGTCTATCATGACAGGACGCAGCAAAAAGTCTCAAGAACCCATATTGCAAAACCAACAGGAAGTCGGCCATTTTTGATGGCGTCGGCCATTTTCGGGCCAGAAGTAGGCGGCACAAGTACCTTCCGCACGGTCCGATTGTCGCAAAAAATTTTTTAATGGAGGTTTGGGGCGTCAGACGTTACGTGACCGCATACCCGCCTCCTGGTAAAAAATTGTAAGTCCCGTAACTCCCTTACGACTTATTCGATCACCCCTTTTTTTGTACGACGTGTCCGCGCGCGAGCGTACCCCTGACTTGCACGTACCCCCCGAGCGCGTCAGGGTGCTCGAGCCCGCTCATCACTGCTTGCAGTTTTAATTGTAATTGGTTTTATTTTTTTTATACTTTTATTGTTTTGTTTCTTGTTTTTAATATTTTAATATCTATTTTACTATTTTATTTCTTAAATGATCTTTTAGTTTTGGATTATTACTTTTTATTTTTACTAGTCTGTGCAGCACTTTGGAAACTTTAATATTATACTTATAAAATGTGCTATGGGCGACACGGCGGTCGGGTGGTTAGCGCGCAGACCTCACAGCTAGGAGACCAGGGTTCAATTCCACCCTCGGCCATCTCTGTGTGGAGTTTGCATGTTCTCCCCGTGCATGCGTGGGTTTTCTCCGGGTACTCCGGTTTCCTCCCACATTCCAAAAACATGCTAGGTTAATTGGCGACTCCAAATTGTCTATAGGTATGAATGTGAGTGTGAATGGTTGTTTGTCTATATGTGCCCTGTGATTGGCTGGCGACCAGTCCAGGGTGTACCCCGCCTCTCGCCCGAAGACAGCTGGGATAGGCTCCAGCACCCCCTGCGACCCTCGTGAGGAAAAAGCGGTAGAAAATGAATGAATGAATGAAAATGCGCTATATAAATAAAGTGGATTGGATTGGACACCTCTCCTGTAAACAGTATTAGATCTGTGTTAATTGAGAAAGAACATTAGCTATTTATATCAGCATATTGTAATACAGGTGTGCTCATTATTACCTCCACTGTGTCATAAGAATGGTGAAAAGGGTGTAAGTGGATAATGTACCCAAGGCCACCGCCGTGAATGCTCCACCACACTTGTAGAACTGCAGAGGATGACAAAAAAAAAAAAAAACAGGTAAAGGAAAATGCATTTGACGTACCGTGACTTAACAGCACTAAGAAAGAAAGCACGCTCCAACGCTGGGAGTCACAAGTGAGAGTGCACAGTTAGTGACCGTTCCGCTATGAAATGGAGTGTTACAAATGGAGGGGAAACTACAAGACCTAATCGTGCTAATGCTTTAGCTATTTGGGCAATGGAGTCTGTCCTCATTACAGCCAAGCTGACATTATGGTCCAGAGTGGAATAATAAGGCAAAGCTATAGATGAGCCTGAGTCTTTTTAGTGGTGCCAATATAGGGAGGCATACTCTACAGGAGAACATTAAGCCGCCACAAAAGCTTTGGGATTCATCATCGTTGCTAATGGGCTCCGGGTTGCCACCCAAAGAACACGGGGATTCATCTAATGAAAATGAGACAATATCCTGAAATTAATTTCCTGACAATCTGCTGCAAAGTGTGTCAAGGTGATGAAAGGTGCGTGCTACTGAAATATTAACAAGAACTCACAAAGCAAGAATATAAAGAGCTTTTTTTTCCTCTCCATGACAAACAACCATGAAGATAGATCTCAAAACAGAATTTACCAGAATGGCGCTAACGAGGCCCATCTCAAAGACAGTGGGACCCAGATTGAAGATGAGGGCACTGAGGACAAAGGAGATGCCTCGGGTGCCACGGTCGATGGCCTTGGACAATGCTCCTGTCTGGCGGCTGAGATGGAAGCCCAGATCCAGATTGTGCAAATGGAGGAAGACGTTCTTGGCGATGCGTCGGATGGAGCTCTGGGCCACCTTGCCAAATACCATGTTTCGAAGCTCATTGAAGAGGGCGGCACAGGCCCGCGAACATCCATCTGGGGTAGCAGAGGACACAGGCGGTTAAACACAGTGACTGTGAAAAGCGCCAGGAGGTTCAAACTGCAGGACTGAGTGTTATGAAAAGAAACTACACAGATTTACGATAAGGCGACAATTTTATTCAAGAGGAGACTGAGGGCGCCAAGAAAATAGACCAATGTAGAAATTTGGAGACTGGAGTATAATATTGCAGCAGGGACCCCGCTCCCCCTCCCCCATTAAGAACATAGCAAACACCCGCTGCGTATCAAGAGCCCGTCGGATCTATTCTGCCCCCCCACACCCCCCCAGCATGGACTGTTTTCTCGCCTGGCGCTGTAGAACAACCAGGTTTAGAGACAGCTACTTCCCCCTGGAAATCAGACTGCTCAATGCCAAATAAGCCCGTCTACCTGCCCACACGCACAACCAAAACTTTAAATTATTGTTCATTCATTCATTCATTCATTTTCTACCGCTTTTTCCTCACGAGGGTCGCGGGGGTTGCTGGAGCCTACCCCGGCGGGGTACACCCTGGACTGGAGGCCAGCCAATCACAGGGCACATATAGACAAACAACCATTCACACTCACATTCATACCTATGGACAATTTGGAGTGGCCAATTAACCTAGCATGTTTTTTGGAATGTGGGAGGAAACCGGAGTACCCGGAGAAAACCCACACAAGCACGGTGAGAACATGTAAACTCCACACAGAGATGCCCGAATGTGGAATTGAACTGGGGTCTCCTAGCTGTGAGACCACTCGTCCACCGTGCAGCCAACTAAAGAACTTTCATTCATTCATTTTCTACTGCTTATCCTCACGAGGGTCGTGGGGGGTGCTGGAGCCTATCCCAGCTGTCTTTAAGTGAGAGACACCCTGGACAGGTCACCAGCCAATCACAGGGCACATATAGACAAACAACCATTCACACTCACATTCATACCTATGGACAATTTGGAGTCGCCAATTAACCTAGCATGTTTTTGGAATGTGGGAGGAAACCGGAGTACCCGGAGAAAACCCACGCATGCACGGGGAGAACATGCAAATTCCACACAGGAATTGAACCCTGGTCTCCTAGCTGTGAGGTCTGAACACTAACCATTCGACCGCCGTGCCGTCCTAAATTATTGTTATTTATTCTAAATTATTTGTAGAAATTACTGTTTACGCTGTACATTGTTGTTCATATTTGATGTAATCTATTTATTCTCCACATTTATTATTTATTATTTATTATTTATTATTTATTATTTATTATTTATTATTTATTATTTATTATTTATTATTTATTATTTATTATTTATTATTTATTATTTATTATTACACAGGAGCCAGGCAATGACATTTCGTTGGCAATTTCACTGCTGTGTTATTGTGCAATGACAATAAAGAAAGTCTATATCCAACTCCAAAGTAGTGTTCATTTTTATCATTTCTGTCCTGGTATTCTCAAACATAACATCACATGGTATCAACATGGCACAGTTGGAACGCTGACTTGCATCGTCTGTGCCGTTACGTCCTTGCACTGTGGGTACTGTAACAAATTCAGAAGCTTCAGTAGGTCATTCCCACACACACACACACACACACACAGCAAAAAAAATAATAATAATAAATCACCATGACTGTCACAAATTAATATTAGTCTAGCACCTGGCCTTCTTGTGGCAATTTCACCGATTTGTGTGAACACAAAAGGTTGTCGTATGAGACCCGGAGTCGGGTAGTAATTGCTCAGTCTGCCGGTCTTCATGGAGCAGTAATGTGGCGTTAAATAGGAATGCTCATCAAATGAACAATGTGTCCACATCTGACAAGGTAGGATGAGCACTTGGGCACCTTTTCAGCCAAATTACACACCATGCCAAAGACACCGTCCCAGGGCATTTCAGAGAGGGTGCAAAAAAAAATAAAAAATTCCAATTCCATTCGTAGAGAGCATCCCGTGCATTTTTCCTTGTCATCCTAATTCATCCTGCCTGAAATCCTGCTCATGCGCTCCAATTATTCACCGAGCACTACGGAGAGAGATCTAAGTGGACTCATTAAAATAAGTGGCTACAGGGGGTATCCAAGCTGATCTCATTCTAACGCAGAGACACTTGCAGTAGGTGTCGGGTCGCTATTTATGCTTTTCATCAGCCCTGCAGGGGAAAAAAAAATAGTCTAATCAGGAGAGGACTTCAAGGTAGAGCTCTACCTCACTCACCTCTGACTCCTCTTTTATGCACAGGGTCTCCTTGGACAAAAGAAATGAGGTGTACAAACAGGGAGCGGGAGAAAGAAACAACCCTGGCCTCTGTCAGAAACCAGTTTCAAAAGACAGAACAAAATGTCACTGACACCGCTTTGGAACTATAGATGAAGAAATGTTTACCTTGACAGTATACGGTTGCTGCGGGGAAAATAAACACTTTCAATGCATACAATGCTGATCACAATTTTAAGAGTAGTTGAAAAATTACACCTAGTCTTCGGCAGCAAAATCTGGTTCTTGGGACATGGAATGTCAGACGGTGGAAGGAATACTTTGAGGTCCTTCCCAATCCCACCACTGACATACCTTCCATAGAGCAGTGATTTTTGTGCCGCGGCACACAAGTGTGCCGTGAGAAATCGTCAGGTGTGCCGTGAGGAATTATTAATTCATTCATTTTCTACCGCTTTTCCTCACGAGGGTCGCGGGGGTGCTGGAGCCTATCCCAGCTGTCTTCGGGCGAGAGGCAGGGTACACCCTGGACTGGTCGCCAGTCAATCACAGGGCACATATAGACAAACAACCATTCACACTCACATTCATACCTACTACATTCATACCCTTGGAGTTGCCAATTAACCCTTTTTGGAATGTGGGAGGAAACCAGAGTACCCGGAGAAAACCCACGCATGGGGAGAACATGCAAACTCCACACAGAGATGGCCGAGGGTGGAATTTAACCCTGGTCTCCTAGCTGTGAGGTCTGCGCGCTAACCACACAACCACCGTGCTGCCTGGTCACAGAACAGGAGTTCAGTGCCAGTTGAGGTGACTAAGGCATCTAGCCCAGATGCCTCCCTAGTGAGGTGTTCCGGGCATGCTCAGCCCGGGAAAAGGCTCTAGGACAGGGGTCTAAAACATGCGGCCCGCGGCCCAAATGTGGCCCGCAGGACACTAGTTTGAGGCCCCCGCCTTGATATGAAAGTTTAATGTTAGTGCGGCCCGCGCAAGTTTGATATGGATGCTGTATGGTATCATGTACCCAGAAAAAATTATTACGTTTGATTAATGTTCATGTTAAAGGTTAAATAACTGTTAATAGTTATCCTCCCTATCCGTGTGGAAGTGGTAAGTTTTTGGCCATTGAAGTTTAAAGGAAATAACTTGAAGGCTATCATTTAGGTCGCTAGCTCTCTAGTTTGCGAGTTAGCATGTGTCTCAAGACCCTGCAGTTGCGCAATATGTTGTAAATAAAAAGAGTATAAATGTGACTATAGTCGTGTTTTGTCATGTCTACAGGGCTCTAATAATGCTTTGTTCATTTTAATCTGAAAAAAATAATTTGTCTACCCACCAACTATATGTGGTTTCTTAAGTTTTGATTATTTGCCATTTTATTATTATTATTATTATTATTATATTTATTTATTACTGATTGATTGATTTTCTTTATTCTTGATTTGTTTATTTATTTTTCCATCTTATTTTGTGTAGAAAAATAAAAAGTAAGATATTTGAGAACAGTGGAATGTTTTATCAGAGCTTTTCTTTTAGAAAATTGGAACCAAAGCGAAGTTAAATTTTTTTGTTTTTAATTAATGTGTTTTTTTTGTTTTGTTTTTTTTTTTTGGAAAACCTGATGCGGCCCAGTCTCACCCAGACCCGAGCTCCAGTGGCCCCCCAAGTAAATTGAGTTTGAAACCCCTGCCCTAGGACACACAAGACATAGGAAACCTTGGAGAGTTTATGTCTCACAGCTGGCCTGGGAACACCTTGGTGTCCTCCCGGTGGAGCTGGAGGAGGTGGCCGGGAACCAGGAGGTCTTGACTGAGACTGCCGCCCCCGCGACCCGGACCCAGATAAGCAGAAGAGAATGGAATGGAACCTTTTTTTTTTTTGCCTTTGCCATCATGAGATCATGACAATGTGAATATGAAAATGACACTGAATCCACATTTACTGCTGTGGTCTTAAAAGATTTGATCTGCTGATAAGCAGCCTATTTCACTTTAATATACAACAGTGCAAAAATGAAAATAAAAAATGTTCAACTGGTGTTGAAATTTTGATCAGGAGTGTATGCGCGGGACTGAAAAGATGTTCTCAATTATAGAACATGTAATGTAAATAAAATGAGGAGAAAGCAGCACGGTATTGATGCGTGTCTAGAAAGGTCAGCCTGGAGATAATAGGCAGTCCCACAGTCCCCTCTGATGAGCACGGCACCTGCTAGTGAAACAAGTCTGAAACTCACAGCCAATCAGCACGGCCGTTGCCATGGTAGCCACAGTGCTTGGCGCATCGTTCAGGTTCAGCATGTGTCCCGACATCTGGTTAAGCTCGTCCACTGCATACTTAAACATGAAGGGCACCGTCACATTGGTGATCTGGGAAGGCAGAGGGAGGGAGGAGGAAAAAAGGAAATAGTTACAAAGAAAAACAACAACAACCTCAGTATAGTCTGGCAACAGGATTGTAGTCTTGGGTAGTGCATATTTCCTTGGTTGATTACCGAGGAAATGAATGATGAGTTTTTCTGTCAATGTTCTGAACTCCTGTTTCAATGGCAATGTTTTACTGAGCTGACGTCATGCTGTTCTACTTTAGTTGAGAATGCAGGGCTTGACAATAACAAAGTTAAAACAAAATTCAGGCAAGTAAATCCAATCAGTGATATTAGCAACAACGCTCCCTGACTTACACAAAATAAACACAGTTAGGACACTAATAATTTGCAAAGAGCTTTGCTGGCTTACAGCCACGCCCATTTAAGGAAGTCTGCCCCTCTGTGACATCACAGAAGGGGCAGTTTTACCACGCCTTTTGCAAACCTGGTTTAACACAAGAATACAACATTCTAACTACATTTATAGGTCAGAAAAGTGGGAAAAGCACAATAGGGTCCCTTTAACATTATTAGAGCCCCGTAGACATGAAATAACAACCCAATTGTCACATTTACACTCCTATTATTCTTTGATTACATCCCATTACGCAGGTTATGGGATCTCTGCAGGGACATAAATGATTGCATGACTTTCAAAATGATGGGGAAGTTTATAGAGTTCAGTAGTTGAATTGAAAACGTTTTACACAGGACGAAATAAGAATTTGTTGAATCATTTTGATGATTATAGCTCACATCCCCAATTCAGTATCTTTCTATCTCTAATTACAGGGCTCGACAATAACGATGTACCGATGGCCCAGGGCAAGTTAAAACAAAATAGTTATCCTCCCTATCCGTGTGGAAGTGGTAAGTTTTTGGCTATTTAAGTTTAAAGGAAATAACTTGAAGGCTACCGTTTAGGTCGCTAGCTCTCTAGTTTGTGAGTTAGCATGTGTCTCAAGACCCTGCAGTTGCGCAATATGTTGTAAATAAAAAAAGTATAAATGTGACTATAGTCGTGTTTTGTCATGTCTACAGGGCTCTAATAATTCTTTGTTAATTTTAATCTGCAAAAATTATTTGTCTACCCACCAACTATATGTGGTTTCTTGAGTTTTTATTATTTGCAGTTTTATTATTATTATATTTATTTATTACTGATTGATTGATTTTCTTTATTCTTGATTTGTTTATTTATTTTCCATCTTATTTTGTGCAGAAAAATAAAAATTAAGATATTTGAGAACAGTGGAATGTTTTATCAGAGCTTTTATTGTAGAAAATCGGAACCAAAGCACTGAAAAAGTTATATATACAGTATATTTTTCTGTTTTTAATAAATGCGGTTTGTTTGTTTTTTTGGAAAACCTGATACGGCCCAGCCTTGCCCAGACCCACCTCCAGTGGCCCCCAGGTAAATTGAGTTTGAGACCCCTGATGTAGAGCCCTGGAATGAATGAAAAGTTGGTTGCAGCCATGTGGTGCACTTTTTCCCGTAACTGATTCAAAATGAAATTCATCGAGTATCTATTTTAACAAAATCAAATTCTCAATAACCAATCTGCACATTGTCACTGTAGACCCAGACGAAGGACCCTCCCCCGGCCCCTCCACTCCAAGAAGTTAACTTTGTTTTATTTTCAAATATGTACATGTTGGCTGCCTGTGCTTGCATGTGGATTCTTTGTGACTTGTTCTGTGGCTGCTGCTGTGCTAATGGAAGCGAACTGGGTATTAGGGCTAATTAAAAGCACAGGGGCAGCTGTGAGAGTCAACATAGGCACTTTGCAACACATTAGGGCAGCCAGAGAACACAGGAGAAACGCAGCACAGCACTTTGCTTTCCATCTAATTTATTGGAATTTAGTCAAATGCTGCATGATATTCTGTCATTTTGCATCAGTAAAGGGAATTTATAGACCGATAGATACTTTATTGATTCATATTTCCTGCAGCTCTGCAAAAATGTCATAATTTAAAAAAACTCATACTAATTTCATGATGATGTTCCATGAAGTGCCAGATGTAGGTAAAATTGTCATAATGACAATCTGTAGCCGCCGATATGTTATTGTAGCTAAGTATTCCATTTATTGTTATTCAGCTAATTGGACACACACATAAATTATGGTTCCATTTAAAGTAGACAAACTGGAGGCACAGGAAGAGAACAATCAATAAAAGGTTGGATGGAACTTTGGCTGTGGCCTCTTTAACACACACACACACACGACACACACAAGAGGAAACCATGCTGAGGGGACAAATCTATTTGGCAGCTGTGACTAAGTGATTGTTTTACAGGATGTAAATTAGTAGACATCAGTAGAAAATACATCATGCACTCACAATTACTTTCATTTAGACTTGCACAGGTCCTTACACCCACAATTACTTTCATTTGGCATGGTTATGGAAATGTCTTTTGGTATGTTTGCTGTACAATTACAGGTACAGTCGTCTGTCACTACATCCTGGTTAGAGCATCGTACCCTCGGTTTTTCAGAAATTTGTTAATTAATCATTAATAATCACAGTTTCCTGGTTGGCGACAGCCTGGTAAGCAACTATCCATCCATGCATTTTCTATGCCGCTTATCCTCACTAGGGCTGCGGGGGTATGCTGGAGCCTATCCCAGCTGACTTCGGGCAAGAGGCGGGGTACACCCTGGACTGGTCGCCAGCCAATCACAGGACACATGTAGACAAACAACCATTCACACTCACATTCATACCTATGGACAATTTGGCCAATTCGCCAATTAACCTAGCATGTTTTTGGAAAATATATATATATTGATATGGATGCTGTATGGTATCATGTACCCCGAAAAAATTATT
Source organism: Doryrhamphus excisus (assembly GCF_030265055.1). NCBI lineage: Eukaryota > Metazoa > Chordata > Actinopteri > Syngnathiformes > Syngnathidae > Doryrhamphus > Doryrhamphus excisus. The sequence continues at coordinate 7,342,594 of NC_080488.1, read as the reverse complement.
ACGTTTGATTAATGTTCATGTTAAAGGTTAAATAACTGCTAATAGTTATCCTCATTATCCGTGTGGAAGTGGTAAGTTTTTGGCTATTTAAGTTTAAAGGAAATAACTTGAAGGCTACTGTTTCGGTCGCTAGCTCTCTAGTTTGCGAGTTAGCATGTGTCTCAAGACCCTGCAGTTGCGCAATATGTTGTAAATAAAAAGAGTATAAATGTGACTATAGTCACTCTACAGGGCTCTAATAATGCTTTGTTCATTTCAATCTGAAAAAAATAATTTGTCTACCCACCAACTATATGTGGTTTCTTAAGTTTTTATTATTTGCCGTTTTATTATTATATTTATTTATTTATTACTGATTGATTGATTTTCTTTATTCTTGATTTGTTTATTTATTTTTCATCTTATTTTGTGCAGAAAAATAAAAAGTAAGATATTTGAGAACAGTGGAATGTTTTATCAGAGCTTTTATTGTAGAAAATCAAAATCAAAGCAAAGTTTATTCATTTTTCTGTTTTTAATAAATGCGTTTTTTTGGTTTTTTTTTGAAAACCTGATGCGGCCCAGTCTCACCCAGACCCTAGCTCCAGTGGCCCTCAAGTAAATTGAGTTTGAGACCCCTGGTTTAGATTCTGTTCCCCAGATGGCGCTAATGCACATCAAAAGCTGCTTGCCAACCACCAATAAACGACAGAAGAAGACGACGACGACGAAGAACGCAACCTGACAACTTTCCGTTTGAACGGGTACAATTCGGATTGGCACTTTTCTTTCGGAATGAGGTGTATACAAAGGTTAAATTCTTTCCGTAGGGCAGCACGGCGGTCTAGTGGTTAGCGCGCAGACCTCACAGCTAGGAGACCAGGGTTCAATTCCACCCTCGGCCATCTCTGTGTGGAGTTTGCATGTTCTCCCCGTGCATGCGTGGGTTTTCTCCGGGTACTCCGGTTTCCTCCCACATTCCAAAAACATGCTAGGTTAATTGGCGACTCCAAATTGTCCATAGGTATGAATGTGAGTGTGAATGGTTGTTTGTCTATATGTGCCCTGTGATTGGCTGGCGACCAGTCCAGGGTGTATCCCGCCTCTCGCCCAAAGACAGCTGGGATAGGCTCCAGCACCCCCCGCGACCCTCGTGAGGAAAAAGCGGTAGAAAATGAATGAATGAATTCTTTCCGTTTGAGCAAATAAACCGAATGCAATTGGAATATTTGGGTCCATGTATACGTGGCTAATGTTTCTTCTTTCCACGGTACTTTGATGAATTGATTTGTAACATTTCTATATAAAAAATAAAATAAAAACAACAAACCCTCCATGAAAACGAAAGCAAAAATGAAACAACACATGATAGCAATAACTGCAATGCTGTATGAGCCACAATCAAAACACAAACATTTTTCCCAAAGTACAGTACTTTCAAAACCATACTGCAATTACAAGAAGAAATTACACTGCCGGAAACAAACCACGCAATTTCTGTGTATGTGTACACAGAAAAGACTGAAAAGACTTTCTGGGTACTTTCTGCTGCTGAGCTCTCCAAGAACCTGCCTGTCTAAGATAGCACTTTAGATCAAACCTTAGATTTGTAACGGCAAGGCTTTTATTTCTAAAAAGCAGCCTTTTACTGTAATGACCTGTGGTGAGGGATTTTAGACGACCGCTACACCTTTCAGCATCGTCTCCTTTACTGATTACAACCTTTCACCCGGACTTCAATATTACAAAATAGTCCAATCGCTCAGGAAGATCGCGCTTTGAGAGCGGGGAGATATTAAAAGTGTTCAACAGAGAGAAACGACGACTCTGTAACGGCTGCAATGAATTATTTCTAAAGCCAGAAATTAGTTCAGCTAGCCTCAAAAGAAGCATGGACTTTATAGAGTACATCCGTTTTATAACTGCAAATCCACATTTTGTAACTGTACACAAAACGCAAGGCCACTGCGGCGTGGAAGAATGCATCGAGATTTCAGTTTTGTTTATCGGTTTCCAATGCAGCGCGAGTCCCTGGGACTCACAAGTGGTGATTTGAGGGGGACACTAGGAAATTCAATGGAATTCTTCTCTCTATTTCTTATGTTCTTTTTCTTAAACAGGCAGGTTGAAGTCTTTCCATTGTGGTGCGGTATGATTACACTTAAGGGGTATACTCATTTGTGTTCAAAATGGATCTGAAATTAAATAAATTAAATGTGACAATGTTACAGATTCAATGGAAGAATGTACAAAAATGTTGAGGTCTAGGCTGATCAGTAGTACTGGAAGTAGAAAATACAGCTCCAACCGTCTGTCGACGAGCAATAGCGTTTATGTTTTTCTTTCTCCATCCGAGGAGAACAAAATGGGGACCATCCAAAGTATTTAGCATCACCGCTGTTGTGCTGAAGGAGCAGTAAAAAAGTTGCTATATATTGCTTCATGCTGCTGTTCTTGTCTTGATTATAAAGGACAAACATAACAAGCAGCATTTAGCTCTGTTAACTCTGCTGCACCATTAGCTATGAGCTAACTAGCTAGGTAAGTAAATACTGTGCATACAAACAGGCTGTTATCATTGGCTGGTCAGTGTTGGTCATTGGGTTCTATGTTGTTACCGCATGCTTGCCTGTCACTTGGAGTTGCATTACAAAATGGTACAGAATAAGCCGTTATGTGTTTATTTTATTTACATTTCAGGTTGGATTTTATTTTGACAACCTCAGTCAAGGACCTCAGCTGTGATGCATTCACGGTCTTACAGAAAATCAGATTTTTTTTTTTAATCTCGACAAAAAGTATATTATATATATATATATATATATATTAGGGTGCATCAAAAAACACAATTATTGAATTTTGATATGGCTGTGTACTAAAAGTGTTCCAATATATGTAGAAGCAACACATATAAAATATTTTTCCAATACATGATTATTTAGGGGTGCCACCATACATCTGTTTTTGTGGAATAAAGTGGTGAACAGTTCAATGGTCGCCATGGAGATTTGAGGTCAGCAAAAACTGCAGCTCAAGAACTCTGAGGTGATCTTTATGTGTTTTTTGGTATTTATACTCCTATGACATATTACTAGCAAATTTGTGGTTTTGTCTTTGTAATTTGAATGATTTGTAGTCATATTTATAGGTATTTAGTGCTCATTGCCTCTACTGTAGCTAACATTAGCTAGCTACAGTTTGCTAATGGCAGTTGGCTAATAGCTGAGCAAGCATAACATCAACAACAGTAATATAGAGTAGACAGTATTGCTTATGCCTCATATTTATTGAGAGTGGTACTGTAGTCCTACATAATCTGATATACACTTGTCCATTTATTATTTTAGGCACTGTGCAGCACAACCCACCAGCTCTCCTAAGATGCTGCCCTCTGGTCTTTGGTCTGGGCCCCCTTTGATAACCCTATAGAAAATGATGCTGTATAGAAGTTCATTGTATTCAACATTTCCAGGTCAATGTTTTGGCAATTAGACTAGAAATTGCACATTTTCCGAAATTTTACAAAAGTTTGTGTAAGGTGGCACCCCTAAATCTCAATGGATTTCCTCAAAACTTTGCAAAAGACATTTTTATGTTCATTAGAAAAAAATGGAATGCCAGCCAAATTGATATTATGAATTAAAAATTTCCCATTCAAATTTGATGCACCCTAATATATATATTTTATTTTCCCCAATCGGGCGAAGGAAGCCATAACAAAGAGGTTGAAGAGTTAGCTGTGGGTTGCCAAGTCCTGTCCCTCACACTCACCAATATTATAACGTTTAAGAAACACTATGACTTTCTACAGCCTGTGTAAGGCTAAGGAGTATTTAAAAGTATTTATTTACAGTAAACCAAAATTTAATGATTTTATTATTTTTCTTGATATCTTCTTAGTTAAATTTGTAAAAAAAAATTCAGTGCCTCACCAGCCATGAACGTCACAGGGTAATTTTTTGGGGGGGGTGGGGAGATACTGGATAGTGAATTTACTTCGTCCTTTCATATTTTTATTTGTGCGACTATCTGAATGTGAATATAAGTAGCCACAGTATAACATAAAGAACAACAATCGTCTTGAATAGGCTTGTACCTTGGCTGCTGCCAGCAGGCCCACAGAAATGGCAACACGGGCCCGTAGGTCAGGTCTGTCCTTTGGCCACACATAGGACAGCATGGCAGACAGGATCTTGGTGGAGTTCACCTCTTTCAGCTGTGCAGAACAAATAACAGGAATATTCTCTCATCAGTTTGAGAACAAACACATAACCTAACCCGTAATCAACATGTAATGCGCATGCATGAAAATGAATTAAAATTATGAATCCTAATATACAGTATTTTAATAAAAATTTTAAAAACGGATTATACTAATTGGGATCCCTAAGGGGGGGATTCAATTTGCACTCTGCTGTATAAATTTGTGTTGCATAAGTGCAGGGAGGCAGGAAAAAGAGAACGTCGTTTTAACTAACTATTGCTTTCTGGCTGCAGGAGTCGGGTAGAAAACCAAACACTCGAACAATAAGCTGCAACTCAAGAAATGATCTTATGTTACCTCCATTTTATCATATAGTGGTTCGTATATTAGTGATAAGGTGTTTTTGGGGGGGAGGTTTTTATTGGTACAAGTGCACATATACAATCATTTGTTAACATTTTTCCACAATTATTTATATTTATTTTATATTTATATAATTAGAGCATTAGAAATGTGTTTGCCAAAAAAATATGTTCCAAGTTTCTGTTCATGTTAAAAGCCAAAAATGGATTATTCATTCATTTTTCCACCACTTATCCTGACGAGGGTCACTGGGGTGCTGGAGCCTATCCCAGCTGTCTTCGGGCGAGAGGCGGGGTACACCCTGGACTGGTGGCCAGCCAATCACAGGGCACATATAGACAAACAACCATTCACACTCACATTCATACCTATGGACAATTTGGAGTCGCTAATTAACCTAGCATGTTTTTTGGAATGTGGGAGGAAGGTGGAGTACCCGGAGAATTGAACTCACGTCTCTCCTGCGTGCTAACCACTCGTCCGTCGTGCAGCCAACAATGGACTAATTCATAGAAAATATCTAATGTCCACGCAAGGTCCCTTGGGGGGGGGGGGTCTCAGAGAATCACCAGGCAGACATGGCAATCCGGCCTGACACTACAAGTCCCAGGAGACACCCGGGCTGTCATCCCAGCTGAGAGTGGGAGTCCACTGCTGCCAACATGTCTATTTACCAACACTCCAGCACACAGCTGCCACAGGGACTCTCTGCAGGCCAAAGTTGATGCAGTAATTCCTTTAATCCGTTCAATATGGAGGCTCCGTGGTACAGCCCTGCTGTATGGCAGCAAATTACACCGACCTTGTAGTCAACACCTGCCTTTGATCAAATTCAATTAAGTAATATTTAACAGTGTGAAGAGAGGATTAACATTTATACAGCAGTTGTAAAGTTGACCCGCACGGTGGCTTGGGTAATGGCTTTTTCAAGAGTGTAGAAATGTTGTCCAATATGAAAACAATTTCACCAAAATCTAGTCAATAAATTCCAGAATCATCATTTCTAAGGAAACATCCCAAATATCATATATCATCAACAAACACGCACCATACGTCCTATCAGTCAGACCAGTGATTCTTAACCATAGGGCCGCGGCCCAAACTTGGACCTCAAGCGCCACCTATAGGGCCGCAATAAAACATTGAGTTTTGCACCAGTGGGCCGTGAGGGCCGTGGGACTGCGTAGTACAGGGGTCTCAAACTCAATTTACTTGGGGGCCACTGGAGCTAGGGTCTGGGTGAGACTGGGCCGCATCAGGTTTTCCAAAAAAAAAAAAAAACGCATTTATTAAAAACAAAAAAAATTTAAAAACGTTGCTTTGGTTCCAATTTTCCAAGAAAAGCTCTGATAAAACATTCTACTGTTCTCAAATATCTTACTTTTTATTTTTCTACACAAAAGATGAAAAATATAAACAAATCAAGAATAAAGATAGTTGGTGGGTAGACAAATTATTTTTTTCAGATTAAAATGAACAAAGCATTATTAGAGCCCTGTAGACATGACAAAACACGACTATAGTCACATTTATACTCTTTTTATTTACAACATATTGCGCAACTGCGAACTCGCGAACTAGAGATCTAGCGACCTAAACGGTAGCCTTCAAGGTATTTCCTTTAAACTTAAATAGCCAAAAACTTACCACTTCCACACGGATAGGGAGGATAACTATTAACAGTTATTTAACCTTTAACATGAACATTAATCAAACATGATACCATACAGCATCCATATCAAACTTGCGCGGGCCGCACTAACATTAAACTTTCATATCAGTGCGGGGGCCTCAAACTAGTGCGCGTGTTTGAGACCCCTGGCGTAGTAGGTTATCAACTGAAGACACCAGAGATAGGCTAGCCGCTATGCTACTGTATGTTATCCATGAGACGCTTAGTAACAGTGCAGCTTCCGACCAGATGGTGGCGGTAATGTGTCAGTCAGTTCTTTAACAAGCTGACGGAAGATCAGAAGAAGACATTCAACTACACCAAGCAATGGAGAGGTTTTTAAAACGAAAAAAATTGAGGACAAAAGTGGTGCCAGTCCCCCCACAAAATTAGTACAATCCTGACTTCATCAAGTAAGGCTTTGTAAATGGAGGAAGCGAGACAGAGCCTTGTAAAGTGTTGCATTGTTTCTTGCTTAATTTGTTCCATTATTAGCAAAAGTAAATAATAAATAAATAAATAATAAATAAATAAATAATAAATAAATAATAAATAAATAATAAATAAATAATAAATAAATAATAAATAAATAATAAATAATAAATAATAAATAATAAATAATAAATAATAAATAATAAATAATAAATAATAAATAATAAATAATAAATAATAAATAATAAATAATAATCTTTGTGATGATCACATTTTAACATGTCATGTTATCATTTGCCTGCACGGCGGACGCGTTGTTGTTGTGCGCAAGTCACACAGCTAGGAGACCCGAGTTCAATTCCACCCTCACCCATCTCTGTGAAGTTTGCATGTTATCCCCGTGCATGCGTGGGTTTTCTCCTTCCAAAAACATGCTAGGTTAATTGGCGACTCCAAATTGTCCATAGGTATGAATGTGAGTGTGAATGGTTGTTTGTCTATATGTGCCCTGTGATTGGCTGGCCACCAGTCCCGGGTGTACCCTGCCTCTCACCCGAAGACAGGTGGGATAGGCTCCAGCACCCCCGCAACCCTCATGAGGATAAGTGGTAGAAAATGAATCACTGAAAACTTTATTCAGGTTTTAGCTTGTTAAACTGTGTGGATTTGATTTATTAGTGAAAACAAATTAATGAGATCAATTAAATATATACAGTGTTAATAATTAACGGGCCCCCGGGCCACTCTGCACTGAAAAAATCGGGCCTTGACGTCAAAAAGGTTAAGAACCCCTGAGTCAGATTGAATTATTTATATAAATTGATATTTATATATTTATATTATTTTTATAAAAGTGTGTTCTCACCACATTTTTGGGATCTGCGCTGAGCCCTGCTCCTGCATTGCCGTGCCAGCATGTTCGTTTGTCGGCAACCTGCAAATGCTGTGAAACATCTACAATTACAACGTGTGCAAATCAAGGCATGGAATCTTCTAGAAAAGCTTCAGATCTCAACTTACTTTTGCTGCCTCCAAAATGCGTCGATAGCTTTCACTTGTGTTTGTATTCCACGTGCTTGCTTGCGAGTGTGGAGGCGTATTCAGCTGAAAAACACGTTGCGTCAAAATCGTAAATGTACAACTCGCCGTTTCACTGCATCGCTCATTAACTTTAAGATTTCCTTTATAAATCACTGTTGGGACCAGCCATGTCAGTTAAATGCATCATATAGCAGAAGAACACAGTGATAGATGAGAAGTGAACTGAAGTTTATCGGATTTACATAAAGTGTGCAATAATTATTTTTTAAAAAGCAGGCAGGTGCATAAATTTGGGCAAATACATATAAATTTACATATAAAATGTTGAAGGAAATGGAAAAAAGAACATAGAAGGTTACTGCATTGAAGATGTGATTCTTGATGTGACAGCAAGACACCACCTTCTTGTTTTGACATGAGTTATTTCTTGAATTCTATAGTGTTTCTCACCTCAATACCACAAAATGGAGCCAAAGAAATTTTCCAGTGTGTGTTTACACTTTTGAGTGTCTGGAACGGATTAATTGGATTCATGTTATTTTCTATAGAAATGTTTGCTTTGGTTAGAGTTAGTTTTGGTTTGTGTCGGACCTTGTGGAACAGATAAATGCCGTTAACCAAGGCACCACTGTATCGATATTTTGATATGAGAATCGATTTTAGAGCTTGAAAAGTTGGTAAACGCATGCAAATACATATAAAACATTGAAGGAAATGGAAAAAAGAACATGGAACGTTACTTCATTTAAGATGTGATTCTTGATGTGACAGCAAGACACAACCTTCTTGTTTTCACATGAGTTATTTCTTGATTTCTATAGTGTTTCTCACCTCAATACTACAAAATGGAGACAAATAAATTTTCCAGTGTGTGTTTACACTTTTGGGTGTCTGGAACGGATTCATTGGATTCATGTTATTTTCTATAGAAATGTTTGCTTTGGTTAGAGTTAGTTTTGGTTAGTGTCGGACCTTGTGGAACAGATAAATGCTGTTAACCAAGGCATCACTGTATCAATATTTTGATATGAGTAAACGCATGCAAATGCATATAAAATGTTGAAGGAAATGGAAAAAAGAACATGGAAGGTTACTACATTGAAGATGTGACAGCAAGACACCACACAGACACCACCTTCTTGTTTTGACATGAGTTATTTCTTGGATTCTGTAGTGTTTCTCACCTCAATACCACAAAATGGAGCCAAATAAATTTTCCAGTGTCATGGATTAATGTTATTTTCTATAGAAATGTTTGCTTTGGTTAGAGTTACTTTTGGTTAGTGTCGGACCTTGTGGAACAGATACATGCTGTTAACCAAGACACAACTGTATCGATATTTTGATATGAGAATCAATTTTAGATAATCAATAATAAAGACGTATTATATAATCAAACAACGTATTTATACGTCTTTACAGAGGAGGCAAAAATAGGTGATGATATAACTCTCCACTACTAAAGCCATAAAAATGGCCACCACGCGGCAGAAGTCCATTTGAGAAGAGCTTGGCGGGGATCATGTTATCACACATGACAGGAAGGAGGGAAGCGAGACAGCGAGAAGGAGGGACATTTGAGTTGTCACAAAAGTGAAAAATATTTGTGTCAAAGTGAAATGTATACTTTTGCAAAAAGTTGTTTTTTTTCAGTTTTTTTTTGTTGGGAACTGATATTTTCTGGAAAGTTACCTATGTTCAACTGCTGATTCTAAAAACTAAAAATAAGGTAGAAACTTTCCTCAGATGAAAGACAGGAGTTGCAGCTTTCTTTTGGTAGGTTCCATGTTTCCATGTTTATATAGCCATAGAATACAATATTCTGTGTGCCTTGAAGGATCAGTCAAAATTGTCTAAAATGGGCGTTACTGAAGGGGATGGATTTTGAAAAATGGCTTGGATTAAATATGAGTTAATACCAGAAAGTTTTTTTTGACAAATGTTCTTTATGTGTGCAGCAATTCAGAAGTAAATCTTCAACATGGTGAGTCCTATTTTTTCCACATCTCTTTTGTGTCTATGCATTACAATACAAAAGCGCAAAAACAAAACTAAAAGTTAATGATTCTGGAGCTTCTTTTAGAAGTCCCATCATATCAAAACTTAACTGAAATAATCTTGTTTCACTTTTACTTGAGTGACTACAATAGAGTGGTCTGGTTGACCTTTGACTCTAAGCAGAAAGCAGAAAAACGTCAATGCACTGGGTGGGACAAACAAGTTTATCTAACGTTTACTGACCCTCTACGTGCCTCTTCAACACGTGATTGTGGCAGGCTACATGCTACATGTTACATGTTAGGTCCAAAAATACATACATAATATGTATGCTGAAAATCCTTTCGTCATACAACTGTTACATAATCATGAAACTAATGTATAGGTAGTGTCAACAATTATGTAAATATGAGGCTAGTTAAAATAAGTGACACACAGAAAGTCCTGTTAGCTTATCTATATGCACACAGACATTGCATGATTACGACAGAAAGCACATTTAACAGGAGGACATATTTAGAGTAGTTGATGAAATTTAAGCAGAAGAGTGAAGTTGAGAACTTTTATTCCCAGCTCTGTCCTTGTGTTATGACTGTCACCCTCCTAAAAAAAAGCACCGTGTCCTCTCTGTAACTTACCGGGTAAAAACTTTGTCGCGTATGCTTCGTCACGTTCTCGCCGTGGCTTTTACTCCAAATGTGATAAGAGCATGTCCTTTGAAGAAGAAGTGCCAGCTTTTGTCTTTGGAAATTAAATCCGCATTTTAGCGGCACCAACATAGGCGCCATGTTGAAAGTAAAGAGGAGGCGGGCTCGTGCGCACGCCGGCTACGTAATATCCGGTTCGGTCAACGCTACTGTCACCGTCAAAGCTAGCTAAACGAGCGTTAATGCTACACATCGTGATTTTAAGCCGAATTGGCTCTAGTTTGACATTTAAACGGTTCTGTGTGTAGGTTAAAGGTTTGTTTATGTTCCAGTTGGATTAAGTGGGGGACTGTTCTTTTAAAGACAGGAGTCACAGCTAAAGGTAAAACACGTTGCCTGGCTGCTCTTTGTTAAACGGCAGATTAACGTGTACGTGAAGTAGGTCGCCAGTTTGGCCACTTTGAAAAGAAAACTGCTGCCTACCACCAGTTATACTCAGGATGCCATGCCACAATCAACAAATGAACAGTGTCAACACCGGCCAAGAGCACCCCATGAAGCAGGTCCGCTTTGCTACCAACAGCAACAGCAATGTGGCTGCAGTGCTATCCACTCCTGAGCCAAGTGACGCTAACAGCAGCAGGCAGCCTGTAAACCAAGACCCACCGGGACCGCAACTCAAACTGCTTCCTCTCAATGACCAGATCCGAGAATTGCAGACAATTATTAGAGACAAGTGAGTCACTGTTTTGTTTTTGCATATCACAGTGCCCCCCTTCACATATATAGCCACTTAAAAAAAAAATCAAAAATATTTAGCAAAATGAAAACTCATTCTAAGCCCCACAAAAATTCTATTGTCTTTGTATTAAATAATTAGCTTATATAATAATTGTCCATACATAGACTATACTGCTTGTACCCCAAATGTGCTGGAAACTATGTAAGAAGGATTTGGGCTGGTCACCTGTCAATCAATCACAGGACACATAGACAAACAACCATTCACATTCATACCTATGGAGGCAGGGAATACAAACCTGCCAACATGTAAGAATTTGTTGTACTCGGCATGAAATTAGACTGCTATATATGATTGTATGCTTCACTGTGCTCTTATTTTGTTGCGTTTCACTGTACTTCAGTTGCAAGTACAGATAAATATATATTATCAATTAGTAAATAGTATTTCAAATAAGGGGGCACGAAATACAGTTTTACAATCAGTTGTAAAACGATCTGGCAGCTAGCCGTCCCCCTCATTGATGAGCTTTAAGACGCTTGTAGCACTCAAGACCGAGTGGATGTTTTGATCACAAAAATTGAACACAAATTGAGCACAAAATAACCCACCATGGAGCCAAAGAAAAGTTCCAAGTAGCAGAATGGATTGGGTTAGCGTCGGACGCCAATCAGGGTTTCACCGTACTGTAAAAATGTGCGGCTGTTAACCAAAAGTACCTCCAACTGTTGATGAAATACTTAAAAACATACATTTGAAAACGCAATACAGTGGTACGTCCCGGTTTTAATGATTCTTGTGCCGAAAAAAACATGTCGGTTGATATGGCAGCCATTTTGAGAGGTCGGGTCCGCCTACCCCACAAATCATTATCATAGGAAAGCCCAGGATGTTCTCTCCACGGCACTACAGGCTTTATTCTATGTGGTAGAATACTCCAAAGCATAACCTCAGAAGAAATACTCATTAGAATAATAAAAACACTGCATGTCAAATTGATAACCAATGGATGTGTATTGGTATGTTTTTAAAGGTCTACCAGCAGAGGGGATTTTGTGTTTTGCGCTGACCGACTGGTAGGATCATGCCACAATATCCAACATATTTTGTTTATATGCGTTTTTTTTTCAAAGTAAATTAACTTCCTTTGTTGTCCTCGCAGATCAGACTGGTCGTGGAAGAGGGCTTGAATCAGCTGCCCTACTCCGAGTGCACTGTGACCACACCCACAGGTCAGAATCTCTTCCCAAGAAATGACGTGAGCGGACGCAGACGGCAAATATCTTCTCAGATAAAGCCCATTGGATTGGGCCGCTCTTGTGCTATGTGTTGCTTTCAGGGTACAAGTACGAAGGAGTTAAGTTTGAGAGGGGCAACTGCGGCGTCAGCATCATGAGGAGCGGTAAGGCAAACAACATAACACAAATAAAGTGACTACGCCCCTTTTAAAATAGCAGCATGTTAAGTTGTGTGTGCATTTCATAATAATGGAATATATAAATATATTGGCCTGCAGCATATTTAGGAATAAAATGAAAGGAGGAGATTTAGGGCCACGTTAAAAAGAACACAAACACGCTACAAGCAGCATATTAGCCAGAATATACAGCATTATTTATTTTCCTGAAAAAGACGACACATCCGTCTAATCTAGGGTATAGTGATGTTTAGATGCAAGCCAACAGGTGGCGCCAAACATCTCCCCAGAGCTTTTCTTCCTGTCACTCGTACACACCATTGAGTCTCAATTTCAGTCAGTGAGGCAGAGTCAGGTAACATTGTAACATCAGCATTAGCTTTGCGCTTCAAAGTACTATCATGAAAATTTCATGAAAATATGCAAATATTAACTTCAGTGGCTACTTTTTGGATACACCCTGCAGTTACATAATGTATGTCCCATGTAGGGTTGAGGACCATGTGGTGTCCCCAGGGGCGTCACTAGGTTCTGAGGACAGGGGGGGCTTAGCCCCCTGGAGATCCACAGGATATGAATGAATGGAGTAGACATTTTTTAAAAATCCAAAAACTGTCCAGTGGACAGTGATCAATTATATAATAATCATTATTATATTATTAATTAGCCTATTATTACTATGATCATTATTATTCTTCTGATTAGTCGTAGTAGTAAGCTAGTATTAGCCTGCTTATTAGCCTGCTTTTGCCCTATTATATAAAATTTGTCATTGTTTTGTAAAAAAAAAAAATCAATAAAAAATATCAAATTTTTTAGGGTGCTTAAGAGCATTTTAGGGGGGCTGAGGCACCCTAAAATACGCCTAATGACGCCACTGGTTGTCCCATGTTTTTTACCACAGGGGAGGTCATGGAGCAGGGTCTGCGGGACTGCTGCCGCTCCATACGCATCGGCAAAATCCTCATCCTCAATTTGTCAGAGATTTTTTTGTAAAAAAAAAAAACCAAAAAAAAATCAATAAAAACTGACAAATTATTTAGGGGGTCTTAAGAACATTTTAGGGGCAAAAGGCCCCCTAAAATATCAGAATTGATATTTGATAATTGATAATATCAGAGATTTGTCAGAGATTTTTTTTTGTAAAAAACAAACAAAAAAATGAATAAAAAATATCAAATTATTTAGGGGGGCTTAAGAACATTTTAGGGGGTCCGAAGCCCCCTAAAATACGCCTAATGACGCCACTGGTTGTCCCATTTTTTCTGCCGCTCCATACTCATTGGCAAAATCCTCAACCTAATCCTCAATTTGTCAGAGATTTTTTTTGTAATTTTTTTTTTTTTGTGAAAAAAAAATAAATAAAAAATATAAAACAAAATTTAGGGGGGGGCTTAAGAACATTTTAGGGGGACTGAAGCCCACTAAAATACGCCTAATGACGCCACTGGTTGTCCCATGTTTTTTACCACAGGGGAGGCCATGGAGCAGGGTCTGCGGGACTGCTGCCGCTCTATACGCATCGGCAAAATCCTCATCCAAAGCGACGAGGAGACCCAGAAAGCCAAGGTCTACTACGCCAAGTTCCCTCCAGATATTTACAGAAGAAAAGTGCTGCTCATGTATCCCATTCTCAGTGAGTGTCAGAGCCCGGCACTTAAATCTTCCATTAGCAGCAGCACATACATGTTGTGAGATTAGCACTTGGGCACATATGCACAAACATTTTCATGCATGCAGTCATTCTCCATCGGATTGACCTTCACCGAGTCAAGATTTCCATGTCATTCAGGCACACTCGCGCTGTTCTGATAATTATAGCACTCAGAGGAAATTATACACTGCCTAGGAGATGGCCACCAAGCTGCAGAACAGCATAATGAGGGCCAGAAAAATGGCATGGTTACATTTCCCTACCCTTAGTGAGAAAAAAATATATGCTACCGAACAAGTCAGGTTGGAGGTTTATTTTAATGTAGCCTATTAAGTGTCCAGGTCACAACCGGGGACCTTTTTGGAGATGATAACATCAGTTATGCTGCTGCAGACACTAAACTATGATGTTTTTTTTTTATGTTTTGCATGATTTATTGATCCTATTCATTCCTTCTGTAGGTACAGGGAACACCGTGATTGAAGCGGTGAGGGTGCTGATTGAGCATGGAGTACAGCCCAGACATATTATCCTCCTCAGCCTCTTCTCCACACCTCACGGTACATCTGCACAGCTGCATGAGCTCATTTTCCATTTGCTTTGTGTTTACACAACAAATCAAACAAGTCTCCAATCTCGTCCTGCCCTTCGCCTCCCGATGCGGTGTTGCTTTTTATTCGACTGGTAACGACGTTGCGCGGCAGATGGGTAGTTCTATACGGCACGGATTGGAAATGATTCAAAAACGTGTCTCAGTTGTGTCGCTGAACATTTATTAGGTCAGTCTCCAAGCCACAAACAATCAAGATTCTTTTGGGATGTTCTGAGCTCCTGTTTCTATACCAGTGTCACTGAGCAATAATAATGGCTAGAGACAATTCTAGCCATTGGCTAATTCAACACTGCAACTGCCATGGAGGTGTCTGGGCCAGATGCCTGTCAGTCACTCCACAAGGTTCCTAACTATACCTTAGGATTTTTTTCTTAGAACAAGTAGTCCTAAAAAAAAAATAAAGGCGTACTCTCCTCCCTCTCAGTCGTCCCACAATGCAATGCAGACTTGATTTTGGATGGTGTCCAACTACTGACTTAATAAGAGACAAAAGGACACCAGGGAGAGGCCACTCCTGTTGGTATTGTTGTACACTTGAATCCACTCTTAGTTTTATCAACTGTCCAGGCAGACTTTTAATTGACGGGGGCCCTTATTAACAGTGCTTGGCATGTGTTTTTGTTAAATGGACTGCAAAACATATTCATGTTTTCATTAGTACACATCACATTTGACTTGCTTAAATGTGTCACAAATACACATATTATAATTATAATATTATAATAACACATATTGTACCCCTTTTCCACATGAAAAACATTTTAGCATCCCAGATGGACAGAATTCACTTGCTCCTGAGAGGGATTTTTTATTTTTGGACCAGTGACAAAGTATTTACTTGTCAGGTATTTCAATGTATTGCTCTCTGGTTGTACCCTATCTTACTTATTGTGTGGAAATATGGGGTAATAACTATAAAAGCAATCTTCACTCGCTAAATGTACTGCTAAAAAGGTCAGTAAGAATAATTCATAATGGTTTCCTTAGAATTTTTTCTTACGACAACTAGTCATATAAGAAAAATCCTAACTTCCATTAGGATTTTTTGGTTTCCTTAGGATTTTTTCTTTGGACAACTAGTCATATAAGAAAAATCCTAAAAAAAACAAAAAAAATCCTAATTTCCTTGGGATTTTTTGGTTTCCTTAGGATTTTTCTTATATGACTAGTTGTCCTAAGAAAAAATCCTAATTTCCATTAGGATTTTTTGGTTTCCTTAGGATTTTTCTTATATGAGTAGGTGTCCGAAGAAAAAATCATAAGGAAATTAGGATTTTTTTGGTTTCCTTGGGATTTTTTTTATATGGGTAGTTGACCTAAGAAAAAATCCTAAGGAAACCAAAAAATCCTAATTTCCTTAGGATTTTTTCTTAGGAAAAAATGAAAAAATGACTAGTTTTAGGATTTTTTCTTAGGAAAAAATCCTAAGGAAATTAGGATTTTTTGGTTTCCTTAGGATTTTTCTTATATGGGTAGTTGACCTAAGAAAAAATCCAAATTTCCTTAGGATTTTTCTTATATGACTAGTTGTTCTAGGAAGAAATCCTAAGGAAACCAAAAAATTATAATTTCCTTGGGATTTTTTCTTAGGACAACTAGTCATATAAGAAAAATCCTAAAGAAATTCACTTAGAAGAATCTTCTAAATATGAGTTCACATTCATATTAGCCAATATAGTAGATATAATAGGGAGAATAAGTTATTTTAAAGACATGAATAAAACAGGCGCTTGCATGTGTCGCAATTCATGTGTTCCCTGGAGGAGTTGAGTGATTGGCGGACAGGAAGTGATGTCAAGGGATTAGGTGTTGAGTTTTGGCTTTGCATGGGTGATGGTCGCAACAATAGCCTATGTTGTTTTTTCCATTTTCTATACCGCTTATCCTCATTATGGCCGAGGGGGTATGCTGGAGCCTATCCCAACATCCTGGTGGTTTACCAAGAATGAACGTGATGAGTGAATACTACAAATGAAAGTAACATACTTGCTTCTCTTTCAGGGGCCAAATCGATAATCAAGGAGTTCCCAGACATCACCATATTGGCAACAGAGGTTCACCCAGTGGCTCCAACACATTTTGGACAGAGGTATTTTGGGACCGACTGAAGGCAGGACAACCTGAGGAACATGATCTTGAACACGAATTGTTGTTTTGACTATATTTTTGTCTGCTTTAATTTAAAAAAAATTCTCATGTTCTTGTTGTGCCAAATACTCTCTCCAAAAAAAAGGAAACTATTTATTCTGTTGATTTGTATTTTTCTTCTGCTGTGAATGGAATCAAACGATATTGAGCCATATCAGGATCATTTTTATTTTAGCGCGTTACAAGTGAGGATTTATATCTGTTACCAGACAGAACACCAAATGGAAAGTATTGACTGACGCAGGGAAACGCCACAATCACATACATACAGTATGCCAAAGACCCTTTTCACCTGGACCACGTGTGGTGTTAGACACCCAGTTTTCTCATACATACATACATACATACATACATACATACATACATACATACATACATACACGCATGAGCAGAATCTACAGATACCGCCTGCAGCAGTTAAGTCTGTACAGCTGTACATTTTAGCAATAAATAAACAACATAAAAGAGTCATCATGTTTCTACATGCAGTCAATCCTCACCTTAGACGCGGACAACATAGATCATTAGAAATGACAGGAGTGTGTGTGTGTGTGTGTGTGTGTGTGTGTGTGTGTGTGTGTGTGATACGGTCCAGCAAGGTAGAAAAACACAATGAGGTCAAAAGTGTCAAAACCAGCCTGCATACAGGCTCATTGTCAACAAATGGATACAAAACATGGATACAAAACATCGTCACATTTTCACTCCGTGCTCTCTTTTGGAAAACATGTGAAACAACCGTTTCACTTGTCATGGATGCACATAAAAATATCACCACGATGCTCATTCTGACCTTTTCTTTTCAATGTTAAAAATCACTAGATGACCACACACGATCTACATTAATTATACAGTGCTATGAAAAAGTTTGGGCATCGTTGGTCATTTAAGATTTCCCTTTATAAATCACTGGTTGTTTGGGTCAGCAATTTCAGTTCAATATATCATATAGCAGACAAACACACCGATGGATGAGATGTGAAATTAGCTTTATAGGATATACAGAAAGTGTGCAATAATTATTTAAACAAAAGTAGGCAGGTGTATAAATTTGGGCACCCTTGTTTTATTGATTTGAATACCTTCAAACACTAATTACCCCACCCTTGACCTGCATACACCTGTGAAGCCAATCATGAATCAATTGCAAGTCTCCGAAGAGTAGCAGCATGGTAGCCTCAGAACAATGAAAACACAATGACCTGAAAGCAAAGATTGTTCAACATCATGGTCTAGGGGAAGGATACAAAACGCTAGACCAGAGATTTCAGCTGTCAGGTTCCACTCTGAGGAACATAGTAAGGAAATGGAAGACCACAGGCACAGTCCTAGTTAAGGCCCGGAGTGGTAGGACAAGAAAAATCTCATAAGTAGGGTGAAGAATGGTGAGGACGGTTGGGGTGCCCAAATGTGTATAAAAAAGATAGTCTGCCCCCCCGTTAATCAATGCAGCCCGCGAGTCAAAATGTTTGCCCACCCCTGATTTAGAGGCTGTTATTTCTGCAAAAGGAGGATCTACTAAAATTGATGTCATTTTTTGATTGGGGGTGCCCAAATTTGTATAAAATATATAGTCTTGCCCCCCCCCCGTTAATCAATGCAGCCCGTGAGTAAAAATGTTTGCCCACCCCTGATTTAGAGGCAGTTATTTGTGCAAAAGGAGGATCTACTAAAATTTATGTCAAGTTTTTGGTTGGGGTGCCCACATTTATATAAAATATATAGTCTGCCCCCCCCCCGTTAATCAATGCAGCCCGCGAGTCAAAATGTTTGCCCAACCCTGATTTAGAGGCTGTTATTTCTGCAAAAGGAGGATCTACTAAAATTGATGTAATTTTTTGGTTGGGGTGCCCAAATTTGTATAAAATATATAGCCAACCCCCCCCCGTTAATCAATGCAGATCGCGAGTCAAAATGTTTGCCCACCCCTGATTTAAAGGCTGTTATTTCTGCAAAAGGAGGATCTACTAAAATTGATGTCATTTTTTTGGTTGGGGTGCCCAAATTTATGCACCTGCCTACTTTCAAGTAATTATTGCACACTTTCGGTATTTCCTCTGAATTTCATTGTTTGTCTGCTGTGTGATATATTGAACTGAAATTGCTGATCCAAACAACCAATGATTTATAAAAGAAAATCTTAAATGATCAAGGGTGCTTGTATATGTCCAGGGGCGTTTATTTACCTGACCATAGAGTATAGCAGACTTTTCTTAAAAGTAGGAATATATTCATAAAAGCGGAGCAGGTTCACAAATTGTTGTGTGTAACAATGGGAATGGAACGTACACCTGCCTCATACCAGCAAACGTTTCTATGGTGTTGTGCTTGACTCTTGGTGGCTATCAATAATCAATAATGCAGTACCAGTGGAAGCTCCTCTTTGTCACTTTTAGGATTGAGTGGCAATGATGTAAACTCTGGTGTAAGTTCAAGTTTAAAGTTTGCACTTGCTGCACAACTTCTAAGACCATGCTGATATGTGTTTGTTTTTGCTGTGTTTTATTCATTACAGTCAGATTTGTTTCTCCAGGGTCCATTTGTCTAAAATAAATAAATAAATAAAGCCCCATTTTTGTACAAATCAAGACCTATAGCTTGCTGTGCTTCTTTGGGAAAGTAACGTCTGTTTCTTGTTGTTATTGTTGGAATCACTGTCGAGGTATATTTATGCAACTATGCTAGGCTGATCTGCTGTGGAAACTTAAGGTACTTAAAATTTAAGGTACTTAAACTACAGTGGAACCTCAATTTTCCATTTTTTAAACAAAACTTTTAGCATCTATTCTCGTACAATATTGCACATGAACATGTTGTATTTTATACTTTGGCACGTACAATCTTGTAGTATTAATCAAGATTTAGAATAGAATATTTTCAAAGTTAGAGCAATGAAAACCTGTTTAGAGCCCTGTACACATGAAATAACACCCCTATAGTCACCTTTATACTATTATTCTTTCTTTACAGTACATTACTAAACTGTAATACGCAGGCTATGGGATAACTGTGAGGACATAAGAGGCGGCGGCCACCGCTCATAGCATATAGAAAGCTACCATGCTAACTGGTAGCATCCAATTTATCTGTTCTAAACTCAAAGTGTTTCAGAGTGGGGACGAAGGACAAAGAAGCCAAAAATGTACCACTTCCACACGGAATGGGAGGATAACTTTTTTTCACTCTATTATGTCATAGCTAACGCTATGCAGTGTTAAGGTAATGTAATGTAAGGCAATGTCTCATCAGTGTAACACCGGAATAATACATACGACGGTTCTTAGAATTTATTTTGACTAATAATATAATCCTCATAATTATAATAATAATTCTCGGATCCTCAACTGCACAAACAAATCAGTCCCGTCATCTTATTAATACTCTGTCACCCATCTATGACATCATCAGCAGTCGACTCTGTAGTTAACACCACAAGTTTCTGCTTAATTGAATATGGCTGCAAAATAACCCACCATGGGGGCAAACAACATTGCCTGCACTTTGATGAAGAAGCTGAGAAACATGATGGAATTCAACAAATGACTTGTAGCATAGTACCAAGATGATGTCAGTATTGATCACCCCCCCCCGGTTGCTCGTCAGCCTTCAGTAAAGGTAACAGTAATGTTAAATGTCCATTTAGCCCTTCCGTTCATTACTTATATGTAATTTCCATTGTTTTGTATATATAAAACTATAATTATTCTCTATAAAATGTGCTTTGTATGAATATTTTGAGGTTTCGGGGATGGATTTACGTTGGTTTTCTATTGGGAAAAGTCAATCAGTTTTAGACAGACCCTTGAGAACAAATGAATAATGAAAAGAGAGGTACCACTGCACATGGTTGCATCACCTTTACCTGGGGAGTGAATACAAAGGGATTGCTACGAGTCAA
This sequence comes from Doryrhamphus excisus, assembly GCF_030265055.1. Taxonomy (NCBI): domain Eukaryota; kingdom Metazoa; phylum Chordata; class Actinopteri; order Syngnathiformes; family Syngnathidae; genus Doryrhamphus; species Doryrhamphus excisus. The sequence continues at coordinate 7,321,786 of NC_080488.1, read as the reverse complement.
ACACCTGAAAGGAGTACTGGTAGTCAAGAGGGGTATGACGCACAGAATCTACAGTGATTCGCCAAAAATATACTGCAAACACATCGAATCAACAGGGTTACTGGGATGAATTTTCATCGGGTCGCTTACAGTACGTATGAAACCCAACCTGATGTCAGTTTTGTGCATCGCCATTTTTGGACAGTGTGTCATAAAGACGATAAAAAAAAAATACAAAATGGTAGAAGTTGTATTTCAAGTCAAGACGAGTCAAAATGTTTGCCCACCCCTGATTTAGAGGCTGTTGTTTCTGCAAAAGGAGGATCTACTAAGATTGATGTCATTTTTTGTTTGGGGTGCCCAAATTTGTATAAAATATATAGTCTGCCCCCCGCCCCCGTTAATCAATGCAGACAGCGAGTCAAAATGTTTGCCCACCCCTGATTTAGAGGCTGTTATTTCTGCAAAAGTAGGATCTACTAAAAATGATGTAATTTTTTTGGTTGGGGTGCCCAAATTTCTATAAAATATATAGTCCCCTCACCCACCCCCCCGTTAATCAATGCAGACCACCAGTCAAAATGTTTGCCCACCCCTGATTTAGAGGCTGTTATTTCTGCAAAAGGAGGATCCACTAAAATTGATGTCATTTTTTTTGGTTGGGGTGCCCAAATTTGTATAAATATATAGTCGCCCCCCGCCCCCCCCCCCCGTTATTCAATGCAGACCACGAGTCAAAATGTTTGCCCACCCCTGATTTAGTAGAGGCTGTTATTTCTGCAAAAGGAGGATCTACTAAAATTGATGTCATTTTTTGGTTGGGGTGCCCAAATTTGTATAAAATATATAGTCTGCCCCCACTAAAATTGATGTCATTTTTTTGGTTGGGGTGCCGAAATTTCTATAAAATATATGGTCTGCCTCCCCCCCTGTTAATCAATGCAGACCGTGAGTCAAAATGTTTGCCCACCCCTGATTTAGTAGAGGCTGTTTTTTCTGCAAAAGGAGGATCTACTAAAATTGATGTCATTTTTTTGGTTGGGGTGCCCAAATTTGTATAAAATGAGGATAAATAAAAATAAACAAAAGGAGGATCTACTAAAGATACTGTTTGTCACCATTTTTGAGCATAAAGCATTTATAGTATGATGATTGACATATTAATGTGATTCTTTTAATATGTAAATTGGATATAATATAGCTTTTGGTACCTTTTTCAGGAGACTGACCCATATATGTATTATGATATGATTCTTAATGTGACCTCTTATGCTTATTGTCATTATTTTTGAAAATGATTTCGATTCTTCCCCATTACCAGCCTGAAACAATGATTCATAATAAAGCTATGAAAGCATATGAAGGAGCATTGTGTCTCTATGAAATAAACAGCTAGTAGGAAATGTAGTAGAAAGCATGGTGCTGGACGCATACATTCAAAAACAACGTATATGTAAGGCGGAGGTTAAGTCGGGTAAATAAGACAAGACTTAGCGTGCAGTCAAAGCCACGAAGCATCATCCTGAAGCTAAGTGAGCCGTGAGGTGCAACGCAGGACACGTTGGAGCAACACTTGCCCCCAAAAGGATATGTACACAGGGTCCAAGGATCACCATGGTGGGATGACGGGACAAAGATGGCCGTCCACCATGGCTTTGTCTTTGGAAGAAGAAAAGACCATCCACACGTCATCCTTAGGTGTGGTCCATGTCAGAGTTGGAGGAGAACATCCCTCCTTCAAATGTGCACCAATGACGGTTCTCATATAAACGTTCTATCCTTCCATCTCTATGGTAACGGAGGGGTCTGGATCCTCAACTGAAATTGGAGAAAGAGAATATGAATCAGGTGGTCGAGTGGTTAGCGCGCAGACCTCACAGCTAGGAGACCAGGGTTCAATTCCACCCTCGGGCATCTCTGTGTGGAGTTTGCATGTTCTCCCGTGCATGCATGGGTACTCTGGTTTCCTCCCACATTCCAAAAAAAACATGCTAGGTTAATTAGCGACTCCAAATTGTCCATAGGTATGAATGTGAGTGTGAATAGTTGTTTGTCTATATGTGCCCTGTGATTGGCTGGCCACCAGTCCAGGGTGTACCCCGCCTCTCGCCCGAAGACAGCTGGGATAGGCTCCAGCACCCCCGCGACCCTTGTGAGGAAAAGCGGTAGAAAATGAATGAATGAATGAATATAAATCAGCCATTGGTTTTTGTTGGTTCACAAGTGTCCACCAGAGGGCAGTGTTGGTGAAAGGATGTTGCATGTCCACACAGCCAGACCAAATCATTGCAATTGATGCCATAGAAAGACATTACATTAGGAAATAACACTAAGGCTATGGGAAAAAATCATATTTAAAAGCAACAAAAATTATTTATAGTAGTACAGTTATTTCAAAATTGTTAACGCATGGGAGGACATCATGTGTCAGTGTCAACTCATGAGATCATGTCGTCATCATATCTGTGCTTCGGGGGTTGCCGAAAGGTCATCCGCAATTGTAGAGGTCACAATGATGACATATGAGCAAGTAAAACATGGTTTTACAAGCACCAAATGTATTCAATTAAACTATTTTAAAGAAATGTGATAGTTGCGGATGAACCTGGGGTTTGCTGGTGCTGCGTCAGGCTGATAGAGTTGATTTTTTAACCCTGACTACCACATGTGTTAAGGACTACTACCAGGCAGTGTCATTTTTTTGAGTTGATTTCATGGGTGTTCAGGGACCTGCACTGACACACCCCCGGAGTTGGTGAGTAACTGTTTTTTTTTTTTGTATTACCCGCCGTATGTGGCTCACAAAAGAAGCTCTTGTTGCATCCGGTTTTTGCTCAGTTTGTTGATAAAAACTACTTAGCGTTAGCTAACCACCTTTCTGTTCATCATTCACCGTTCCTGAAAATGTTTATTGATCTTCAGTCTGTGTCTGCTTGTCGAAAACGGTAAGGAAAGAAACAATTCCAAGTGGCGCCAACACGGTTATGCAAAAAAGCTTTATTTAAAAAAAAAAAAAAAATTCAAGTCAGGGTTAGATAGACTTTATCATACAATGTTTTTTATATTTCTGTCGCAAAAAATGACTGTGTTTAACTGTGTTTAACTGTGAAACAGCCGAGACAGGGGCGCTACGAGTGGTTAGCGGGTCATTATTTTTGAAAATTATTTATTCTTTAATAAATGAATAAAATAAAATATTTATTATCTATTATTTATTCTTCCCCGCTACCAGCCTAAAACAATGATTCATAATAAAGCTATGAAAGCATATGAAGGAGCGTTGTGTCTCTATGAAATAAACAGCTAGAAAATATGAAAAATCCACACAGAGATGGCCGAGGGTGGAATTGAACAGCTGACCATATTTTCATAGAGCATACAAAACCTGTTAGGGACCTTCTACATAGTTTTTTTTTTTAACGTTATTAGAGCTCTCCAGACAGAGAATAACACCCCTATAGTCACCTTTACACTCATATTAGCCAATATAGTAGATATTTTCAGAGAAAATAAGCCATTTAAGACATAAATAAGATTGATGCTGGTGTGTGTTTCAATAAATGTGTCTATACCAGGGGTCTCAAACTCAATTTACTTGGGGGCCACTGGAGCTAGGGTCTGGGTGAGACTAGGCCGCATCAGGTTTTCCAAAAAAAAAAAAAAAAGCATTTATTAAAAACAGAAAAATATACAAACTTTTTCAGTGCTTTGGTTCCGATTTTCGACAATAAAAGCTCTGATAAAACATTCCACTGTTCTCAAATATCTTAATTTTTATTTTTCTGCACAAAATAAGATGAAAAATAAATAAACAAATCAAGAATAAAGAAAATCAATCAATCAGTAATAAATAAATATAATAATAATAATAAAACGGCAAATAATAAAAACTTAAGAAACCACATATAGTTGGTGGGTAGACAAATTATTTTTTTCAGATTAAAATGAACAAAGCATTATTAGAGCCCTGTAGACATGACAAAACACGACTATAGTCACATTTATACTCTTTTTATTTACAACATATTGCGCAACTGCAGGGTCTTGAGACACATGCTAACTCTCAAACTTGAGAGCTAGCGACCTAAACGGTAGCCTTCAAGTTATTTCTTAAACTTAAATAGCCAAAAACTTACCACTTCCACACGACTAGGGAGGATAACTATTAACAGTTATTTAACCTTTAACATGAACATTAATCAAACGTAATAATTTTTTCTGGGTACATGATACCATACAGCATCCATATCAAACTTGCGCGGGCCGCACTAACATTAAACTTTCATATCAAGGCGGGGGCCTCAAACTAGTGTCCTGCGGGCCACATTTGGCCCGCGGGCCGCGTGTTTGAGACCCCTGGTCTATACTAAATATTGACACTATGTTGACTAGGAGGTGTGTTCACTTGTGTTGCCAGGTATTTACACATGGACATAATGTCAGTGGATGATTTTTGAATGACATTTGACATTTGAATGGTGTACTCTTTCGAAATGAGAACAAGTGACTCACCCCAGCTTCCTTCTTCTGAGACGTCATCTGACTCCTCCCACATCTCCTCGTTGGCTAGTAAGGGGTTCTGACACTCTCCTCGATTCCGCAACGGGAAGTAATGGCCGTTTCCTTGGCTGAAAAGATGACAGAAGCTTGTTTAAGAAGCCGTGGTACATGTCTCACAGGATCTTCATTGATTAGTCGGGATGTCGCAAGGTTTTTTTCAAGCGAGATTTCTCATTCGGAAAACATAAATAAATAAAATAAGTCAAAATTAATAAACACTGCTTTCTTGATTTGATTCATCTGGCATGTGAGTTCACATTCGGTGAATCATGTCTCCACATTCAACTCACCCCGTGAAAACAGGAAGGAACCATAATCTCCTGTCTTTTCCGAATACTTGCTGCAGATTTTTGCGTACTCCAACATTAAAGCCATTCCGGTCCGGTCCGTTGACAAAAACTGGTGCGGAGAAGGCCTCTGGAAAAGGCGAGTTGAATGTTACACACATTTTCAGCATTGCGTCGGATTCCTTTTATGACAAACCTAAAGTGGATCTGTTTTTGGCCACCAACCAACAGTGGTAACCAAAGAGGAACATGAGACTGACAAAGAACATGAGCGCCACGAACATGAGGAAAAGGACGTGGAACTTCGCAGGCCCGTTTGGCAAGTCTCCCTGGGAAAGACAAGAAAGAGGAGAAACTGTTACACCGGGATCGCATCCATGCCATCGGCGCTCATCTTTTAAATGACACTTACCACCCAGAATTTGATGAAATACTGAAAGACAGTGGCTGTGATGAAGATGCAGTAAAGCATGGAATAGGAGAGGAAGAGCAGGAAATACTTGTAGTTGGAAAACCCAACGCAGTTATTCACCCTGAAAGAACATCACCATATGAGCTCAAAAAGCATTTGTGTGGTAAATGAAAGGAAAAAAAAAAAACTTACCAAGGGCAATGGTGGTCCATTTTCAAAACACACCTTTAGAACAGAAAGGCTTATTATTACATCATAGAAAATATACTTTTGTTATGGTTTTGTTTGCTTCACCCACCCATGACATGACATGAGTCAACCTTTATTCTCCGTGGGAAATAGAAAAAAATGGACTCATCCATTCCAGGGTCAAATGCTGTCCATTCATTTTCTATTCTGCTTATTCCCATTAGGGTTGCAGGGGTATGCTGGAGCCTATCCCAGCTGGCCTTTCAGCGAGAAGCTGTGTACACCCTGGACTGGTCGCCAGCCAATCACAGGGCACATATAGACAAAGTGCCTCTGATGCAGACTCAAACACTGTTAGTGACTGTGAGTGTTTGCAGATCACTTCATTAACTGAAATAACAAGCTTCAGATTAATCGACGAAAGTTTGGGTTGGTCACCTGTCCAGACACACACAAACTAAAAAGCACGTTTAAAAACTTCAACGTAGGGTTAACAAGAAGAAACTGAGCAGTGCCCAAACCACCAATTAGATCAAGTGGAAGTGGTAAGTTTTTGGCTATTTAAGTTTAAAGGAAATAACTTGAAGGCTACCGTTTAGGTCGCTAGCTCTCTAGTTTGTGAGTTAGCATGTGTCTCAAGACCCTGCAGTTGCGCAAGTTCGGGCAAGTAGTTCTCACCTTAAGGATTCCCCATGCAGGGCTCTACATTAAAGGTGAGAACTACTTGCCCCATGTAAAATGAAAAGACTGCCATAATGATATCATCTAATTTTTGTGGCATCACATGAGAATCTCAAATAAAGATGAAATGATTATCATTTCTTGTGGTTGTTTTCCTACATAGGTCATGACGTTGCATGGAAATCTGGATTGTCAAGAGACTTCTAGGCACTTTGCCTTTTATAAGTTGTGCACCACAATGAAACATTATTGAATAGACACATTTGTGTACTAGTAAAGTGTTTTTAATCAAGAAAAAATGCTCAATGGTCAAACAATAATTTGTGAAGCAAAGATGAGAAAAATACACAGAGAAATGGAAGCGCTAGATTTTGTAGCTTGTGCAAAATCAGCACTTGGTATTGGATCTAATCGGTGGTGTTTCATTGTGGTGGTGTTTCATTGTCACAGCAATGTGATTCACTCACCTGTGCCATCATTTGATTTGCTGCCGCTAATAAAATACTTGTTTAGGAGGCACTGTTTCATCACTTTTTGGTGTTTTCCTTCAGAAGTTGTTGAAGAATTAGACCATGTTGGCAGGGACGCCATGATAGATGTTTTCCTAGTCAAACCATCGCTGATTGGTTGATCGCGAACAAGAACGGGTGTGGGTAAAACACGGACTGTGGACTGCAGACCGCAGTCTAAATAAACGATTCTGATTGGTCCATTTCAAGATTTGCAAGGATTGGTTTGCAAATTACCACCGGAATTACGCAGTCCGTGTTTTACCAACACCCAACAAGAACCGCTTTTTGCACTTGCCCGACTGGAATATCACTGATTGGATTTACTTGCCTGAATTTTGTTTTAACTTGCCCCGGGGCATTGGTACATCGTTATTGTCGAGCCCTGCCATGGGCAAGTAATTTTTGTTTTTAATATAGAGCCCTGAAATGATTTGAATATTGTGTTGTTTCAATATTGTAGCCTACGTCTGGGCTTCCTAAGCGTTTCAATTGCCTCTGAATGGAACTTGTGAAATAATTCAACTATTTTTGCACAATGATAAGACGTCTCGTATCACTTTGGGGTATATTTTATGTCAGTTTTCTAACTCTATGGTCTTGGAGGGTATTGGAGTTTAGATGTTCCGCTGTATTCTGCCCTGGGGTGTCGACAGGACATCACCTTCTAATGATGGCCACAGCTGATATACATACTGTACCCTTGCCATGGCCAATCTCTAATTGAACATACTGCGGAGGAAAGGAGGACTTACGTTTCACAGACTGAGCAGTGGTGACAGCGGTCAGGCTTCAGCACCTGGCAGCGGTCACAGAACCGGATAGCTATAAAGACACAAGAGGAAGAGCGGCTGAGTGCAGGACATTCGAGCTGAGCGAGCTTCACTTAACTTCCTGCTTAGCTATCATCACTAATGAAAGAGAGACATTGCCTGATAAGCTCATACTTGTTGCTTTACCAAGGGGATGGACTACGGCTTATGGACGTGCCTCAGTGGTGAGGATCTCATTACATATGCAGCTTACCCTGTCTTATCATGTCATAACAATATTAATGTACCGTTCTTTTGCTAGGGTGGATTCTTGGGGTACCAAATTACCTCCGGATTGAGCTCGGGTGTAGATGGGCAGTTTCTTAGCAATCTCCACCAGGATTTGTTTCTGTGCATCCGGCCTCTCCTCCATCTCGTATCTTTGCTTGTCGGAGTAAGACAGCTGAAACTAGACCCACAAATACATCAGTTAGCCTAGCCATAGCATATTGTGAAATCCTATTCTTACGACTGTACGCACAGAGCTAGTGTGCTCATACAATGGGGATTTTAATGTGATCCCGGGGTAACAGTGTTCTGGGTCACACAGGAAGGGACATCCCACAGGATTATGCGGGAATGTAACAAAAAAAAACGGATGTAGTCACAGCGCTGAGGAAATACACTTCGAGTTTCATAGAAAGTAGTGTTCAATATCCTGCTGTAAAGGATGATAATGCTCAATAACAAGTGGATCAGAGCTTGTTGGGTATCATGGAGACAGGGATCTGATCATTCCCCAGCCTGGTAATGTGATTATGCAAATTAGATGAGTGAATTTACTCCCATCACAAACTTTGGATCATCCTCATGACTTTTCTTATTGTACTCCTCTGGTTGGCTGCATCAGGGGGTGAAAATTATCCTATTTTTTTAAGCTAAAGTCCTTCAAATGTTATTGCCTAACCGTCTGCAGACGTTGTTTTGAAGACAAATGTACCTTCTTGCATGGGGACGCTGGAGGTGTAAAGATGGACTTCCAGTAGGTCCAGGAAAACATCCCAAAGCACACATGGAACACCAGCAAATAAGCCACTGCAAACACAGCCATTAGGATTAACACTGATATACCACGGACACCTTTATTTAAAATATAAACGTGTGAATAACTCACCTTTTTCCAAAGTGTTGGACAGTGTGACTACAAAAGAAAGAAGAATAAAGCATATTTAAACAAGTTGTACGCGTTTTATTTGATACATGTACAAGCTAACAACACTAGCAAGAACAAGCATAACAATGAGCACCGTTTATCCATGTAGACAAAAGCACTTTAACACAGTGCCGCTTTACAAAAGGTAAATAATTATCATAGAAAACTGAATTAAAAAACAAACACTTCCGCATACTTTGCTAGTTCCTGCTGTGTAATTTAAATGTGGTAACACTGCTGTGCGGCAAACTGCGGTACATGTCCACGGATGTAGCAGTGGGGAAACAAGGCTTCAAAAACCACGATAAACATACATATTTGAGATACTTACATAGACATAATTGAAACACGTAAGCGTAGTAGGACCATAACACAACAGAGGTGATAATAAGCACAGGTATCCAGGAGAAAACCCTTTGGCAGCATCTCAAGCCTCTGGAGAGCGCCATACTCCATCGAAACGAGGCGCTTCTCTGTGCTCGATTAGCCTCCCTGGGCTTCCTGTTAACAGCGTCATCGGTGGGCCGATTCGCCACACTCTTGATAGGGAAGCTCAGAATGTACATTTATACTCATGTACTTTCACTGAACAGTTGGGCATGCGCATTCAGTCGTTTAGAGAAGGGAAATGTTATAGTGCTGAAATTTCACACCATAGCAGTTATCCCTCATTTTTGGCAGGTGTGCAAAAGTTTAATAAATTTATTTTGCTTTTAATCAAGTACAATAATTTAGGACTCTCTTCTCCTCTGCTTTATTTTCCATACAAGTGAAGTGGTATTTGGGGTTTAAAAAAAACCCGCTTTTGCAATTTGGCAGACTCACCAGCAGAGGCCGCTGTCAGATTGTTACTTAAACTAAAGGCTCTAAAAATATATATATATCGGTTTAATATGGAAGCCCGTCTCCGCCACTGAAAAAAAGTCCTAATTATGTAATAAAAAGTAGAAATTGAGAAATAAGAAAATCGAAATTATGACATTAAAAAGTAAAAAAATAATGGCATAAAAAGTAATAATTATGAAATGAAAAGTCGTAATTATGAGATACAAACTGCGCATGTGCCACAGGTGCCGCCTTCTTCAAAAATGGCGACACAATTGTGGGTGGGTAGTCTTTTGTAAATGTTCGTCGTTTGTTACATGTGTAATTAGTTTTTCCGCGTCGCATTCTTGTTCAGAATGTTACCCACCTTGCTTACAATAACAATTTTATGACTCATAATTATGACTTTTTATCTCATAATTTCGACTTTCTTATCTTAAATACGTCAAAAGAAGACAGATGTATACAGTGCATATTGTACATCTGATAGCTTGATGCTATCTTGTCCACTTTTGACCAGTTGAAACCCACTAAAACTACATTTATGTCCAGGGTAGATTAAAAAAAGGAAACAGTAACATTCCCAGTTAGGTGGTGTGGGGCATTTTCCTAAAGGTGCATTGTGAAAAGGTAAAAAAAAAAAACTAAAGATATTTTTAAGTTTTGACAGGAAGTCATGTTTTGTGTTGCAAAGTGCATCAAAAGGACTTATGGCGGCCATTTATGACCACAAACACATCAATTTGATGAATAAAAAATAGAACATAGTGAGCAGCGAGTTAAACAGATAATTCATGATGACATAATAAGAGACTACACAAAAGCAAGAAGTCTTTTCGTTTGTGGGTGTGACGATCATATTAGTAATTTCCCTCCATATCCCCAAGAGAGATGCTAATTTGTCCCTGTACTCTTTCTGTTTTCTGAAGATTTATGGAATATCGTCATTGTCTGACGTGGTACTCCATGGTCCTCCTTTCATGTCGTCCTGGGAGCGCAAAGATCTTGGAGAGTGGAACCATCCAGGCTGTTTTATGTAATCCAGTCTCCCCCACCTTGTAATGAAAGAGACCTCTGGGATAGGGGTGTGAGGTGAGCTGCACCCAGTCCTGACCTCCCCTCCTGCATCACAATCTAGGCCTACTGTGACACCAACACACACACACACACACACACACCCTTTCCCCTTTCAACATATCATCTGTCACTGGCTCTTCCTTGCATGGCGCAACAAGGCCCCTCCACCCCATTCCGGCCGTCTGCATTGCACTTCAAGCGGCCGTGCCGAAGCAAGGTGGTGACAGCTTCTCTCTCAGTGGCGGCAGAGAGAGGCCATCCATCCATCCATCCATCCATCCATCCCCTGGCACGGCAGAAAACCCCTCCGCTACAAAGCCATTGTGTCTACCCAAACAGTAACAGCCTTTTCATCAAAACATTTGCCCCCAAGTTCAAATAAAACATATCAGCAAGTTGAGGCAGACTCCTCCTCTCAGATGAAACTGTGCGATGGAGGTGCATTCCATGCCACCTCTGTGGGAGTCTACATAAACACACGGTAAAAAAAAGGAGACAGAAGAGCCTGTATGGGCAGAGTTCACGCAAAAAAGACTGCACTTTACAACATACCACCATGTGGGATCAGTACTTCCAATAGAAGCGGCTCCAGCTGCAGCTCGTGGTCACGCCTTGAGGATGAAGTGGCACTTAAAGTGTGTATTTTATTTCATTTTATATTTTATGCAAGTTCCTCTGCAGCCATGAAGACAATCGTGAAGCTGCTAAGTGACAGGGATGCTTGTTTACAGCAACTCTATTTACGTGGGGGCTGCTGGATGTAGAATAACTCGTCAATATGGCATGGCTGACTTACGGTGTCATAAAAGAAATAACTATAATCATCACACAGCAGCTTACATTGAGATACCAAACACACAACTGCTACTACTAGTGGATAATAAGAAATAACTATGTTAACTCTAAACACGGAACTCCAGTAACTTTTCACAAAACAAGTGTCCCAAAGCATTCTGAATATATCATGTAGGACTACCCAACATGCCTTGCGGGCATTTGGAAATAAAATTTTTTAGTTGTTGTTTATCACCGACTTTGTAGTAGTACCTGTAGATGGAGGTATAGCAGAAGAGGGAAGGTTGGCGCCCCCTCCACCCAGTCACTGTTGTAGTGTCATGGGGCAAAACTGTGGCCCGGGGGCACACTCTGGCCAGTCGTTGATTTATGGGATGTGTTAACTTGCTGTGGATGAGTTGTTTTTGTTTCGTTGCACTGTGAGCAAGTATGTTGTTTGATGACCACCTATTTATGGACAGCCCATTTGACAAATGTGGTTTGCCCACCCCTGAGTTAAATCGAAATTCTATGACATATATGGAGGGTTTTCCTAAAAAGTAACTCAATGAGTAACTACCGTAATTTTGTCCACCTTATAGTACCAATTAAGAAAGAGGTCTGCACTCTATTGTGGGCTCTTCTAGTTGTTTTGTGCACTTGGAGACCATGGTAATGGTAATGGTAATGGTAATGGTAATGGTAATGGTAATGGTAATGGTAATGGTAATGGTAATGATAATGGTTTTATTTCACTTGAACATGCATCAGATTACAATTGAGTGCATCCCATAATCAGTTCACAGTTCCACATGTCCAAAAAGAGTAGGAAGAAGCGAAGCTTATTAAATCCTACCCCTCCATCTGGTACTTTTACAATCAGTAACTGTTACATTTGTTCACTTCCTGCTTTCCATAATACAGTTTAAGTTTTTTTTAAGTTTTTATTTTATTTTAATTTTTTTTAGTAATGTACCGAAGTACGAGGTGATATGACCATCCAATGACATAATGGGTACCATAGCAAGTGTCAATATAGTGATATATATAGCACATCATGACTGGTTCAAGACTCTTCATCCTTGTATTTAGCAAACATCAACTGCTTGTATTGTTTCTTGAATTGGCTCATCGTTGTGCATTGTTTGAGGTCCTTACTCAATCCATTCCATAGTTTGATTCCACATACTGAAATGCTATGGCTTTTTAACGTAGTCCTAGCATACAAGTGTTTCAAATGTAGTTCTTCCCTGAATTTGAAACACTTATATGCTAGGACTACGTTAAAAAGCCATAGCATTTCAGTACCTGTGTCTGTGTGTTTTGCAGCGCCACAAAATGCAGCATTTGATTGTGATAGGATTTCCATTCCATTCCGCGCGTGCTTCAGTGTCTGGACGAGGAATTCATCATGTCTGCATTTGTTTGAAGTCAATATGAAGCACATATTGGAAAGTCTGCATTCGTATTGACGTTGGTGCACATCCAGGCCATCAAAACGCTCTGGGTTGCCCACATGACTTCATTCAGACAAAAGGTGAGTGTGCGTGAACATCAGACATGAGCGCAGCACTAATTAGAGGGTCAGAGCAACATGACTTCAAAGAACACGTCATTTGAAATTGAAGAGAAAAGCACATCATGCGCTTTGCAATGATACATTAAAGGTAATGTGTTTGTCTGTAAACCTGCGGGTATTATTTTGTATTGTCATACTCAAAAAGAATAATGCACGCTATTTTATACCCCGTATGCTCAGAGGAGACACAAACATGTATATACAGCAATGAGCGGCATGCCTCGGAGCGAGAAAAGGCCCAATATTTCTGCACATATTCACACTTAACAGCAAAACAAACAATGACAGGGTGGAGGAGGAATTGTAGACACCTCATCCAGCATGTGTGAAAATAAATCTACGCAAGGGCGGAGACCTGTGTGTCTTCAATAATCACCGTAATTGACATGACCATGCCACGTGCAGGACAGTAATTACACTGTCTAATAATAAAGACGCTTTATTACGAGTCACGCACTCGCTTTGGAAAACACAGCTTTTCGTTTGATTTGGTGTCAATTGGTCTTAGGCCGCATTCATTGTTTTATTCTGCTTTGCATTCATACCAGTATTGGCTAAACAGTAAAGAACATATGCAAGGAAGGATTTGATTGGGCAGTTTTTGTGGCATATTATGTGACGAAACAGGCTGCACGGTGACCGAGTGGTTAGCACGCAGACCTCACAGCTAGCAGACCTGAGTTCAATCCCAATCCAAATAACCAATAACTAACAAGTAACAAGTTTATGTGCCCTTTACTATTTAAAAATAGATTCCCGCTAATGATATTGTTCTGGTTGTTTAGAGGCTCCACCACAGCTAGGAGACCTGAGTTCAATTCCACCCTCGGCAATCTCTGTGTGGAGTTTGCATGTTCTCCCTGTGCATGTGTGGGTTTTCTCCGGGTACTCCGGTTTCCTCCCACATTCCAAAAACATGCTAGGTTAATTAGCGACTCCAAATTGTCCATAGGTATGAATGTGAATTTCAATGGTTGTTTGTCTGTATGTGCCCTGTGATTGGCTGTACCCCGCCTCTCGCCCGAAGACAGCTGTGATAGGCTCCAGCGACCCTCGGGAGGATAAGCGGTGGAAAATGAATGAATGAATGTGACGTAACACAATTATTCCAAACCGAAGTGCCACCTGCTGGCTATTTTTATATTCAGCAATATTTACCAGCTTAGACTTGAACCGTCTAAAATATACTCTTAAAGACTGCCGTTGTCACACAAACAAAGGGAAGAGAGCAGACAGACAGCACTTCCAAAACATAATTTAATTTTATTATTTATCATTAATAGGGAAAAACAACCAATTAGCTAAAAATGTCATCCAATACTTCTCTACAAGAGAGGAGAAATATGATCTCAGGGAAGAACTACATTTGAAACACTTATATGCTAGGACTACGTTAAAAAGCCATAGCATTTCAGTATGTGGAATCAAACTATGGAATGGATTGAGTAAGGACCTCAAACAATGCACAACGATGAGCCAATTCAAGAAACAATACAAGCAGTTGATGTTTGCTAAATACAAGGATGAAGAGTCTTGAACCAGTCATGATGTGCTATATATATCACTATATTGACACTTGCTATGGTACCCATTATGTCATTGGATGCTCATATCATTAAATAAAAAAAAACCCTAAACTGTATTATGGAAAGCAGGAACTGAACAAATGTAACACTTACTGATTGTAAAAGTACCAGATGGAGTGGTAGGATTTAATAAGCTTTGCTTCTTCCTACTCCTTTTGGACATGTGGAACTGTGAACTGATTATGGGATGCACTCAATTGTAATCTGATGCATGTTCAAATGAAATAAAACCATTACCATTAATTATTTCTGCATGATTTTGTTCTCATTTTAACACTGGTCGGTGTCTTTGTTCCATGTAGTCTAACTGAAAACGCACCAGAAAAGACCAATTTCCATAGTTAGAGCCTAGAAAATCTGCTGACGACCTTCCAAATACGTTTTTAAACATTATTGGGCATGAAATAATACACTAAAAATGCCTAAAATAGTAGCCACAATTAGATCAAATACGAGACAGCTAGGTAAAACATGTAAACAAAGATGCAAGATAAGTCAAACGACGTTTGATAAGGGAGTGATTAAGCATGCTGGCATTGATTGGCATAGCCTACATGTGTCGAGCTGTCAAACTGAGTACACAAGATTTGGGATTCTAGTTGAGATTCTCGGGGCAATACGAGACGAGTGATGGCAAGCGGCTTTGAAAGGCATTTATCATGGAGAAATGAGCCAATATTGGTGAATTGGGTATGATGGGTCCTGCAGCCAAACACATTGTGAGCCATTGATGTGCTGTATACATTTCTCTGTATACAGTACACAGTATTATATACTGCAACTGGTAATGAATATTGACTTTTGATGTACCCTACACATATCAGATTCATGCATCTATCCTTATCTTCATAAGGGTCACTCACGGGTATGCTGGAGTCTACCCCAGTTGATGTTTTTTTTTCTTTTCAAAGATGGATGCTAATCCTCAATAGGGCTATAATGGCTTGGTTTTTCGTTCCCTTTGTCAATGCAAAAGTCTGAGTGACCATTTTTCCCATTTCTGCATGGAAAGGTTCTGGCGTTATCCTTGCAGAGGACATTCCTGAGCAGGTACTTAAGGGATGTTTCCATTTCTCCAATTTGATCCACAGGGCCAAAAAGTCAAGACTGTGACTGTGAGAGTGGAATAAATCGAACACAGTGAGGGATGGATGCGCCATCAGATGGAGATGTTGGAGCAAAGAGAGCCACACATGGGGGTGAATTAAGGTACAGTACAAAGACTGCTGATGGAACTCACTTGCAAAAAGTTTCTATTTTATTTTATCCAAAGCCCACTGACAAAGTTTTTCATGCCCGAGGTTAGCAAAACAAACAGGGTGAAGATGTTTTGTTTCATTTCTGGACCTTGTAAGGAACACATTTCATACCCCCAAGAACCCAACACTTACATGTTTGCAGTGTAAACTGAAAGACTAGTAAATACTAGAAACAACCATTCATTCATTTTCTACCATGTATCCTCACAAGGGTCACAGGGGGTGCTAGAGGCTATCCCAGGTGGGATACACCCTGGATTGGTGGCCAGCCAATCACAGGGCACATATAGACAAACAACCATTCACACTCATATTCATACCTATGGACAATTTGGAGTCGCCAATTAATCTAGCATGTTTTTGGAATGTGGGAGGAAACCGGAGTACCCGGAGAAAACCCACACATGCACAGGGAGAACATGCAAACTCCACACAGAGATTGCCGAGGGTGGAATTGAACCCTGGTCTCCTAGCTGTGTGGCCTACGCGCTAACAATTCGACCGCCGTGCAGCCGAAATCACAACAACTCTTACTGTCTAAATAATATGTGAACAGTAGAGCTGCAACAATTAATCAAATTGATGATTAACTGATTGTACAATTAATTTACAACTTTTTTTTTAGTACCAGACGAATCGTTTTTTGATTTAAAAATGCTTTGACTTCTGAAAATACTAATGGTGGTTCATATTGATTTTGTCCTTCTTGGGCCTACCCGATTAAGTCGCCAATTAACCTAGCATGTTTTTGGAATGTGGGAGGAAACCGGAGAAAACCCACGCATGCACGGGGAGAACATGCAAACTCCACACAGAAATTACCGAGGGTGGAATTGAACTCAGGTCTCCTAGCTGTGACCACTCGTCCGCCGTGCAGCCTCGAAACAACCAGAACAATATAATTAGCGGGAATCTATGTTTAAATAGTAAAGGGCACATAGACTTGTGAGTTATTGGTTATTGGGATTGAACTCGGGTCTCCTAACTGTGAGGTCTGCGCGCTAACCACTCGTCTACCGTGCAGCCTGTTTCGTCACATAACATGCCACAAAAACTGCCCAATCAAATCCTTCCTTGCATATGTTCTTTACTGTTTAGCCAATAATTGCCAAAACGTTGACCTGGAAATGTTGAGTACAATGAACTTCTAGACAGCATCATTTTCTATAGGGTTATCAAAGGGGGCCCAGACCAAAGACCAAGCTGCGACTGCTAGTCTGAAAGGAACTAGTCGTTAAAATAATAAATGGACAAGTGTATATCAGATTATGTAGGACTACAGTACCACTCTCAATAAATATGAGGCATCAGCAATACTGTCTACTCCAGGGGTGTCAAACTCAATTTACTTGGTGGCCACTGGAGCTAGGGTCTGGGTGAGACTGGGCCGCATCAGGTTTAAAAAAAAAAAAAAAACGCATTTATTAAAAACAATTTTTTTTTTTAAACTTCGCTTTGGTTCCAATTTTCTACAAGAAAAGCTGTGATAAAACATTCCACTGTTCTCAAATATCTTACTTTTCATTTTTCTACACAAAATAAGATGAAAAATAAATAAACAAATCACGAATAAAGAAAATCACTCAATCAGTAATAAATAAATAAATATCATACTAATAATAATAAAACGGCAAATAATAAAAACTTAAGAAACCACATATAGTTGGTGGGTAGACAAATTATTTTTTTCAGATTAAAATGAACAAAGCATTATTAGAGCCCTGTAGACATGACAAAACACGACTATAGTCACATTTATACTCTTTTTATTTACAACATATTGCACAACTGCAGGGTCTTGAGACACATGCTAACTCGCAAACTAGAGAGCTAGCGACCTAAACGGTAGCCTTCAAGTTATTTCCTTTAAACTTAAATAGCCAAAAACTTACCACTTCCACACGGATAGGGAGGATAACTATTAACAGTTATTTAACCTTTAACATGAACATTAATCAAACGTAATATTTTTTCTGGGTACATGATACCATACAGCATCCATATCAAACTTGCGCGGGCCGCACTAACATTAAACTTTCATATCAAGGCGGGGGCCTCAAACTAGTGCCCTGCGGGCCACATTTGGCCTGCGGGCCGCGTGTTTGAGACCCCTGGTGTACTCTATATTACTGCTGTTGATGTTATGCTTGCTCAGCTATTAGCTAACTGTCATTAGCAAACTGTAGCTAGCTAATGTTAGCTACAGTAGAGGCAATGAACACTAAATACCTATAAATATGACTACAAATCATTCAAATGACTACAAATCATTCAAATTACAAAGACAAAACCGCAAATTTGCTAGTAATATGTCATAGGAGTATAAATACCAACAAAAACATAAAGATCACCTCAAGAGTTCTTGAGCTGCAGTCTTTGCTGACCTCAAATCTCCATGGCGACCATTGAACTGTTCACCACTTTATTCCACAAAAACAGATAGTAAAACAGACAGTATTGGAAAAATATTGTGTTTTTTCTACATATATTGGAACACTTTTAGTACCCAGCCATATCAAAATTCAATAATTGTGTTTTTTTGATGCACCCTAGTGTGCGTAGGAATGTTTTTCATCAAAACTTGCTTTTATCAGCAGGGGGAAAAGCAAGTTTCATTGAAGGTCTTTCCGCTGATGTATTTTCAAAACTCCATCTTTTCCACTGGCAGTGTCATGTAAAGCCTGGCTCTCGCTTACTCTTACAGTCGTGCTGCTGTCAGGAGCCACTCGCCAGACCGACAGCTGCTCGGAAAAAGATTGTCGAGGCTTCAAAGAGAGCACGCGAGTCCCAGTGTGACAGTAAAAAAACCTTATCCAGTCGTTCACGCGAACACCTCTACTGACCTCGTTGGCTTAGCCGGGCCAGAGACGACAATAAATCTGACAAGTGGGTTTGCTTCATTAGCGCTGATGCAAGTGCAAATGTGTGTTAATGTACGTAAATCATTAACAAACAAAGTTTTTTCTTGGATAGTCATGTAAGATGAATATAATGAACTACTGCTGTATCAGCCTGCTTCTGGCTGAGGATTCATCGTGCAACAGCTCCATCTGTGCAAAAACCCCTAAAAAATTTTTTTAAACCTGCACATGAATGCCGAGAATCCGCAGACAAAGATACAAATTGTGTACATGACTGTGTTTCCGTATCCCCGGCAACAAATTCAACCTGTCCACATGTCATCAGGTGGCTGATAATGGACTTGTCTTGCAGTGATGATGTCACTACATCTGTACAATGGAGAACCCGCGCATTAAAATGTGAGAGAGAGCTCTGTGTTGAGTTAAGGATTATGGGGGAAATTAAAGTGCCAGTGTCACCTCCAAATAGCTCCTCCATCTTTTAAAGTCACATAAAAAAGTTCAATCTATACACTTGGGCATCAGTGGGAGCTTTGTTGCATTGTATTTTCCATTCATAGTCAAAAGCCAAGAAAAATAGAGCAAAACCAGCAGTGCTACATCAAAGTCAGGACTGTAAAGAGAGGTGAAAGGAAGAGAACGCTGCAGAAATATGGGGGGGGGGCTCATTTCATACAGGCTCCTGCATACGGAGTCCCGATCCCTCAGCCCAGCAGGGCTCTGAGCTCTGAGCTTGGACACCAGCCGAAACGTTTAGCCGTCACCGCCATACAACCCATCACACCTTTCCCTGCTGTCCTGCTTCAGGACATGAATGCAAAAAAAAAAACAATTCCCGTTTGAGCATGTCTTTTCTACATTTTCTTTGCCGTTGCAAGGTCTGGGGAGGTGCCGCAGCTTGAGAGAAATAAAGAAAAACATTTTAAAAACCTGCAAAAACAAAATCAATTGATACTATTAAACTCAAATATGGTCACAAAAAATGAAAAGCAGTTTTTCCAGGAGTAGAGGAGGCCCCGACTGTATATTCTCTAAGGCAGGGGTCTCAAACACATGGCCCGTGGGCCAAATGTGGCATGCAGGACACTAGTTTGAGGCCCCCGCCTTGATATTAAAGTTTAATGTTAGTGCGGCCCGCGCAAGTTTGATATGGATGCTGTATGGTATCATGTACCCAGAAAAAATTATTACGTTTGATTAATGTTCTTGTTAAAGGTTAAATAACTGTTATTAGTTATCCTCCCTATCTGTGTGGAAGTGGTAAGTTTTTGGCTATTTAAGTTTAAAGGAAATAACTTGGAGGCTACCGTTTAGGTCGCTAGCTCTCTAGTTTGCGAGTTAGCATGTGTCTCAAGACCCTGCAGTTGTGCAATATGTTGTAAATAAAAAGAGTATAAATGTGACTATAGTCGTGTTTTGTCATGTCTACAGGGCTCTAATAATGCTTTGTTCATTTTAATCTGAAAAAAATAATTTGTCTACCCACCAACTATGTGTTTTTTTAAGTTTTTATTATTTGCCGTTTTATTATTATTATTATATTTATTTATTACTGATTGATTGATTTTCTTTATTCTTGATTTGTTTGAGAACAGTGGAATGTTTTATCAGAGCTTTTATTGTAGAAAATCAAAACCAAAGCAAAGTTTATTCATTTTTCTGTTTTTAATAAATGCGTTTTTTTTTTTTTTGAAAACCTGAGCCCAGTCTCGCCCAGACCCAAGCTCCAGTGGACCCCAAGTAAATTGAGTTTGAGACCCCTGTCTAAGGGGAGGCTCCCTGTGCCACAGTGTTAAAAGGTCTATTCCAGGGAATGGCAACAATAAAACCAACTTTGTCATGCTTGTTCATTCATTCATTCATTCATTCATTTGTGTTCAGGACTATTATCTCAAAATATTGCACTTATATCCTGACAATATACCATCAACATTATTATTCTGCTTAGTGTGGAGCAGTAAAAGCTACTGCAGTACTTTGGGGATAAAATTTGCAAACTGGCTAGACACAGCGACTAACTTTCCGCTGTGTCTAATACGCTAGGTATGTGCTTTCTTGTGCCAAATTCCTTAAAACAATAACAAAAGGCAAGACTCTAAATTGCCCATAGGTGAGAATGTGTGAGTGACAGTTTGATGGCACCCCGTGTACATTTGGGACTTAGTTGATTGTGAAATAACATTCAACGACAATATTGTTGTCATTCATGCAAAAAAAAACATGGTCATATATGATGCAGTCATTTTTTGACCATGAAAATTTGACTTTTTAATTTGACCAAACATGAGAAAAATCTCACGTCCTTCACTTCTTCTTGAGACTTTTAATGGTGTCATGAAAGAAAAAAAAACAGGCTTCACTACACGTCTTAAAATAACGATGTGCCAATTCGCAAGTTTTGCCAGGTTGAATCAAGTCCCAAGTCATAGGCTTGAAATTAGCTCGAGTCAGTTTCGCGACTGAAATCCACACCAATCCACACCTCTGCCAATTAGCCGTCAGTTAGCTACAGATGTGGGAGTTGGAAGTTTATCATGTGGTTCTTCTGTATGACGCAGCTGCTAAAGTATGACTTTGATGTTAAAGTCCACAATAGCAAGGCCTCTATAATTTCCACATTGTGAACGGAATTGTAGAATTAGCCAATCAAAACCGAATCGACTGTTAAAAGGGAAATTATGCAAATGTTCCACTCTTTGAAATGATTTGTGGACATGATAACCCACTTTCTAGATCTTCCAGATTCTGCACCTATTTCCTTGGATTTCCAAAACAGCCATCCACGGCCCACCTCTGGGTGCGCCCACTCCGTTGTGATTGGTCAGCTCGTACGGCTAACAGCTTGTACCTGGGCATACCCATATAAGGAAGTGCCAGTGTTAGCCAAAACTCAGACAGCTATGCTAAACTTCTTTCAGGGCTCACTTCCAAATATCCAAACCTCACTATCTGAAACTTTGGCATTATTTAACTCAATAATAAATATATGTTGATATTTTAAACTCATGTCCTGTATATTTTGTAGCTACTTTTGAGTGTTAAGTTGTGGTGATTTCAGTGATCGAATGATGACGTTGTGAGCTTTTGACAAGCTTGTTGTGAGTTCCCGTATAGCTTGTGATTGGCTCCTGGTAAAGAAAAGCTAATGACTTTCAAGCCACGCAATATTTTTAACGATTGGTAGCAGTTCTGAAGTATAGGAGATGTCACAAGATTAAAACATGGTCATGAATTAGCTGCACTGCTTTGTAAGTCGCAGGGTTTAAAGTTCAAGAAAAAAGTGGCTTTTACACCTAAAATTACAGTAGTTGAAAAACAGTATAATCATACACCTTCATCAAGAGATTGGGATATCCTTTCACAATAGCGCTAAATCAAAGTGAAATCAAATTTGTACTTAAAACAGAACTTTTCAGTCCAGTGTTTGAAAGTTCGTTTGACCCCTGGAACCAATTAGTTGTATTTCCATTATTCATCCATTATTGGTGTTCAGAGGGACCACTGCATTTGCATTCTACTGCACTTGTCAAATCCTCATCTGGGGACCACGTGCCACACTATATAATTGGAAGGAAGGAAGGAAGGAAGGAAGGGAGGGAGGGAGGGAGGAAGGAAGGAAGGAAGGAAGGAAGGAAGGAAGGAAGGAAGGAAGGAAGAAAGGGAGGGAGGAAGGAAGAAAGGGAGGGAGGAAGGAAGGACGAGAGCAAGGAAGGAAGGAAGGAAGGAAGGGAGGAAGGAAAGAAGGAAAGAAGGAAAGAAGGAAAGAAGGAAAGAAGGAAAGAAGGAAAGAAGGAAAGAAGGAAGTATGGAAGGAAGGAAAGAAGGTAGGACAAGAGGAAGGAAGGAAGGAATGAAAGGAGGAAAGGAGAAAAGGAAGGGAAGGAAGGAAGGAAGGAAGGAAGGAAGGAAGGAAGGAAGGAAGGAAGGGAGGGAGGGAGGGAGGGAGGGAGGGAGGGAGGGAGGGAGGAAGGAAGGAAGGAAGAAAGGGAGGGAGGAAGGAAGAAAGGGAGGGAGGAAGGAAGGACGAGAGCAAGGAAGGAAGGAAGGGAGGAAGGGAGGAAGGAAAGAAGGAAAGAAGGAAAGAAGGAAAGAAGGAAAGAAGGAAAGAAGGAAAGAAGGAAAGAAGGAAAGAAGGAAAGAAGGTAGGACAAGAGGAAGGAAGGAAGGAATGAAAGGAGGAAAGGAGAAAAGGAAGGGAAGGAAGGAAGGAAGGAAGGAAGGAGGGAAAGAAGGAAGGAAGGAAGGGAGGGAGGAAAGAAGGAAGGAAGGAAGGAAAGTAGGGAAGAGGAAAGGAACGACGGAAGGAAGGAAAGAAGGGAAGAGGAAAGGAAGGACTGAAGGAAGGGAGGGAGGAAAGAAGGAAGGAAAGAAGGGAAGAGGGAAGGGAGGAAGGGAGGAAAGAAGGGAGGAGGGAAGAGGGAAGAGGGAAGAGGGAAGGGAGGAAGGAAGGAAGGAAGGAAAGAAGGAAAGAAGGGAAGAGGAAAGGAAGGAAGGAAAGAAGGGAAGAGGAAAGGAAGGACGGAAGGAAGGAAGGAAGGAAGGAAGGGAGGAAAGAAGGAAGGAAGGAAGGAAGGAAGGAAGGATGGAAGGAAGGAAGGAAGGAAGGAAGGAAGGAAGGAAGGAAGGAAGGAAGGAAGGAAGGACGGAAGGAAGGAAGGAAGGAAGGAAGGAAGGAAGGAAGAAAGGAAGGATGGATGGATGGATGGACGGCCTTTCTTTATTGTCATTGCACAATAACACATGAATCATGTCATGAAGGAAGGAAGGATGGATGGATGGAAGGAAGGAAGGAAGGAAGGATGGATGGATGGAAGGAAGGATGGACTTTCTTTATTGTCATTGCACAATAACACATGAATCCTGCCAAAAGTGGTAAAAATGCCCAGATGTGTTCCGGGTTCTGGGACATGACCTTTGCTTAGTTAGCACTTTCAGGATACGTTCCGTTGAGTCACCCGGTCCACAGTATGCATACACTTCGTGTTCAGAGTCCCATACAAGCTGGAGCCTATCCCAGCTGATTTAAGTTAGGGTACACTCTGGGCTGATCACCTGTTAACCACAGAACCGACACCCACTCCCACATGCCCACCTATGTGCAACATATTGTCCTCGACTCACCTACCATGCATGTTTTTGACCGCGCAAAAACCCACACAAGCACAGCAAGTACCCAGCGGACAATTTCAACCTGTAAAACTTCCCAAATCTCTTCTCTCACGTCTGCATGACCGTTCTTGCAAACTTGACGTGTTGAGAACCAGTCTGATGCCTGTCAATAACTAAGTAGTCCGGCATCTGATTGCCATTCCTAACATCTGCCCTCCAACTTGTCTTGGGATGATGCAAACCTTTCTTCATGCTTCGTATTTCTGGTTAAATTGACTGTGTCCCCATTAGGTTTGCACTTGCAGTCGCGTGTTGTACCATCTGTTTCAACACCGACACAAGCAGATGCGCTAGCGTCTTTTAGCTGTGACAAGAGGTGAACTCTGCTGCACACTGTGATGTGAACTCTGTTGTCTGGTCACGCCGAGGACAGCTGAGGTCACAGCAGTGGCCAGATCCTAATCCCCATCCCTGTGAAGCACTCACGCCTGCCTCTAATAGGAAACAGACATTAATAGCAGATTCCTGTCTGTGATTAATCATATTAATTCCATTTTCCAACGTGGTGTTATTCTTCGTCTCTCCGTCAGTTTTGCCATGGACAATTAGCCTGATTGTTTTGCATTGGCATCAAGCTCAGAGTTCAGCAAGTCCGAGAAGAAGAAGAAGAAGAGGGAAGAAGGAAGCTGAT
Organism: Doryrhamphus excisus; assembly: GCF_030265055.1. Lineage (NCBI taxonomy): Eukaryota > Metazoa > Chordata > Actinopteri > Syngnathiformes > Syngnathidae > Doryrhamphus > Doryrhamphus excisus. The sequence goes on along the minus strand of NC_080488.1, from coordinate 7,297,443 downwards.
GCCTCCTGTCACAACCTTTTCAGCCAAACAGGAAATAGTCACTACACAAAATGTCACCAGAAACTGTGCATGTATTGTTACCGAATGCATGAATGCAAATGGTTGAGGACGTTAAAATGGAAATATTGTCATTTAATAAGGAAATGTCAGTCACAAAGTAGTGTGAATGTCATTGGTGATAAAGAATCACCGCGCATCGGAGCCAGGAAACGAGTGTACAGTGGGCCTAAATTACAGGCCCTGCACTGTATGTTTTCCGGCTTCCTCCCACATTTCCAAAACCATGCATGTATGATTAACAGCAGATTCTAAATTGTCCATAGGTGTGAATGTGAGTGTGAATTGTCCCTAATAGGACAAGATGTGGAGCAAATTAATAGTAGGACTATTAGTATTATTGACAGTGAGGACTTTGTTAAAGGGGACATATTATGCTCATTTTTGGCCCTTTGTATTGAGTTGTGGACTCCTATAGAGCAGCTACACACAATAACTAGCACACAAGGATGAAGAGTCTTGAACCAGTCATGATGTGCTATATATATCACTATATTGACACTTACTATGGTACCCATTATGTCATTGTATGGTCATATCACCTTGTACTTCGGTACGAGGTACATTATTAAAAAAAACGAAAAAAAAACTTAAACTGTATTATGGAAAGCAGGAGGTGAACAAATGTAACAGTTACTGATTGTAAAAGTACCAGATGGAGGGGTAGGATTTAATAAGCTTTGCTTCTTCCTACTCCTTTTGGACATGTGGAACTGTGAACTGATTATGGGATGCACTCAATTGTAATCTGATGCATGTTCAAATTAAATAAAACCATTACCATTACCATTACAAAGCTTTCTAGTCCTTCCAGGATCTGCACCTATTTAGCTGTATTTCTTTGGATTTTGTGGTTCCCGCAAAAACGGCCTATTTTAACGTATTCCACATAGCTTCTAGGTATGCCCACTCCCCTGTGATTGGTAATACTCCCAAGCACCCCTGAAGACTTCTGACTTCCGTATTTGTAGAGTACAGGCAAACTGCAGTCCGTATAAGGAAGTCCAGATTGCATTGATGTCAGTAGAACTACAACTTTGAAAAAAACGTTGTGTAGAGGCATCCAAATATATAACATACTGTATATAACAACTTATACCGCTATGTAACAAGTTAAACCGTGCCAAACAGTGGGTGTAAGATAACTAGTTAAACCAGGGGTGGGCATATTTGTATATTATATTATATTATTAGTATATTATTATATATTATTATTATATATTTTTGACTTGTGGGCCGCATTGATTTAACAAAATTGTCCAGGGAGCCAGAACATATATTTAACACACACACACACACACTATTTTATGCTTATCATTTTCCTTGAATTATTTGTCTAATTTTATAAAATTTTATAAAAATTAAATTTTTACTAAATAAGACATCCGACTTGCAAGTCATGTTGCCAGTTTGTATGTTAAAAGTTGAAATACTGTTGAAAAAAAGCAACTAGCGGGCCAGATTCAAGCGCTTGGTGGGCCGCATGTGGCCCCCGGGCCGTAGTTTGCCCATCTCTGAGTTAAACAGTAGCCTACCAGAAAAGCCATTCATCGCCGTCTTCCTCCTCCTGGAAACTAAAACCTTTGAAGTCGTCTTGTCAAGCACCACAATTGATCAGCCTCATAATTCCTTCATCACACATTTTGTCAGTCTCTCTTTTGCTCTTTGCAAAATAGCCTTTTCATTCAGTCCAGCCTTTCCAAACTGGGTAGTGATAGCAGATGGTTGGCGATCACAGTCGTCCCAACAGAAGCTGTAGTAATTCTTCACGTTATCAAATATACTTAAAATGTGTCATGGATTTCTTAATATGATATTACTGCTTTCTGAAGCTGTACTAAAGATCATGGAAAATGTAGTTCATTCATTCATTCCGCTTTTCCTCACGAGGGTCGCAGGGGGTACTGGAGCCTATCCCAGCTGTCTTCGGGTGAGAGGCAGGGTACACCCTGGACTGGTCGCCAGCCAATCACAGGGCACATATAGACAAACAACCATTCACACTCACATTCATACCTATGGACAATTTGGAGTCACCAGTTAACCTAGCATGTTTTTGGAATGTGGGAAGAAACCGGAGTACCCGGAAAATGTAGTTTTTAGCCATAAATTGGCCAAATCAGTGTACAAATCGCAGGGTTCAAAGCATGAAAAAATATAGCGACTTATACTGGAAATTACAGAGAGGGATGTCATTTTTGTTACTAATAAAACAATACAAACAAGACAGAGAAATGTCATACCGGAGGTACTTGCAGTACATCCACTTCCTGAAGGCGTGTGACTGATGTGTCACTGGAGAACCCAGCCTAGTTTTGTTTTTTGTTTTTTTTTTTCAGAAAATCACATGCATTCTTTGGATTTTTATGCTATGCTGAATGAATAAATTAATTTGACTACCAAGATGTAGGCTTATATACTCAAACTCACCAGGAGATGAACAGACTTTTACAACAAAGTATCACAACTTTTCCTGGAGAAGGAAAAGCTGCATGTATTTCATAAATACAAATCCAGATTACAATTGAATGCATCCCATAATCAGTTCACAGTTCCACATGTCCAAAAGGAGTAGGAAGAAGCAAAGCTTATTAAATCCTACCCCTCCATCTGGTACTTTTACAATCAGTAACTGTTACATTTGTTCACTTCCTGCTTTCCATAATACAGTTTAAGGTTTTTGGTTTTTTTTTTATAATGCACCTCGTACCAAAGTACGAGGTGATATGACCATCCAATAACATAATGGGTACCATAGTAAGTGTCAATATAGTGATATATATAGCACATCATGACTGGTTCAAGACTCTTCATCCTTGTATTTAGCAAACATCAACTGCTTGTATTGTTTCTTGAATTGGCTCATCGTTGTGCATTGTTTGAGGTCCTTACTCAATCCATTCCATAGTTTGATTCCACATACTGAAATGCTATGGTTTTTTAACGTAGTCCTAGCATATAAGTGTTTCAAATGTAGTTCTTCCCTGAGATCATATTTCTCCTCTCTTGTAGAGGAGTATTGGATGACATTTTTAGCTAATTGGTTATTTTTAGCCTTATGCATTATTTTAGCTGTTTGAAGATGAACTATATCAGCAAGTTGAAGTATTTGTGATTTTAGAAATAAGGAGTTAGTATGTTCTCTGTAGGCGGCATTATGAATTATCCTTACTGACCTTTTTTGCAGTACATTTAGCGAGTGAAGATTGCTTTTATAGTTATTAGCCCATATTTCCACACAATAAGTAAGATATGGTAGAACCAGAGAGCAATAAAGAGTGTGGAATGATTTCTGATTGAGAACAAATTTTAGTTTGATCAATACTGAAATATTTCTGTGTATTTGTAATATGAGGTTTCCTGCTCATATTTTCATCTATTGTGATCCCCAGTTTAGTTTTTTTTTTTTTTTTATAACTCGGTCTAAGAAGTATCTTAGTTTTTAACCAAAATGAATTATTATTAACCTTAGCAACCTGTATTAACATAAACAAAATCATCCATGAACCTCACCACACGTCACTGGTAACAAGTGTAAGTGTTGAGGTATGTGCAACGTGTGATTTACCAGAAACAGGAGCCGGTGGGTGGGGGGGGGGGGGGGGGGTTTGGGCGTTTTGCATACCCGTCGTACGACGAAATGTGTGCGTCATCACGGTACCGTGGTTCTAAACACAAAAACTGAACAATCAAGTGTTTGTTGAACTCTATCAGCCCAAACATGCAAATAAGACTTTATCGATTGGACAATGACATTCCCGTCCACTCTATCTCCGCAGGGTGCCCCACCCTAACTCAATCCAGATGACCTCCATCATCATGTCATACTTGGAGGGGAAACCGGTCTTACATGACAGGAGTGGGTGGGAATTTCTATACTTCTGATAAAAATGGGAAGAGTAGGAAAAACATTTCTAAGGGGACACGGTGTTAAAGAGAAGGCATGAGGGCTTTTTCCACAGCTGTTTTGCACATTGGGCCCGAGTCAAGCAGCACGGCTGCTAATGGAGTGATAGGCAGAATGGAGACCTGCTCCTCTGAGAGCCATTTTATGCTTCTCAGGGTGTTGAAGAAGTGCATTAGCAGGACCGCACACACACACAGTTGCAGTTCATTTCTCACACAAACACAGAGACTCCGTCGAAGCTCATAAAGTCACAATACAACAATAATTCTCCTTTTAGTTCCACCATTACTCCAAATGTCTGGACCGACCGTGCATTTTAAAACTGGCGGGAGTTTTTTCTACGAAAATTGTCCAACGATGACAATGACGAGAACAGTAAAAGGCTGTAAATAGCTGACGGGAACGACTAACGACGCCTGCCAAGGAGGTTATGTGTTTTATCGCCATTTGTTTGTTATCCTTCCAAAGAACAAATGAGGCAATGTGTGGCTTTGTCTGTTTGTCTACAGCGACAACACCACAAAAACTGACAGCTACGATAAATACGATTTTGTTTCCTATTTTATATAATTAGATATAGATATTAGATATTAGAATACAATGCCTTTATTGTCACTATACACATGTACAATGAGATTGAGAGCAGCTCCTTTTCATGCAAACATGGAATAAAAAAGATAAATAACAGTATAGACAAAATATATTTTATCTATACTGTTATTTATCTATTTTTATCTATAGGTAAAAATAGATCAGAATTATGATGATATTTTATTTCTAATTATTCATCTTTTAATTATAAAATAGGTAAAACATAGATATATAATTAGAATTATGGTGATATTTTATTTCTAATTATTTATTTAGTTTTACCTATTTTAAATAACAGTATAGATAAAATAGGTAAAAATAGATTATTAGAATTATGGCAATATTATTTATCTATTTTTACCTCTAGGTAAAAATAAATTAATAATTTGAATTATGATATTATATTTCTAATTATTTATCTTTTAATTATAAAATATATTAAATCTATTAAAAAAATAGATGATTAGAATTGTGGTGATATTATTTATCTATTTTTACCTATTTTATCAAAATAACAAATTTCCCATTTTAAATAGCAGTATCGATAAAATAGATAAATAATTAGAAATAAAATTTTAAATAACAGTATAGATAAAATAAGTAGAAATAGATAAATAATTAAAATCATGGTGATATTTTATTTCTAATTATTTATCGATTTTTACCTATTTTAAATAACAGTATAGATAAAATTGGAAAAAATAGATGATTAGAATTGTGGTGATACTACCATACCATATTGCTTCAAATTAATCTGCTACTAGAAAACTCACCCAATTTTTACGTATTTTAGCAAAATAACAAATTACCTATTTTAAACAACAGTATAAATAAAATGGGTAAAAATAGATAAATAATTATAAATAAAAATTTAAATAACAGTATAGATAAAATAAGTAAAAATAGATAAATAATTAAAATCGTGGTGATATTTTATTTCTAATTATTTATCTATTTTAGAATTATGGTGACATTTTATTTCTAATTAGTCTGATGAGTCTAATTACCAATTTTACACTCCAGATTAAAATTTTAACACCAACAGAAAAATTGCAAGAATTTACATTTTGCACTGTTGGTTGTAAATCTGAGCTTCAAAGAAACGGGAGTGACGCCAGGCTCACACGAACTACGATACAGCTCTGGCCCAGAACCCAGATTGCTGCAAAGTGCCACTCACATTGACTTACGGTAGAAGCCACAGCGAGCACCTCTTCGGCTGTGGAAACCCACAGCTGGACCAGAGAGTCCTCCGCCATTTGTGGCGTCCGGAAAAGAAAAATTTCACCCCAAAACGGATTCTTTCCGTTGTGCCGTACGGCTGCTGTGGAGTGGATTCAATGTTATTTTCTGTCAGGTATTCACGCCGATATGATATCTTGATGGCAAAGGCAAAAAACGTGTGGTCGAATTGTTGAGCGGCATAAGCAAGGCGCCATCGTTGCTGAGGTTGGACGCAATAAGACTTCTTCAAAGATTGTGACGGTTATGGAACAAAAACGCCAAGCGGTAGACTCTCTCCACTTCCTGTATGTTACACATCCATCACATTTCAGCAATTTGACTTTACTGTTAGGATCCTAGGGTCCAATACCCTCCCAAAAACATCATCATGGAATATTAGCATGCAAGAAAAGTCATTACATCAAAGTTCATTTGCATGCGTGCGCTTCACGTGCACCGACTGCTTTCCTCGCCGTACATGAGAGTGATGAGGAATGTTTCTGCTGTTTGCTGCACGCCACAGGAATGAATATTTCCCTTCCCCGAGGCCAAGCCTTATTTCAGTGCGTATACCATCATGATTGCTTCGCATTTACACTCAACGGCCAAACACATGACCAAAACACATCCAAGTGATGTCATATGATGTCAGTTTGTCAGCAGCAAAGGTGGACAGAAAAATGAGAAGAGCAGTGAGATGGAAAGCTTAATCAACATCAAATAAAAGGGGACCTGGTACTGGCCCTCGGGGGCCCGCAACACTTTTGACATGTACTCCAGTACTTTTGGCAGGAATTAATTTTGAAGACTTTCTATGTCTCATGCTTGCAGTCCAACCGTGTTTAATTACTCAAAATCTTTATTTTCTCCTGAGTCTACTCTAAAAATAACTTTCACCTGAGAATCTAAAACTGTTTATAGGCTGCTTTGAACTTTAAAGTAGAGAATTTTACAACTAAGCTTTCCCAAAAGCGCTGGAAACCTCATATTAAACCTCAAACCTCATATTACAAATATACAACATAAGGTGGCCAGAAATATTTCAGTATTGAACAAAGCAAAATTTGTTCTCAATCAGAAATCACTCCACACTCTTTATTGCTCTCTGGTTCTACCATATCTTACTTATTGTGTGGAAATATGGGCTAATAACTATAAAAGCAATCTTCACTCACTAAATGTAGTGCAAAAAAGGTGAGTAAGGATAATTCATAATGCCGCCTACAGAGAACATACTAACTCCTTATTTCTAAAATCACAAATACTTAAACTTAATCTTCAAACAGCTAAAATAATGCATAAGGCTAAAAATAACCAATTAGCTAAAAATGTCATCCAATACTAGAGAGGAGAAATATGATCTCAGGGAAGAAGTACATTTGAAACACTTATATGCTAGGACTACGTTAAAAAGCCATAGCATTTCAGTATGTGGAATCAAACTATGGAATGGATTGAGTAAGGACCTCAAACAATGCACAACGATGAGCCAATTCAAGAAACAATACAAGCAGTTGATGTTTGCTAAATACAAGGATGAAGAGTCTTGAACCAGTCATGATGTGCTATATATATCACTATATTGACACTTACTATGGTACCCATTATGTCATTGGATGCTCATATCACCTTGTACTTCGGTATGTGACAAAAAATGTAAAGATTAAAAAAAAAATAAAAAATAAAAAAAAATGTAAAATTATTACATAAGTTTTTTTACAAATTTAAAAACCTTAAACTGTATTATGGAAAGCAGGAAGTGAACAAATGTAACAGTTACTGATTGTAAAAGTACCAGATGGAGGGGTAGGATTTAATAAGCTTTGCTTCTTCCTACTCCTTTTGGACATGTGGAACTGTGAACTGATTATGGGATGCACTCAATTGTAATCTGATGCATGTTCAAATGAAATAAAACCATTACCATTACCAAAATCTCAAAACATTCATTTTTTCCACTTTCAGCAGTCACAAAACTGAGTTCATCCATTCAGATACAGTTTGATTTGTTTTGACACTGGATGCACTTCCTGACCAAACCCAGGCTGGAAATCCAAATCGAAAATCAGGGGCGTGGTATCATTCATTCATTCATTTTCTACTGGAGCCTATCCCAGCTGTCTTCGGGCGAGAGGCGGGGTACACCCTGGACTGGTGGCCAGCCAATCACAGGGCACATACAGACAAACAACCATTCACACTCACATTCATACCTATGGACATTCTGATAATTATCGGCCCAATATCGGTTGATATTGGTATCAGATTGTTGCAAACTGCTGTAAAAAAATGCTGTATACAACACATATGTGTTTATTCCACCACATGACATATGTCATGTTACACATATCGGTATCAGAAATTAAGAGTTGGACAATATCCGCATATTGGTTTTCCGACATACTATCTACTTTAAAACCATTGTGATGATGAACCGGTGGAGGATCACAAGGTGTATCATAACATCCAGCAGCTAAAGCAGTGATGTCATCATGGAAGAGTGCAAGAGGATTCCAGTAGCAACCTGTGGAGCGCTGGTACATTCCATGCCCAAGAGGATTAAGGCAGTGCTAAATAACAATGACGCTCACACTAAATATTGACACTTTGGTCACAATTTGGACACGTGCACTGTGAGGTTGCCAGCTATTTAGACAATAGTGGCTGTGTGTTGAGTAATTTATATACTGTACAGTAGGGTGCATCAAATTTGAATGGGAAATTTTAAATTCATAACATCAATTTGGCTGGCATTCCATTTTTTTCTAATGAACATAAAAATGTCTTTTGCAAAGTTTTGAGGAAATCCATTGAGATTTAGGGATGCCACCTCACACATACTCTTTGTAAAATTTCGGAAAATGTGCAATTTTAATATACTATCTATAAATATACTATAAATTACTATACTAGTAATATAAAATAGAAGTGTATTGTAAGTGTATATGTAAGAAACAATAATGTAACATAGTATGCATGTCTGAAATAAATTAAGAAAGAAAGAAAATATCAGTTCTCAACAAAAAAAGGGAGAAAAACAGCTTTTTTTTCAAGCATAACTTTCACTTTGACACAAATGTAGCCATATATATTTAGCTAAAATATATAAACAAGTGGGCGGCACGGCGGTCGAGTGGTTAGTGCGCAAACCTCACTGCTAGGAGACCAGGGTTCAATTCCACCCTCGGCCATCTCTGTGTGGAGTTTGCATGTTCTCCCCGTGCATGCGTGGGTTTTCTCCGGGTACTCCGGTTTCCTCCCACATTCCAAAAACATGCTAGGTTAATTGGCGACTCCAAATTGTCCATAGGTATGAATGTGAGTGTGAATGGTTGTTTGTCTATATGTGCCCTGTGATTGGCTGGCGACCAGTCCAGGGTGTGCCCGGCCTTTCACCCGAAGACAGCTGGGATTGGCTCCAGCACCCCCGAAACCTCAGTGAGGAAAAAGCGGTAGAAAATGAATGAATGAATATAAACAACTGTGCCACAACAACAAAAAAATGGTTGTTTTACATGAAAATGAACTATTTACAACTTTCACATATGGAACGGAATTGTGTGTGATTGTATTAAAATTTCTCAGTGCTACAAGACTCTGTGCCTTTTGACGTGCCTTCAGACATTTTTTCTGGCTTAAAACTGCACCAAAAGTGCTCTCTTCTATTGTGGAGTTACATCATCAACCTAAGAAAAGCTCTGATCACCTACAGGTGAGCTTGGGTATGTCATCCTCCTTCTTGACAGTTACATTTATTTAGCAGAGTACAAAATATCTGGATTGATCACGATACAGGTTTCATTTGACTGTATAGTACCTGCAAGAGCCCTTAACCCTTAGATGCATGAGTGACTGGACCCTACACTCTTCCATAAGTGGGTCAAATATTACAAAGATATTTCAAGAAAACGACCTGACTGGGTCATTTTTGACCCACTTATGGAAGGTTGGGGTAGTAACACAAAAACTAAAATTTCTTAAAATGTATAAAAGGTAAGTTAAAAATTTGAATGGCATGATATCAAAAACATGTTTTTTGAGGAATACCTGGAATATGAAATTATGGAAAATTTTCATTACGAAGATATTTCAAGAAAACAACCTGACCGGGTCATTTTTGACCCACTTATGGAAGGTTGGGGTAGTAACACAAAAACTAAAATTTCTTAAAATGTATAAAAGTTAAGTTAAAAATGTGAATGGCATGATATCAAAAACATGTTTTTGAGGAATATCTGGAATATGAAATGATAAAAAAATTTAATTACGAAGATATTTCAAGAAAACAACCTGACCGGGTCATTTTTGACCCACTTATGCATCTAAGGGTTAAGGTGAATGAATGTTCTGAACAATAAACAGCCTTTTACAGTCATTGAAAATACTACTAGAGCAATGGCCTGGCAACTAAACAGTTCATAAAGTACTTAGTAAAAGCAAAAATAACATAGTCAGGGTCAGAAGATTCCCTTCCAATTCTCCTGTATAGAAAACCAAGGCTCCATTAGTTCACACCTTGTAGTGCAATGAAACACACTCATGCTCACTTTACAGGTTTTGGCCACAATGTCTCACCAGTCCATACTGACCAGTAAAAAACCAAAGAGCTCAGTGGAAAAATCAAAGCAGTCGGCTCGTGTGTGGAATCGTACATCAGAACGGGAGAGACAAAATCTCACCAAAGTGTTCGGAGAAATGAATCCATGGAAAAGACACATAATCCTCATTACAAAGGGGCTTGGCGATGCCTTTTATGACACATGTGGGCGCTTGAACAATTATATATTTGCTAATCTCATCAACTAGCTTGCAGGCAGCATTCTGGAAGCTTTAACCTTTGCAGCTCACATGGAATCTCTCGATCCAAACAGGAAAATGTCACGATTGAGTGCCTCCCAGTGTTCCCGTGTAAGGCGGAATACACTTCAACATGTTAACAGATACCACATTGTTTGCCTGTTTTGTGTTGACTCACACATTTCACTGCACTTATTAATGGAGGATTATTACTTCCGCTGCTATGGCTACGAAATATTTGAACCACCTCTTATAATGAGGATGACATATCAATGGTAGTTATATTTACATTGGTGGCTACCCAACAATGAAGAATGTATACAGATTGGAGGGATGGAAAGGAGAAGTATGTTCTCATGAGATTTTAATGCAATTTCATGCAAAAATGCAATTTTATTTTTTTAGTACCTCATCTGGGTGTTCTCAATGCGGAAAACCATCGGTTCTACTCCCTTGGGCAACCATAAATGTATTTATCTCTAAGGGAGAGTCCAGTCACCCTCATATAGAAAACTCATTTCGAGTTTTCGAAAGCCTTCCCTCACTTGTGAACCTTAAGACCAGGGGTCTCAAACTCAATTTACCTGGGGGCCACTGGAGCTAGGGTCTGGGCAAGGCTGGGCCGCATCAGGTTTTCCAAAAAAAAACAAAAAAAACGCATTTATTAAAAACAGAAAAATATACAAACTTGTTCAGTGCTTTGGTTTAAGAAACCACATATAATTGGTGGGTCGACAAATTATTTTTTTCAGATTAAAATGAACAAAGCATTATTAGAGCCCTGTAGACATGACAAAACACGACTATAGTCACATTTATACTTTTTTTATTTACAACATATTGCGCAACTGCAGGGTCTTGAGACACATGCTAACTCGCAAACTAGAGAGCTAGCGACCTAAACGGAAGCCTTCAAGTTATTTCCTTTAAACTTAAATAGCCAAAAACTTACCACTTCCACACGGATAGGGAGGATAACTATTAACAGTTATTTAACCTTTAACATGAACATTAATCAAACATAATAATTTTTTTCTGGGTACATGATACCATACAGCATCCATATCAAACTTGCGCAGGCCGCACTAACATTAAACTTTCATATCAAGGCGGGGGCCTCAAACTAGGCCGCGTGTTTGAGACCCCTGCTTATGCCCCTCAGGTACTTATATATAAAAACGATATAGGTAAGGCAAGTTTATTTATAGAGCACCATTCGTACACAAGGCAATTCATAGTGCTTTACAGAAAAGAAGGGTAAAATCACTAAAAACATAGAATCATCCTAAAAATCACATCAAAATGACATAAATCGTTACGTAAAACGGCAAGGTTGAGGATTATCGTGCTTTGTGCTGAAAGTGGAAAGAATGAATGTTTTTGAGACTTTTGGGAAAGCTTAGTTGCAAAATTCTCTACTTTAAAGTTCCTGATTTTGGCAGCATAAAACTTTCATGTTTAGTCCTGACTATGTGCACCGCTTCTCACAGCCTGGGATGGTTTATGCATCTCTAACATGTCAGAGATGTACTTTGACGCTTATACACAAGCTGAGCTGTTTTAAAGTATATTCTCTGAGCTACAGGAAGCCACTGCAGAGACTTGAGTACTGGACTAATATGGTCATATTTTCTGCTTCTAGTCGGGACTCGAGCAGCAGTATTTTGGCTGCACTGCAGCTGTTTTACAGCTCGTTTAGTGAGCCCAGTGAGAAGTCTGTTACAGTAGTCTAGCCCGCTGGAGACAAAGGCGTGGATTAGTCTCTCTAAATCTGTCTTAGACACTACTCCCTTGATTGTGGCAATGTTTTTAAAGTGGCTGTTATTTATTACTTACTTTGTTTTTGGTGCCATTCCGACCCTTTGAGCAAGTGCGCAGCATTGGATGTTCATCTTGTGACGTTTGTGGTTTGCCGCTTGCTCCATTGTTTACACTCGGGAGCAGCTGTTAGCTTTGAGCAACACAGCCTGCGGAGATACAAAAGAAGAGAGGCTGCATAAAGGAAGTGACCAGCAAAAAAGACAGTATAAAGGTTGTGTCACGGTTCGGCTTCATTGCTTTACGGTTCGACCCCAGGATGCAGAGAGCAGGACCAAATGCAGGTAAAATAATATTTATTCTTGCTATAATAGCAGCAGAAGAAAAGGCAACTGAACTTGCTGACGGACAAACAACAATAATCCCACAAAGGGGAGATGCACACACCTGAACTAAATACAAACACAAATTAGGGACAGGTGTGGGTGATTAAGGCAACCAAGGACGACAGGGCAAAACAGGAAGTTAAATACAAAATAAGAGTACAAAACGGACACCAAAACCTAGGCCGGAAACTCAAACATAAACTGTCACGTGCGAACCCACACAGGGCGTGACAGTACACCCCCCTCAAGGACGGATCCCAGATGTCCGAAACAGTTCAGAGGGAAGGGTGGTGGGGGGACCGGAGGTGGGTCGCCGACGGGACCCTTCAGGGGGCCGGCCGGGGCGGCCAGCAAGACCCCTCCACGTGATGGAGGGAATGGTTAGGTCGGTAAACACCCTCCGGGGGGCGCCCTCGACCAAGCGCAAGGTAGGCGTCCTCAGGGGGGCGCCCTGGGTGCGACGGCGAAGAAGCAGGCGTCCGGCCCTGACGCGGAGACGGCGAAGAAGCAGGCGTCCGGCCCTGACGCGGAGACGGCGAAGAAGCAGGCGTCCGGCCCTGACGCGGAGACGGCGAAGAAGCAGGCGTCCGGCCCTGACGCGGAGACGGCGAAGAAGCAGGCGTCCGGCCTTGACGCGGAGACGGCGAAGCAGCAGGCGTCCAAGCCAGAGCCTCATCATCTGCTCCAGCAAGCCCTGCTCCTCGTCTTGCAGGTGGAGTGGGCAGTGCCTCCTCACTCCCCCTGCAGGTGGCGCCATCCCCCCTCTCCATAGGCGGGCTGGGCTGTGCTTCCAGCATAGCCCAGCAGGTGGTACTAGCCCCCCCTCTCGAAGGCGGATCCCAGACGCCGTCATCCGAGGGAGCCGAAACCAGGGTAGGGAGGAGGGAGGCTAGGAGGAGGGTCACTGGCTTCTCCAGGTCAGCGGTCCCGGCCACAGCCACTTGTTTGGGCTTGAAGCTGCGCGGCTTGGGCACGGGCGGGATCAGGGACGCCGCGCAGCTTGGCATGGGAGCCGGGTCTTGAGAACCCCTCGGGCTGCGCGGCTTGGGCACAGGCGGAATCCGGGACACCACGCAGCCTGGCACGGGAGCCGGGTCTTGGGAACCCCAGGGGCTGCGCGGCTTGGGCACTGGAGGAATCTGTGAGGCCACGCAGCTTGGCACGGGAGCCGGGTCTTGGAAACACCTGGGGCTGCGTGGCTTTGGCACTGGAGGAAGCCGGAGCGCCTCGCCACTTGGCGCGGGAGCCGTCGAGGAATGCACGACGGGCTGGGACTCGGCAACAGCGAGAGGGTTGCGCTGTGCCGTGGTGTGACATGGCGAGGCGGAAGAGGGCGGCCACACCTCTTGGCGACGTGCCGTGCGTCGGCGACGCCGCCGCGTCGGAGGGTGTGCAGCGGGTACTGGGAACACCGACGCCATGGGCACTAGGGTGCCGTCCGGCCCCCACACCATGGTATCCAGTTCCTCCGGCGTGTACCTTGCACATTCCTGCTCCATCGCCTCGAAGAACTGCCGGGTCCATTCGTCGAGCTCCGCGGGATCGTCATCGGGTTCGTCGAAGCCGGCAGGGCATGAGAGCGGGTGCACCTCGACTTGGCGTGGAGGGGAAGGCGAACTAGGCGTCGCTCTGTGGCGCCGCGGCTTGCGTCGGCGTCGCGGAGGATTTGGAGCGTCATCGAAGGGTCCGGGATACAACCACGCCGTAGCGACGAACGTGTCGTCCGGACCGCACACCAAGTCCTCCATCTCCCATAGCGGTATCGCCATTTCCTCGTCCTCCATGGCCTTCAAACGCTGCCAGGTCCAAAAATCGCTCTCCGCGAGGTCGTCGTCACTTGGTGGGATTATTCTGTCACGGTTCGGCTTCATTGCTTTACGGTTCGACCCCAGGATGCAGAGAGCAGGACCAAATGCAGGTAAAATAATATTTATTCTTGCTATAATAGCAGCAGAAGAAAAGGCAACTGAACTTGCTGACGGACAAACAACAATAATCCCACAAAGGGGAGATGCACACACCTGAACTAAATACAAACACAAATTAGGGACAGGTGTGGGTGATTAAGGCAACCAAGGACGACAGGGCAAAACAGGAAGTTAAATACAAAATAAGAGTACAAAACGGACACCAAAACCTAGGCCGGAAACTCAAACATAAACTGTCACGTGCGAACCCACACAGGGCGTGACAGGTTGCTGTATAAACCATGTTTACCACCTGTCGTTATGGGGAATGTGAGATGGAAGAGCTAACGGTGCTAACCCGGCTGCTGAGAGTTGAACATCAGATTTAACCTTTTCTATATTTATGTAAAGTTTTCCACTTTTCTGACCTATAAATGTAGTTAGAATGTTGTATTCTCGTGTTAAACGATGCCAAAGTTTTAGATGATGAGGTTTGCGCATTTGGAAGTGAGCCCTGAAACACATTTGGGATTGCTCAAAACGCTCGGTTTCAAAAGGCGTGGTAAAACTGCCCCTTTGTGATGTCACATGGGGCGGACTTCCTTATATGGGCGTGTCTCCCCCAAGCTCTGCTCCTCTGTTTACTTGCTAGCTACGTAGTATTTATACGATGCCACCATCTGGCACAAGTAGTTGGAGTTCTTGAGTCAGTGTCCTAACTGTGTTTATTTTGTGTAAGTCAAAAGCGTTTACATACAGAGCACACGGAAATGCAGCGGAATAGGTGCAGATTCTGGAAGAACTAGAAAGCTTTCTGTGCTGGTTATTGTGTGTAGCTGCTCTGTAGGAGTCCACAACTCAATGCATACTATTTTATTTCAGCGGCTATTGTTCTATAAGATTGATTACATTTTAATAAAACTTTGCAAGCATATATTTAGCTTTGTCTTTTGTTTAAACTCACAAAATATCGGGATATAAATCGTATAATCGATATTCAACCTAAATATATTGGGATATGAGTTTTGGTCCATCTATCCATATATAATGCAACTCGGAGTGAGTCGTATGTCTTTTAGTTCTTTCTTTTATTTTAATTGGTTTTATTTTTTTATACTTTTATTGCTTTGCTTCTTGTTTTTAATATTATAATATCTATTTTACTATTTTATTTCTTAAATGATCTTTTAGTTTTGGATTAAATTCAATTTGTACCTTTATTTATTGTATTTTATTTTTACTTTTTATTTTACTTGTCTGTACAGCACTTTGGAAACTCTGTTTATAAAATGGGCTATATAAATAAAGTGGATTGGATATATATATATATATATATATATGTATATATATATATATATGTATATATATATATATATATATATATATATATATATATATATATATATATATATATATATATATATATATATATATATATATATATATATATATATATATATATACATATATATACATATATACACACACACATATATATATATATATATAAACTTGGCTGATAAGTATGTAATCTGGTTCATAATTCACATTACTGTATTAGAACAGTATTGTATTGTCCAACATTTTATTATTTTGTTTATTAAACAAGTCAAATATTATGATTGCCCTGCCTTGGTGGAGGTCTCAACTGTTTTGGAGAGCATCCGTCTGGAGCATAGTCCAACTGCAGTGAAGCTCATATTGCATATCTCATTTTGAACGTCTTATATTGCTTTTTGTGCTCAGCACAGGTGCACTACCTTAAAGCAAGTAGTCCATGTGAGGTTTTACTTTACAACTCCGTGTCATTCTAGTCTGAGAGAACTGGGCTTCTTCTGTGATCTCACACAGGCTTCCACCATCGGGAACCTCCAGCTCGCTTATCCAAATGGCAGTCAAGCTTAAAAAATACAGAACCCCTGGGAGGCTTTGGCATGCGCAGACAAACCCTGCTTAGCGACAACACGTCCCCACCAACTCCATCTTGACACTTTCATGCATGATTCTTTTTGCCAGTGAGAATTTCCGCTATTGTTTCCTCCTAATCCTGCTCCACCCCTTGTTATGTTTTTCTGTTTCTCATTTCGTATTTCTATGGTGACAGTGTACTTCCTGGGAATAATAGAGGCTAGGGGATTAGCAGGCGAGAAGGCGGATGGCGGAGTTTCTCATAAATAGGTAAGAAAATACTCACGGCTGATGAATGGCATCAGCAGATGTGTGACAAGAGCTCAGACTCGAACAGGAGCCTTTTATGGGCACTAGAAAGTCCAAGGCAGAAGAAACAGAAAGTGTTGTGTTTGCTGTGTAATCGTGAGGATTTAAAAAATGCACACATAAGTCATTTTTGACCCACTTATGGAAGGTTGGGGTAGTAACACAAAAACTAAAATTTCTTAAAATGTATAAAAGTTAAGTTAAAAATGTGAATGGCATGATATCAAAACCATGTTTTTTGAGGAATACCTGGAATATGAAATGATAACAATTTTTAATTACGAAGATATTTCAAGAAAACAACCTAACCGGGTCATTTTTGACCCACTTATGGAAGGTTGGGGTAGTAACACAAAAACTAAAATTTCTTAAAATGTATAAAAGGTAAGTTAAAAATTTGAATGACATGATATCAAAAACAGGTTTTTAGGAAATACCTGGAATATGAAATGATAACATTTTTTAATTACAAAGATATTTCAAGAAAACAACCTGACCGGGTCATTTTTGACCCACTTATGGAAGGTTGGGGTAGTAACACAAAAACTACAATTTCTTAAAATGTATAAAAGTTAAGTTAAAAATGTGAGAGGCATGATATCAAAAACATATTTTTTGAGGAATACCTGGAATATGAAATGATGAAAAATTTTCATTACGAAGATATTTGAAGAAAACAACCTGACCGGGTCATTTTTGACCCACTTATGGAAGGTTGGGGTAGTAACACAAAAGCTAAAATTTCTTAAAATGTATAAAAGATAAGTTAAAAATTTGAATGCCATGATATCAAAAACAGGTTTTTAGGAATACCTGGAATATGAAATGATAACAATTTTTAATTATGAAGATATTTAAAGAATCAAGAACCTGACCGGGTCATTTTTGACCCACTTATGCATCTAAGGGTTAAGGTGAATGAATGTTCTGAACAATAAACAGCCTTTTACAGTCATTGAAAATACTACGAGAGCGATGGCCTGGCAACTAAACAGTTCATAAAGTACTTAGTAAAAGCAAAAAAAATCATAGTCAGGGTCAGAAGATTCCCTTCCAATTCTCCTGTATAGAAAACTTTTTGCAGGCAATGGCATCATCAGATTCCAAGTGCAGCCTTAGCAAGGTCCCATGATGACAGCATTCCACATTGCATGGGAACCACACACACACACACACACACACAGACCACAAAAACCTTGGAGTCAAAACACATCAAAGTACACACAGACAGACACGGGGCAGTAAAGGAGGAGGCCCAACACAAACAAGCTGGCTTATTTGGAAGAAGATGTCGGGGCATTCTTGTGGGCATGTTGAGCAGGAGATGGATTTTGTCAAGTGGTTACATCAAGAGGAAACGCAGACCACGATGGCGGTGAAATCCAGGCCTTAGTGTTTCTTAGAGTGCGTTTGTGTTTCAAGTGTGAAACACCCAGTGGCTGCTCCTCAGCTCCATGTTTGCCCGACCGCGGTAACCACAGGTGAGCCGCAGTTAAGTCACTAAAGCCAATTAAAATGTTATGAAGTGGAGTTCCCTTATTTATTTCTTTATTCCCAGCTGGCAGGGACCAGGAAGAGAGTTAGAGTAAGTGCAGGCCTGGCGGGTGGGAGTCAAGCCTCCCAACAAAAGTGGAGGTCCCTGGAGGCTTAGCGGGGAAAAGCATACCTCCACATTTTTTGACCATTTGTGCTTAGGTCCACGTAACATCTACATCTTGGCACACTTGGCTAACTTAGGTTTGGTGCCTTCAGGATCAGTAGTGCAGGCTGATGTTACTTCAACACTATTACATTATTTTCCCTCCTCTCATCGGTCGATCAAAAAATAGGATGGCTTTAGTCTAGGAATAATCAGTATATTATTTCATTTACATTTTGTATGTTTTTGTCATGCTTTTAGATAAGATGGCAAGAAATATTTCAGTATTGAAAAAAGCAAAATTTGTTCTCAATCAGAAATCACTCCACACTCTTTATTGCTCTCTGGTTCTACCATATCTTACTTATTGTGTGGAAATATGGGCTAATAACTATAAAAGCAATCGTCACTCGCTAAATGTACTGCAAAAAAGGTCAGTAAGGATAATTCATAATGCCGCCTACAGAGAACATACTAACTCCTTATTTCTAAAATCACAAATACTTCAACTTGCTGATATAGTTCATCTTCAAACAGCTAAAATAATGCATAAGGCTAAAAATAACCAATTAGCTAAAAATGTCATCCAATACTTCTCTACAAGAGAGGAGAAATATGATCTCAGGGAAGAACTACATTTGAAACACTTATATGCTAGGACTACGTTAAAAAGCCATAGCATTTCAGTATGTGGAATCAAACTATGGAATGGATTGAGTAAGGACCTCAAACAATGCACAACGATGAGCCAATTCAAGAAACAATACAAGCAGTTGATGTTTGCTAAATACAAGGATGAAGAGTCTTGAACCAGTCATGATGTGCTATATATATCACTATATTGACACTTACTATGGTACCCATTATGTCATTGGATGGTCATATCACCTTGTACTTCGGTACGAGGTACATTATTAAAAAAAACAAACAAACCTTAAACTGTATTATGGAAAGCAGGAAGTGAACAAATGTAACAGTTACTGATTGTAAAAGTACCAGATGGAGGGGTAGGATTTAATAAGCTGTGCTTCTTCCTACTCCTTTTGGACATGTGGAACTGTGAACTGATTATGGGATGCACTCAATTGTAATCTGATGCATGTTCAAATGAAATAAAACCATTACCATTAGATACATATTGAATCTGAACTGCTCCAGATTATGTTGTAGTGTAGAGTTTTGGAGTTGTCTGATGCTTGTTACATGTGTCCGTACATGTATTGCTTCTTGTATATTATTGATGGTTTGTATAATTGTGATGTTCTAGTGGTCTACCACTGATGCTGCGCCTAAAAACAGTTGGAATGACCACATGTGGGTATGCACTTAATGGCAATGTTATGCAAATGAACAGCACAGATGACACTGCTGGTACTTCTTTCAAAACTAAAAAACAAAGCCTACTGACTACCATGAAGGAGAAACAATGTGTTCTGCATAGCCGACATACAGTACATTGAACACGTCACCTGCCCCGTCACACTACTACAGCCGACCAGCACCTACAGGAGGAGGGGATCGCCTCTCTTATAAAAACATCCTGCAAGTGCAGCTGAACACACATTCTCACACACTCCGCAGCCCTCAGCACCACATACTGGACCAAGAGGCAAACACCCCGTGTAACACACTTCTTTAGGCCCCCGTCGCCACCACCTCCTCCTCCCCAAGGGAACCACAAGCATGCTTTTCCCAGGCTCCGCTCATATTCTGTGTCGCAGGTGTTTAAGTGCAGAAACAGCAGCGGCGCTTTGGAAAACACTCCCGCTTGCCAGTCTCAGGCGTGAGGGAACACGCTCGATATTGCCTTGACAACATGTTTATTTTTTTGGCTGTTATGCCTCCACACAATGTAGCCCCCTTCCCCTCCACTGGTCTGCTGTTGCCGCTTCTGCTGCTGTGTGAGTCCATGCACTACATCAGTGGTCTCAAACACGCGGCCCGCGGGCCAAATGTGGCCCGCAGGACACTAGTTTGAGGCCTAACCGCCTTGATATGAAAGCTTAATGTTAGTGCGGCCCGCGCAAGTTTGATATGGATGCTGTATGGTATCACGTACCCAGAAAAAATTATTACGTTTGATTAATGTTCATGTTAAAGGTTAAATAACTGTTAATAGTTATCCTCCCTATCCGTGTGGAAGTGGTAAGTTTTTGGCTATTTAAGTTTCAAGGAAATAACTTGAAGGCTACCGTTTAGGGCAGGGGTGCTCACACTTTTTCAGCATGCGAGCTACTTTTAAAATGACCGAGTCAAAATGATCTACCCACTACAAAAATGCAAAACATCTATTTATTTTCAAATGTATTGATGATTATTTGTACGTACAATGTATGTTGATGTACCTTACATAACCAAATGAGCCAATATTGCAAAACACACATAATTAACAGTTAACATTTTTTGTAATTACCTCCACATTACTCCACATTTCCCTTCTTTGGTACTGCGATGGTAGAATGGCATATGAGGCAAACGCACTTCAAAAAAGACATTGTGAAAAAAAAGTCCACCTCCCATTCCGTATGGAAGTGATATGTTTTTGCCTTTTTACTTGGTCCAGTTTTTGCCTTTTTACTTGGTCCAGCTCCTTCACTCATTTTAGTGACCATAAACTTTAGCGAGGGCTTAAAATCTCGCAATTCGCCGACTAGCTTAGCACTTTGCATCGTTGTTTACGCATGAGCGGTGACCTAAAGGTCAAAATGTAGTTGTCATCTGAATGGCTGCCCTGTATATCAATCAAGTGACGGCATTGATGCGAGGATGATATTTTTTTAATGTCACGCCGCGATCGACCAGCGATCGACTAGTACCACCTCCGCGATCGACCGGTAGATCGCGATCGACTTAATGAGCACCCCTGGTTTAGGGCGCTAGCTCTCTAGTTTGCGAGTTAGCATGTGTCTCAGGACCCTACAGTTGCGCAATATGTTGTAAATAAAAAGAGTATAAATGTGACTTTAGTCGTTTTGTCATGTCTACAGGGCTCTAATAATGCTTTGTTCATTTTAATCTGAAAAATATCATTTGTCTACCCACCAACTATATGTGGTTTCTTAAGTTTTTATTATTTGCATTTTTATTATTATTATTATATTTATTTATTACTGATTGATTGATTTTCTTTATTTTTGATTTTTCATCTTATTTTGCGCAGAAAAATAAAAAGTAAGATATTTGAGAACAGTGGAATGTTTTATCAGAGCTTTTATTGTAGAAAATCGGAACCAAAGCGAAGTTTTTTAAAAAAAAAAATGTTTTTAATAAATGCCTGATGCGGCCCAGTCTCACGTAGACCCGAGCTCCAGTGGCCTCCAAGTAAATTGAGTTTGAACCCCCTGATCTAAACCCTTCTATACTTTATTCACAAGTGCAGTTTCATTAAAAAAGAAAATATATATCTATATAAAACATGTCCTGAGTTTAATTATAAAATATTAGCAAGATTGAATTTGAATTTTATTTATGTATTACTGATTGATTGATTTTCTTTATTTTTTATCTTACTTTGTGTAGAAAAATAAAAAGTAAGATATTTGAGAGCAGTGGGATGTTTTATCAGAGCTTTTCTTGTAGAAAATCGGAACCAAAGCTAAGTTTATTCATTTTTCTGTTTTTAATAAATGCGTTTTGTTTTTGTTTTTTTGGAAAACATGATGCGGCCCAGCCTCGCCCAGACCCTAGCTCCAGTGGCCCCCAGGTAAAAATTGAGTTTGAGACCCCCTGCACTACATCAACACCCCGCACATGACAAGGCATCACCTGAAGTGATACTCAAGCCCTGATGTCATCCACCTGGACTCACTCTGCAGCACCCACGCTGCTTCTGACGCCTGCTTGGAACAGGCCGTGCACGTGTGTGTGTTTGTGTGTGTACAAGTACAGGAAAGCCTTCTTACTTTGTGGTTTGTAATACTTGTCTGTATATAGTGTCTGCAGGCTAGCAGTGTGTACATCTATGTGTGTGATTGCAGCACAACAGCTGGGATTACAACTGAATCTTTCTTATCAAGAAACAGCACACACATGGTACACTGCTTCAGGGGATACAAGTAATCACCCCTGAGGAATGTTTTCCTGTCTTACCCATCATCACAGGGGGACGTGTGTGTGTGTGTGTGATTGCGCTTGTAGAATACCTGTGTACTGGGACGACAAGGATATCATGTCAAGTCTTTGCAGGTTGAGAAGACAAAGTAAACATTTACAGCATGTATGAAGAGCAGGACCATGAGGGAAAAAGTACTTGATCCATGTTAACTGTATGTAAAAAATAACATGTGTTAATTTACAAGACATACCAGAATAAACAAAAAATAACATACATAATCATACCTTGCTTAAAAAAATTCTCACTGTTTCATGGTTGACTATGATCTATTATTAGTTATAAAATATTGAAAGACAATTTAGTTTAACCTCACACCTAGGAGACCAGGGTTCAATCCCACCCTCGACCATCTCTGTGCGGACTTTGCATGTTCTCCCTGTGCATGTGTGGGTTAATTAGCGACTCCAAATTGTCCATAGGTATGAATGTGAGTGTGAATGGTTGTTTGTCTATATGTGCCCTGTGATTGGCTGGCCACCAGTCCAGGGTGTACCCCGCCTCTCGCCTGAAGACAGCTGGGATAGGCTCCAGCACCCCCACGACCCTCGTGAGGAAAAGCGGTAGAAAATGAATGAATGAATTTAGTTTAATAAGTGACATTAAACTACTGAAAAAGGTTGCTGAGCCATCAGAGCCAAGCTTGAGATCTAATGAAAAAAGGTTATCCTCGCATTACATGTGGAAGTGGTAAGTTGTAGGTATAATTGTACTTCTGTAAATTCAATAAGGGCCTTAATTGGAGCATTTACAATAAAAACAACTTGGATTTTATATACAGTATGTCTAGTATATGCACCTACTTTTTTCCTGATCTTCCGCATACTGATTTTGTCTGAAGCCTTTCCTGATGAATACCAATGATGCTTACTAGTGGAGATTTGAACCCAGGGCTTTTGTTCCACAGTACAGAATGCTAACTACTACCCCACAGTGGCTCCACTGTATATATGATTTTAAATATGTACAGTATATATAATGTAGGTTGCACGGCGGTCGTGTGGTTAGCGCACAGACCTCACAGCTAGGAGACCAGGGTTCAATTCCACTCTCAGCCATCTCTGTGTGGAGTTTGCATGTTCTCCCCGTGCATGCGTGGATTTTTTCCGGTTTCCTTCCACATTCCAAAAACATGCTAGGTTAATTAGCGACTCCAAATTGTCCATAGGTATGAATGTGAGTGTGAATGGTTGTTTGTCTATATGTGCCCTGTGATTGGCTGGCCACCAGTCCAGGGTGTACCCCGGCTCTCGCTTGAAGACAGCTGGGATAGGCTCCAGCACCCCCGCGACCCTCATAGTGGGATATACAGTAATGTATTTAAAAGATAATTCCATAGCAAAAGATGGATCTGTTTTCATGTCCAACCTTGTTATGATCCTCCCTACAAATTGGTTCAATTGGATCATGGATTCAACTGTCATCAAACTTGTATCATGGAAGCCTGGAGGGGAGAAAAGAAACACAGACGCGGCGCCTAACAGCCAGAGAAACAAGCAGGATTCAAACAAAGAGTATTTGTGTGCCGATAAAGATATCGCTGATGAAAACCACTTGGCATTCAAGGAAAAGTCAGAACAAATCCTGATGGATTGTAAAAGTGTCTAAAGGAGGAGGTGCTTTGGGAGGAATTTTAAAAAAAGGAATCATGTCGTCCAAAAACAGCTGACGTACGCCAGGAAATACCACAAGTTGTCCGTGGAGCTGAGAGCTTTCGTGTCTCATCTGCTCTGCATGTCCACTGCTGGGACATAGGACAAGGAGGCTGCCTATCACCACTGATGAGAGCTTTATTGCTTAAAGATGAGCTCCTGTGGAACAAATCTTAACAGTTCTTTGCCGTTTCTATTTCATACAGAGTGGTAATGGTAATGGTTTAATTTCATTTCAACATGCATCAGATTACAATTGAGTGCATCCCATAATCAGTTCACAGTTCCACATGTCCAAAAGGAGTAGGAAGAAGCAAAGCTTATTAAATCCTACCCCTCCATCTGGTACTTTTACAATCAGTAACTGTTACATTTGTTCACTTCCTGCTTTCCTAATGTAGTTTAAGTTTTTTTTCATTCATTCATTCATTCATTCATTTTCTACCGCTTTTCCTCACAAGGGTCGTGGGGGTGCTGGAGCCTATCCCAGCTGTCTTCGGGCGAGAGGCGGGGTACACCCTGTGACTGGCCAGCCAATCACAGGGCACATATAGACAAACAACCATTCACACTCACATTCATACCTATGGACAATTTGGAGCCGCCAATTAACCTAGCATGTTTTTGGAATGTGGGAGGAAACCAGAGTACCCGGAGAAAACCCACGCATGCACGGGGAGAACATGCAAACTCCACACAGAGATGGCCGAGGGTGGAATTGAACCCTGGTCTCCTAGCTGTGAGGTCTGCACGCTAAACACTCGCCCGCCGTGCCGCTCGATATTAGATTCATGCATTCATTTTCTACCGCTTTTCCTCACGAGGGTCGCAGGGGTGCTGGAGCCTATCCAAGCTGTCTTCAGGCGAGAGGCGGGGTACACCGTGGACTGGTGGCCAGCCAATCACAGGGCACATATAGACAAACAACCATTCAACCATTTGGCTGGCGACCAGTCCAGGGTGTACCCCGCCTCTCGCCTGAAGACAGCTGGGATAGGTTCCAGCACCCCCGCGACCCTCATGAGGAAAAAGCGGTAGAAAATGAATGAATGAATGAAGATCATCTATTATCATAGTTCATAGATCATAGTTAATTAAATTAAAAAGGACCTATTGTGATTTTTCCACTTTTCTGACCTATAAATGTAGTTAGAATGTTGTATTCTCATGTTAAACGATGCCAACGTTTCAGATAATGAGGTTTGCGAATTTGGAAGTGAGCCCTGAAAAAAGTTTGGGATGGCTCAAAATGCTACGTTTCAAAAGGCGTGGTAAAACTGTCTCTTTGTGATGTCACAGAGGGGCGGACTTCCTTATATGGGCGTGTTTGTAACCAGATAAGCTGTCTCCCTTCCTCCATGCTCTGCTGCTCTGTTTACAAAACAAGATCAGGCAGAAGTTATTGTATTTGGTGATTCCCAGCATGAGAAAAATAATTTCCTATGGAGAAAAAAAATAGCTCGGAGAACGAAGAGACATGTGGCACTCATATTTTTCCTCTACAGCCTCCGCAAGAGTCTCCATAAATAAGTTCCATTTTATATCGCAACTCCTGTCTGATCTTCTGAGGTTTCTCATCTTGAGAAAACAAACAGTGGCATTCTTTCCAGTGGAGTCTGTTATACTGTATATGCAGGAGCGTAGTTGTTTTCCTGCTTCTCCACCATCCCAATCAATTCCTGATGGAATTACTACATTATTCCATGGAAACTGCCTAACATGAGCAGGTGTTTGAGACTCTGGAGCTGACTGCCAGACGGAGCGGACTGTTCGCACTAATGTAAAGCGACAGGGCCTCTGGAGGGAGGTGGAGGAAGAAAGAAAAGAGGCTCATTCTGCTTTCCAGGACGGCTCGATGACTTATCAGGTTAATCAGAGGTTAAACGCTACACGCTTTGCTCACGTTCATTGATTCTCCACTTGACAAGCGGAGCTGTTATTAATTTAATGACATAATTCAACATATACCCCCACGACCCTTGTGAGGATAAGCGCTAGAAAATGAATGAATGAATTCAACATATTGACCCACCAATATGTATTCTAAAAAGGGGAAACTTTAATATTTTTTTCCATTTGAAGCTGATTTAATTGTATGATTCCCGTTCTGTTCTGGTAATGGTAATGGTTTTATTTCATTTGAACATGCATCAGATTACAATTGAGTGCATCCCATAATCAGTTCACAGTTCCACATGTCCAAAAGGAGTAGGAAGAAGCAAAGCTTATTAAATCCTACCCCTCCATCTGGTACTTTTACAATCAGTAACTGTTACATTTGTTCACTTCCTGCTTTCCATAATACAGTTTAGGGTTTTTTTGTTTTTTTTTTATAAATAATGCACCTCGTACTGAAGTACAAGGTGATATGACCATCCAATGACATAATGGGTACCATAGTAAGTGTCAATATAGTGATATATATAGCACATCATGACTGGTTCAAGACTCTTCATCCTTGTATTTAGCAAACATCAACTGCTTGTATTGTTTCTTGAATTGGCTCATCGTTGTGCATTGTTTGAGGTCCTTACTCAATCCATTCCATAGTTTGATTCCACATACTGAAATGCTATGGCTTTTTAACGTAGTCCTAGCATATAAGTGTTTCAAATGTAGTTCTTCCCTGAGATCATATTTCTCCTCTCTTGTAGAGAAGTATTGGATGACATTTTTAGGTAATTGGTTATTTTTAGCTTTATGCATTATTTTAGCTGTTTGAAGATTAACTATATCAGCAAGTTGAAGTATTTGTGATTTTAGAAATAAGGAGTTAGTATGTTCTCTGTAGGCGGCATTATGAATTATCCTTACTGACCTTTTTTGCAGTACATTTAGCGAGTGAAGATTGCTTTTATAGTTATTAGCCCATATTTCCACACAATAAGTAAGATATGGTAGAACCAGAGAGCAATAAAGACACCGCTAGGAGACCATGGTTCAATTCCACCCTCGGCCATCTCTGTTCGGAGTTTGCATGTTCTCCTCGTGCATGCATGGGTTTTCCTCCCACATTCCAAAAACATGCTAGGTTAATTCATGACTCCAAATTGTCCATAGGTATGAATGTGAGTGTGAATGGTTGTTTGTCTATATGTGCCCTGTGATTGGCTGGCGACCAGTCCAGGGTGTACCCTGGCTCTCACCCAAAGACAGCTGGGATAGGCTCCAGCACCTAACCCCCCCCCCCGCGACGGTAGAAAATGAATGAATGAATGAATGAACATATAGCACACATACCAAGGCAAACTTGAAACTTGTGGCGTAAAATTTTGGACTTAAACCAAAAAACACGCTAACCAGGGCGGACGCTAAACAAGGTTTTCACGGTGAATGTTAATTATATATCCCACATTATCTGCTTATTAGATGCAGAAGCGGCGAATGCCAAAGTATCGTGTTGTTTGATGTGACAGATGCAGCAGGAGTTGGAAAAGCAGGGAGACGCTCCATAAATCCAAAGAGGAATAATGTTCACAGGCAAGCAAGATGTCATCAGCCTGAGCATCTACGAGGCTTTCAATCAAAAGCAGCAACCAGAATGAATCTGACTCACATCTGTTTCTGTTGCCATGAAAGTGCTCACAAGAGAGAAACACAACTCAAAGGTGGTTCTAATTAAAGCGCTATAGATAACCTATTATTTATTGGACGCCCGCCATTTGCTAGAGTCCCGCTGGTGTCAGTGCAGCTTTGTCATGAAAGCAGATATCGACCCTGTGCATCAACACAGTCTTCAGCCAATAAGCGGTCACGCTGACAGAATGACACGTAAACGGCGAGGAGGGCGCACGCAAGGCCCCCGACCTCTACTCCCCGGGCTGAACCGTTTGACAGAGACCAAGTGAACGGTTGCCATGGCAGCCTGGGACAGCGAGAGCAGCACATCTGTTAGGCTCATGATGACAGGGTCTCACCGCCTCTTCTGTCGGTCGGACACAGGAGCAAAAGTCCCAGACGACATTCACACTTCGCCCCCTCAGTCTGTGAAAAGATGACAGAACTGTTGCAGTTTTTGTCATCATTTTCATTTTCCAGGCTTGTGAAAGCTTGGATGCCAGGTGCATCCATGTGATGAAGAAGTTGTGTAGGCATTTACACGCCTTAAGGCAGGGGTCTCAAACATGTGGCCCGCAGGACACTAGTTTGAGGCCCCAGCCTTGATATGAAAGTTTAATGTTAGTGCGCAAGTTTGATATGGATGCTGTATGGTATCATGTACCCAGAAAAAATTATTACGTTTGATTAATGTCCATGTTAAAGGTTAAATAACTGTTAATAGTTATCCTCCCTATCCGTGTGGAAGTGGTAAGTTTTGGGCTATTTAAGTTTAAAGGAAATAACTTGAAGGCTACCGTTTAGGTCGCTAGCTCTCTAGTTTGCGAGTTAGCATGTGTCTCAAGACCCTGCAGTTGCGCAATATGTTGTAAATCAGGGGTCTTAAACACGCGGCCCGTGGCCCAAATGTGGCCCGCAGGACACTAGTTTGAGGCCCCCGCCTTGATATGAAAGTTTAATGTTAGTGCGCAAGTTTGACATGGATGCTGTATGGTATCATGTACCCAGAAAAAATTATTACGTTTGATTAATGTTCATGTTAAAGGTTAAATAACTGTTAATAGTTATCCTCCCTATCCGTGTGGAAGTGGTAAGTTTTTGGCTATTTAAGTTTAAATGAAATAACTTGCCGCTTAGGTTGCTAGCTCTCTCGTTTGCGAGTTAGCATGTGTCTCAAGACCCTGCAGTTGCACAATATGTTGTAAATAAAAAGAGTATAAATGTGACTATAGTCGTGTTTTGTCATGTCTACAGGACTCTAATAATGCTTTGTTCATTTTAATCTGAAAAAATAATTTGTCTACTCACCAACTATTTGTGGCTTCTTAAGTTTTTATTATTTGCCGTTTTATTATTATTATTATATTTATTTATTTACTATTACTGATTGATTTTCTTTATTCTTAATTTGTTTATTTATTTTTCATCTTATTTAAGATATTTGAGAACAATGGAATGTTTTATCAGAGCTTTTCTTGTAGAAAATCGGAACCAAAGCAAAGTTTATTCATTTTTCTGTTTTTTTGGGGGGGAAAACCTGATGCGGCCCAGCCTCGCCCAGACCCTAGCTCCAGTGGCCCCCAGGTAAAAATTGAGTTTGAGTCCCCCTGCACTACATCAACACCCCGCACATGACAAGGCATCACCTGAAGTGATACTCAAGCCCTGATGTCATCCATTTTCATGTAGAAAATTTGAACCAAAGCGAAAAATAAAATTTATTTTTTCGTTTTTTGTTTTTTTTTGGAAAACCTGATGTGGTCCAGTCTCACCTACACCCGAGCTCCAGTGGCCCCCAAGTAAATTGAGTTTGAGACCCCTGCTCTAGGGTCATCATTCATATAGTGGAACGTCCACAATCCAAGGCAACCAGTAGTGTGGGGAATATTCTCCAATGTCACACAACATCCTAGTAGTGTATCGTGACATTCTATTCTAAACAGTAGAAATATGATGACAACCATAGAATTGCAAATGGCCACATGTTAGAGTCACGGGTGAGCTGGAGCCAATCCCAGCTGATTTTGTGGTGAGAGGCAAGGTACACCCTGGACTGGATAGCAGCCAATCAGAAGGTACATATAGACAAACCATTCACACCTATGGACATTTATCCAGTTATTTTAACATGCATGTTTTTGGGATGGGAATAACAGCTCCTCTATGCTGGAAGTACCCATAGCTTGCAAGGACACAACAAAACAATACAGCCGATTTCATTTTATGTATGAGTGGCACATAACATCAATAATGTGTCACATTTTGTTTGAGTCTGGATAATATAATGGACTGAGGAATTGCTTTGGCCTGCTACATAATAATTGAATAAAACATATATATATTTAAATCAGGCGGCACGGCGATCGAGTGGTTAGCGCGCAGACCTCACAGCTAGGAGACCAGGGTTCAATTCCACCCTCGGCCATCTCTGTGTGGAGTTTGCATGTTCTCCCTGTGCATGTGTGGGCTTTCTCTGGGTACTCCGGTTTCCTCCCACATTCCAAAAACATGCTAGGTTAATTAGCGACTCCAAATTGTCCATAGGTATGAATGTGAGTGTGAATGGTTGTTTGTCTATATGTGTCCTGTGATTGGCTGGCAACCAGTCCAGGGTGTACCCCGGCTCTCGCCCAAAGACAGCTGGGATAGGCTCCAGCACCCCCCCCCCCCCCCCGCGACCCTTGTGAGATAAAAGCGGCAGAAATGAATGAATGAATGAATGAATGAATATATTTAAATCTGTTAAAAACGTCCAATGTTTTCATTCTCCTTCCCAACTTTTAGTTGATTTTTCTTAGTGATCATTGGTGCTGGAGTGGGATTCCAGCGTGATCCAGGGAGAGCTTGCAGATCCATGTTGCATCAGGTTGTTTTGAGTCTCTGGTGGGCTAACAGAAAGAGACTTTCGTGTGCTCCATATGATATTACAGTAACATTCACAGAGAGAGAGAAGGGCGATGTGGCGTGGAACACAGTCAGAAAAAATATGGAGAATGTACAGATGTTTTCTTGTCGGAGTATTTTGCAAGGTAGCAGTGAAAAAGGAAATATTGCCAAGAGGCACAATGTACATAATGAAGTGGGCAAAAGACAGAGCCATGGGGTACACCCATGGAAAACTTTTGAGTTGAATACATAAAGATAGTCTTTTCATCTTTGCTCCCCCCCCCCCCCCCCCATAATCTCCACCATGTATCATTTATCAATGTTGAATAATTAAGCACTTATAGTTGGAGCATTGAGATGAAGCAGTATGAGAAAATGACAATATTTTAACTTTGATTTGAGTATAAATATTGCTGGTTTGCATTGCAAGACAAGTTCAGCAGCCACCTTTCTCTGTAATTCTTTTGGTTGTTTCTTGAACTTTATGATGGACTAGCTTCGTAATAACTTCTTCCCTATTTGAACGATTTCCACATGCATGTATGAGACACACACACAACAACAACAAAAAGTGATATCATGTGTGGCCCAACAATGGGACAAAAGTGGAAGAATGGCGGTGTATCTGGTGTTGAGGTAGAGTTGGGTGTCTTTCCCGTAGCAGTGAAAGTTTATATTAAAAGATAAGAAAAATATTGCCAAGAAGCACAATGTAGATAATGAAGTGGGCAAAGGACAGAGCCCTGGGGTACATCCATGGAAACCTTTTGAGTTGAATAAATAAAGATAGTCTTTTCATCTTTGCTTACATGCCCCCCCCCCCATAATCTCCACTATGTATTAATTATCAATGTTGAATAATTAGGCACTTATAGTTGGAGCATTGAGATGAAGCAGTATGAGAAAATGACAATATTTTAACTTTGGTTTGAGTATAAATATTGCTGGTTTGCATTGCAAGACAAGTTCAGCAGCCACCTTTCTCCGCAATTCTTTTGGTTGTCTCTTGAACTTTATGATGGACTAGTTTAGTAATAAATTCTTCAAAATCCCTATTTGAACGATTTCCACATGCATGTATGCGACACCCAAGTGACATCACGTGCGATGTTGAGGTAGAGTTGGGTGTCTTTCCCGTAGCAGTGACAATTTATTAAGGATAAAGAAAATATTGCCAAGAAGCACAATGTAGATAATGAAGTGGGCAAAAGACAGAGCCCTGGGGTACACCCATGGGAAAATTTTCAGTTGAATCAATAAAGATAGTTGGATAGTGTTTTCATTTTTGCTCACATGTCCCCCCCCCCCCCCCCCCCATAATCTCCTCCATGTATCCTCAGATAAGGAAATGAAAATTTGTACTTGATTGCGATTAATCCTTTGGCACAGTAACAAAGCCTCCACTCAGAGCGTGCGATCCCAAAGAGCCTCATCAAATTACTGCCACTATTCATACGAGACTTCCAGACTGTGCCGTTCCACCTTTCCTCAATCATTTTCAAGCTTTACTCATTTTAGTTGTCCTCTTGTTGATCGCGAGATTGAAGTTCAAGAGTTGGGACATTTCAAGAGACAAAGCCAGATTAAAATCCTTGACACAAGTACTTTTAACACTGTCCTCCACGGATCAAACCAATTGTCAGAAATAGTTGCAGAAATATACATGCTGTATATTCAAATGAGCCTTTCAAGATTAGCTGTTGTGTTTATCTGTTTATATCCATCCAACTAAAGAGTCTGGCCTTCAAATGGCGATGACGCCCAACTGCTGCACCCCAGAGTAGAAACACAATAAAGCTGTGTTGTTGTCCAGACACAATCAATGAAATTACTGCATATGTCCCTTCTCATTAAAAGTAAGTGTGTGTTGTATGTGTGTCTAACAGCCACTAACCTACACACTCATCCCTGTTTGGCTTCTCTCCTTGAGGCCAAATCGATGTTAATGAACAACAAAAAAAGTGTTTACGACATGCAAACATTCTTAATTGTCACACATCTGCAGTTTATTCGACACAAACCAAAAAAAAAACTGAAAAGCTTAGCATTTTAGCAGGAATTGTTTCGTGTTTGCATCAAGCTTGAATACATTTTGACACATCACACCTAACTAAAGCTGAGGTACAAAGTGTTTTTGGTGTGACGGACTAACCACTTAGGTAGGCTGGGTAGTGCAACAAAACAACACAGATGTGAGTAATTCATTGTAATTCATTCAATGTTTGTCTGGCCTCTTGTTGCTAAGCAGAATTCCTATTCTGCACAGCAGCCATTCAAGGACAAAAACAGTTATGCACTAAGAAATCTACTATTATTCATTCATTCTTTGCTGAATTGCAACAATTCTGCAAAGTTGAGTGTCCTAAATCCTTAAGGAATTGTAAAGGAATTTCTGTACACTACTTAAAGGAAACATGCTACGTAATGAAGATAACAAACAGTTGGGAATACATGAACATAGCTTAAGTTTGAAATGCATCTGACGATGGTTAGGCCAGCAGAGAAGGCCTTGCTGGTCCTGACTGCACAGCACTGGTCAATTATTGAATGATTAGCATCAATCAGTGGTGCTGTGTTCATGATTGATGTCATATTTCATCCAACATGCGCCCAAAAAGGCGGGACTTTAACAGATAGTCACAACAAAGCAGAAGAAGAATATATATACTGTTTTATTGTAAATTGCCAGCTTTGCACTTTTTGTCGCTATTGGTAAAATGGTATTGTTAGTTTTCAACAGGTATAATATTATTGAAAATTATATCAGTGATGCCATTCATGACTATAAAAATACATGATGGTACCACCGCTTTTTGTTCTGGAGGAAGTACAGACGAAATCATTAGAAAGGTCAAAGAAGAAATGGTCACACTAAAAAGATGGTTTGATGATAATAGATTGTCCTTGAACCTAAGTAAAACTAAAATCATGCTGTTTGGTAGCAGAAAGGAAACCAGCAAATACAAATGGACGGTGTGGACATTGAAAGGGTGAACGAAAATAAATTCCTGGGTATCACAATAGATGAAAAAATATGAGCTGGAAACCTCATATTACAAATATACAACTATTTACAAATATACAAATATTTACAAATATACAAATATTTCAGTATTGAACAAAGCAAAATTTGTTCTCAATCAGAAATCACTCCACACTCTTTATTGCTCTCTGGTTCTACCATATCTTACTTATTGTGTGGAAATATGGGCTAATAACTATAAAAGCAATCTTCACTCGCTAAATGTACTGCAAAAAAGGCCAGTAAGGATAATTCATAATGCCGCCTACAGAGAACATACTAACTCCTTATTTCTAAAATCACAAATACTTCAACTTGCTGATATAGTTCATCTTCAAACAGCTAAAATAATGCATAAGGCTAAAAATAACCAATTACCTAAAAATGTCATCCAATACTTCTCTACAAGAGAGGAGAAATATGATCTCAGGGAAGAAGTACATTTGAAACACTTATATGCTAGGACTACGTTAAAAAGCCATAGCATTTCAGTATGTGAAAAAAACCCTAAACTGTATTATGGAAAGCAGGAAGTGAACAAATGTAACATGCAAACTCCACACAGAGATGGCCGAGGGTGGAATTGAACCTTGGTCTCCTAGGTGTGAGGTCTGCGCGCTAACCACTCGTCCACCGTGCCGCCCATTTCAACATTTACTCAACAAAAATAAATAAATAACGCCAATAATAAGTGACAAAAAAAAATAAAAAAAAAACCTGAACTGTATTATGGAAAGCAGGAAGTGAACAAATGTAACAGTTACTGATTGTAAAAGTACCAAATGGAGGTGTAGGATTTAATAAGCTTTGCTTCTTCCTACTCCTTTTGGACATGTGGAACTGTGAACTGATTATGTGATGCATTCAATTGTAATCTGATGCATGTTCAAATGATATAAAACCATTACCATTACCATTACATGAGCTAATGTCTTATATTATATTGAAGATGAATGGATTTTTGGTGCATCAGTATGATACTTCCATGCATTCTGTATTAAAAAAGAGCGCCGCTTTTTAGATCCGATTCATGCAGACTTAACGCTGAATGAATGCTAAATTGTGTGTTTCTGCTCGACTTCCAACACGCCACTCATGTCCATTTCCTTATGCTCGGAGCCGTCTTGGACGAAGACTGGTTTCAGCACTACACTTACTTTATCATGTGCAACCTAACCAAGTGAAAACAAGATGGCATGTATCTGAACACCTCCATGGATCAAGTCCTCCTATGCAAGCTGAACAACAGGTGTCTTTGTGCACATGAAGCTACAGCAGGCTGCAGAGAGCAGCCGCTTGCTTTGGGTTTCACTCTTTGAAAGTGATACGGCCGAGCTGCTTTTCTCAGGCCCTGCCTCAAATCTGCTGTTGACGGACAGACCACCCAACTCCGAGCTCTTATTGGCGCGCGGCGTAGAACAGGCCACCTCCTGTCATGCTCCTCTGGGAAGGAAACGGATGGAGCGCACTGTCAGGGTCTCTCTCACAAGTGAATGGGGAGATTAATCAAACAAGAGCATCGGAGTGGAGGAGACGGCTGGGATGCGTGTAGCACTTAAACCCACCCTTGATATGAGGACGGCGGTGCTTGAAAAAAAGTGACAGCTGGATCGGACCATTTTCTTTTCGCTGACTTACGTGACTTGTCGTTCACATCAAAATAAAGGTTTCATCTGGTGCAATAGCTGAAGATTCACACCCCTGTGCTCCTTTCCAGAAGGAGTCCTCGCCCTAAAGTATGCAATAACAAGTCAGGAGGTGAGAAAAAGGACACTAAACAGACTTCACTCACGTCTCATGTGACATATGAATTACTCTCATAAAAAGTCTCTCAGCTTTGGAAATAAGTATGCAAAATGTCTCACCCGGACACTACTCTAAGTTTGAGATCCCTGCATCATTTTAACCTTCCTCTTGTGTTAGCTTTCTGGTATCATCTCTTATGTCAGGGGTCTCAAACACGCGGCCCGTGGGCCAAATGTGGCCCGCAGGACACTAGTTTGAGGCCCCCGCCTTGATATGAAAGTTTAATGTTAGTGCGGCCCGCGCAAGTCTGATATGGATGCTGTATGGTATCATGTACCCAGAAAAAATTATTACGTTTGATTAATGTTCATGTTAAAGGTTAAATAACTGTTAATAGTTATCCTCCCTATCCGTGTGGAAGTGGTAAGTTTTTGGCTATTTAAGTTTAAAGGAAATAACTTGAAGGCTACCGTTTAGGTCGCTAGCTCTCTAGTTTGCGAGTTAGCATGTGTCTCAAGACCCTGCAGTTGCGCAATATGTTGTAAATAAAAAGAGTATAAATGTGACTATAGTCGTGTTTTGTCATGTCTACAGGGCTCTAATAATGCTTTGTTCATTTTAATCTGAAAAAAATAATTTGTCTACCCACCAACTATATGTGGTTTCTTAACTTTTTATTATTTGCCGTTTTATTATTAGTAGTATATTTTCTTTATTCTTGATTTGTTTATTTATTTTTCATCTTATTTTGTGCAGAAAAATAAGAATTAAGATATTTGAGAACAGTGGAATGTTTTATCAGAGCTTTTATTGTAGAAAATCGGAACCAAAGCACTGAAAAAGTTTGTATATTTGTATATTGTAGCACATATCTCTTAAATCAATTAGTTTGATTTATTTTCTCATTTTAGTATTAATCACTAAAGAAACATCTATGGTGTTGGGGTGAATTTTGACCCATATATATTAATGTCAAGAAAAGGTGGAAAAAGTTATTGTCTTCAGCAACAGAACTTTAGTATAGTGAAATCTTTTTCAACTGAATACTTATAACTGAAAACGTTTTGCCTTCAGTGTTTGCCATAAACTTTATAGTCATATTATTATAACCGGGTCGAAACCGACCCCAACAATACAGTGGTCATAATTTCAACCAGACCATTTTAAAATTTAATAAAAATATTTTTTTTGGTTTTCTTTTGTTGAGTTTCCTGACGAAGTCAAAAGGCCTTGATGCAATAAACATTGTATTTGCTAAATACAAGGATGAAGAGTCTTGAACCAGTCATGATGTGCTATATATATCACTATATTGACACTTACTATGGTACCCATTATGTCATTGGATGGTCATATCACCTTGTACTTCGTTTTGAGGTGCATTATTAAAAAAAAAAACAACCTTAAACTGTATTATGGAAAGCAGGGAGTGAACAAATGTAACAGTTACTGATTGTAAAAGTATCAGATGGAGGGGTAGGATTTAATAAGCTTTGCTTCTTCCTACTCCTTTTGGACATGTGGAACTGTGAACTGATTATGTGATGCACTCAATTGTAATCTGATGCATGTTCAAATTAAGCAACATTTTAGCATTGTTAACCGTCATAGAAGTGTAAATAGAAGTTAACCATTAAGAAAACATGTTCTGTACAGTCCTACTTTATAGTGATTGAGGGGGGGGGGTGTATAACTACACAAGTCTAAATTCCCAACATATGTTGCCCCCTTGTTGGAGGAGATGCAAGATGCTGATAATTTCTTTCATGGGCCTACAAGGGAGCCGCTCCCCAATTAGAAGGAGGCCCCGCGTGTCTGTCCAATCAACACAAATGAGGAGTGGATCAAAGTGCTCAGGCAACAAACAACACATTGTTTGCTTAAAGTGCTTCATTCAAGTTTATGGTGACAAAAATGCCGAAGATAAAACACCTCTCTGAAGTCATCCACATAAAGTGAAACACATATTTGGGGTGAAATTAGCCCCGACATTTTTCATTTCATTTCATTAATTTCTCTTCCCACATTTTTTTTGTCAAAACGCTTACTTCATGCTCCGCTTTGCTCATTACTCAAACACATCTGGCTGACAGGTGCTGCGTCTATTACACGTTGACTAATTTCATTCCAGCAAAGAGGCGCAAATGGACAGAGGAGCGCGGCAGAACGTCCTCTATCTTCTATCTGCCATGACATCAGGCCTCAGAGAGCTCGGTATATAGACGTGCGCTGCTGCGAGGACGTCGCTCGCTTCCATCGGCATGCTGTCAGTTCCCTTTTCAAAAACACTGATTACTCCATTTCCAAAGAACTAATCTCTGTAAACAATCTCTGTTTTCATTATCTTTGAAACTGATTAGTCCTATGAATATAAGTTTCCAGCACTGGACTGACAAAGACGTCTTGCCATATTGATGCCAGCTGTGCTGCTGCTGCGTGACCTTACAAGAGAAATAAAGCTGTGATGCAAAAACACTGAAGATGGACGTGCGTGTGTCTGGGTGTGTGTGCGCTCGGGCGGGGCAACGTGACTGAGGAATGCTAGAAAATATGACACATAATGGACAGAAAAACACAATTACTCCCAAATTGTGGAACCTTATAAAATATACACATCACCGGCCACAACATTAGGTACACATGCACGATCTTATACAACAGCAGCTGTGCAGGCAATTTTGCATTTGCAAGATAAATACCCGAAAATAATGGAAAACAAATAAACATCAGCAAATTTATAAAGTCGCATACGATATTGGTATTGAAAATTCTATGGTGTGTGACATCACAAGTGGGTGTTGGTTTTTCTTTGGCTTTTTTTGCCAGTCCTCTTGTTCCTCACTTCCTGTTTGCATGCTCTTATTTTGTATTCACTTCCTATTTTGCTCTCCTCTGTCTACAGAGAGATGTTTTCCCTTTTTTGGCTTTATTATGGGCTTGCTCAGTAATGCAAGCCCATAGACAGCTGCAGCAGTCTACGGGGCTTGCATTACTGAGCAAGCCCACATTGTTATTCCTTGTGATGTTTAGCTATTGTTATATCTTAATCTTCCGTAATGCGGCCAAAACCGCAAGAATGACCCCCACACATGTTACACTGCCAGAAACCTGACGCTCAGGACTACAGCGGTATTTATTTTTTGGAACGTTTTGTGTAACCATGGCGACGCTATTCACCAAAACGTTCAAAAATGGGCCACTAGATTAGGTACACCTGTTCTATTTTTAGAACAGCCACATTCCAGGGAAAACGAGAATTTACAGACCTTCTCAACTCTCTCTGTGGCTAAACGCTAATTGCTATCATGTTAGCATTTAAGCTAATTTACTCATGTCTAAAGGCAAATACACACATGGCATGATGTAGGGAGGTTAAAGGACAACCTTGGCACTTTCTAAACTTGAGGCCCTCTTGCTAAGTGCTAGCATGGTAGCCGTTAGCATGTTAGCATTTAACCAAATTTACTCACGTCTACAGGCAAATACACACATGGCATGATGTAGGGATGTTATAGGACGACCTTGGCACTTTCTAAACTTGAGGCTCTCTTGCTAGGTGCTAGCATGATGACTGTTAGCGTGCTAGCATTTTAGCCAATTTACTCATGTCTAAAGGCAAATACACTCA
Source organism: Doryrhamphus excisus (assembly GCF_030265055.1). Taxonomy (NCBI): domain Eukaryota; kingdom Metazoa; phylum Chordata; class Actinopteri; order Syngnathiformes; family Syngnathidae; genus Doryrhamphus; species Doryrhamphus excisus. The sequence goes on along the minus strand of NC_080488.1, from coordinate 7,258,357 downwards.
TGGCATGATGTGGGGACACTATGGGCCTGCCCCAAACTTTTCGAGACCTGAGGCTGTCTTGCTAGGTGCTAACATGGTAGCCGTTAGCATTTAAGCTAATTCACTAATGTCTAAAGGCAAATAGACACATGGCATGATGTGGGAACACTATGGGACTGCATCAACCTTTTCAGTACTTGAGGTTGTCTTGCTAGGTGCTAGCACGGTAGCCCTTGGCACACCGGGCCCGAGGTTCACAGCACAGGTGGCAAGCCCATCAAAATTTCCGTGGGAATTTTCTAGTTTTCATATAATGCTGTGGTCATTCACTATTAAAGTGAATGAGTGTTTTATTGTCCGCAGGGCTTGTCATTAACTGTGGTCAAGTTGGTTTTACACATGTATGACAGTGAAAAGTTCAAAAGTTTGCCAGTAATGTTGATAAAGTTTTCATGACGGGAACTGCGGCGATTTTGAGTTACGGCGGTGGTTTGTTTCCCACAATTGCTCATCTTTGGTGTGAGACAGCCAAACATACAGCGTACAGCCAGCTTTAGAAGTTCCGCGAAGATGATTTAACATGCTTGCGGTTTTGCATGATTTTACAGTTGGATGTTATAGTCAAAACTTGGAAGAACCCGGAATCTAACAAATTATCCCCATCAAGATTCAAACCATGTCTCCATCTACCTCAGCATCCTTTGTGCTTGTTGGAATTAATTTATTGTTGGACGTTGTTAGCAACCAAAGTTTGCCATCTGCTTTCAAACACGTCCAATATGTTTAGAATATTTTGGCCCTCACTGCAGATTCTGCCAGTGGAGATATTGGGCTCTAATTTCGTGGCGCAGCGCAAGGTGGCGCAAGGTGGTGGAGCGTGGTGAAGCCCACGCAGTGGCAATTTGGTCCAGTGCACCACTGCGCGCAGCCAATTTGGTCATTTTGTAGAAAGCTTGCCAGCTCCGACTTTGTCTATTCTTGGCGCAGGTGAAGCGCAGCCTGGTAAACTGGCTGACAGTGCAGACACGTCACCAAAACCTCACATGTAGATTTTCCAGAGTGTTGCGTACATTTCAGTTAAATGAAATGAGCCAACACGAACAGCGTACTTTGTGGAAACAGAGAAAGAAACTAATAATTAACAACAACTAAAAACATACACCACTGACAATGTGCATGGTGGCCTCTGATGCGCAGTCCAGTCTGGCGCATTTACAGGCAATGAGAGGCGTTCATTTGATTGGTTAAAATGACACTCGGATGTGTTAAACCCTCTCATGCTTTCTCTCCTCCCTCTTTGCCACTTGCGCTGGTGGGAGCGATGGAGGCGTGGGTGCGCGGCGCTGCCCCAGAGTGCGCTGCTCCAGACTGTGCTGCTCACAAAATTTGCAAACTGCGCTGGCACAATGCGCGAGAGGCGGGGTACTGGTCGCCAGTGTCGATACCTATGGACAATTTGGAGTCGCCAATTAACCTAGCATGTTTTTGGAATGTGGGAGGAGAAAAGCCATGCACGCACAGGGAAAACATGCAAACTTCATATAGAGATGCCCATGCAGAGAATCAAACCCACATCTTCCCGATCTCCTGACTGCGTGACCTACATGCTCACCACTTGTCCAACTCCCCGATCCTTTCGTCGATTATCTCAATCATACAGACAAAAGAGTTCAGCAGGTAAGAACATCAGCAATGCTCTGTGCTTTTCTCTAAGGGGGGAAAAATGACTAAAAATAAATTGTGGGGTAAAGGTTTGCGTCAGCACTAAGATATTCTGGGATCTGGACCGCCTGGCCTTTTTCATCCCGCTGTAAGCGAACCTGCATCAGTACTTCAGCTGTCCTCTCAGCTAAACAAATTAGTGGCTTTGATTGATCAAAGTTTATACGTGAGCGGGTATTTCATTTCAAACAGCGAGGGGGGAAAAGAGGGGGCATGCAAATATGTGAGACACAGGCAGAGCAAGCAGCTGGATTGCCATGTAAATAGCTGTGCAGATAGGTAGGCCTGGGCTGAGTGCCAAGGCCTCTCTACAAAGCTCCGCCAACATCTGTTGGAGGCTGGATCCCTGCACTGGGTTGTAGTGAGGATAATAGTCTACGCTCAGGCAAGATCATGATCACGCATCAACATCACACTGTTCTTTGGTAGGGCGTGCAACACAAGTTGAAGTCACTTTTCACGTTCCTACACCATGTGCCGAAGATATATCGATATATAAAATCGATAGTACCGATACCAAAGTTTTTATCAGTCAATTTGCATTTAAAAATAATGGAAATTTACGGATTTCTTGGTAAAATCAACACCCGACTGCCTACTGTTGTACAACCGTTTTATTTTACTGGTGTTTTTATTTTGAAAGACCAGCAACAGGATGTGTTGACGAGCAAATCGGAAGATGTGCTTGCTAAAATGCGGGAAACTATTAAAACAGGAAGTTGACAGGAAAGAGTAGTATCCTGGGTATACTATGAAGTTTCATACCTGATTGAGCATCTTTCTTTGAGAATATCTATATGTCATGTATGCTAGCATGTTGTCCAATGCATTTGGACCACAACCCACAAGGGGGCGCCACAAATGTCAACAAAACGTTGATCTCCAGTACGTGTAGAAATGATCCATCTGAGCATTCATTTATTTTCTACCACTGAAGTCATGTAAGAAATACTTTTCAGGACAGGGACATCAAAGTGTAGCCCGGGGGCCATTTGCGGTCAAATTAAAACAATTTTAATGAGTATTGTTTTAATTCAATATCAAAGTGGCATCCTGCATCCTTTTATTTATAAGTATGTTGAATACAGTATGGCTGCACGGTGGACAAGTGGTTAGCGTGCAGACCTCACAGCTAGGAGACCTGAATTCAATTCCACCCGTCAGTTTGCATGTTCTCCCTGTGCATGCATGGGTTTTCTCCGGGTACTCCGGTTTCCTCCCACATTCCAAAAACATGCTAGGTTAATTGGTAATTTGGTAATTTTGCCATGGTTGTTTGTCTATATGTGCCCTGTGATTGGCTGGCGACCAGTCCGGGGTGTACCCCGCCTCTCGCTCGAAGACAGCTGGGATAGGCTCCAGCACCCCTGCGACCCTCTATTGAGGATAAGCGGTCGAAAATGAATGAATGAATGAATATCATTAGTATCATATGCAAGTATATTTTGATGTATAATGTAGTTTTTTCAAAGTGCAAAGTAGTAATAGATAAATACAAATGCTGGAAAGTAGTGATAGATAAATACACATGCTGGTCTGATGAAGTATTCCAGATTTTCTTTTTATCAATTTGAAATATTCATTATATATTCAGTCAGAGCTTTTCTTCTTGTCACTCACGGGAAAAAAGCATCAATCAGTATGATGCATCCATTCGTACAGTTTTCCGAAAACAGGGGTGTGGTCTTATATTTGTGTCAGTATAGTAGTTATACTACATTCATTCATTTTCTACCGCTTATCCTCACGAGGGGTGCGGGGGTGCTGGAGCCTATCCCAGCTGTCTTCGGACGAGAGGCGGGGTACACCCTGGACTGGTGGCCAGCCAATCACAGGGCACATATAGACAAACAACCATTCACACTCACATTCATACCTATGGATAATTTGGAGTCGGTAATTAACCTAGCATGTTTTTGGAATGTGGGAGGACACCGGAGTACCTGGAAAAAACTGTATGGCCTGCGCGCTAACCACTCGTCCACCGTGCAGCCTCCATCTCAGCAAACATTTGTAAAATTGTTGACTGCCGACCGTGAAAAGGGTTTTTCATCCTTCTAGGTTATCATCGTGTGAGTCTAGGGGTGATAACGGAAAAGAAGTAAGAATTAAGTTCCAATAATTTACAGCTAAACCAAAATGTTTGAATGTCGTATTAAAATGTTCCCACTGGGCAACAAAAAAAAAAAGGAGTGAGACATCAGACAACTTTTTTTCTTCTCCTCCCAAGCACATATGTAAGTCATTTGTACAGCAAATGTTGGTTTTAGACCGTGTTCCTTGCATACAAGGGGCTTCTCAAAACCTTGGGGGGGGGGGGGGGGGGGTCCCATTCATTAGTGCAGGGCAGCAAAGCAAACTCATTAATTACCGCTATCTTTACATGGAGGGGCCATGAAATGTTAAACCATAACTTAAATTTGCATGCATCTGCCTGTCTTCCCGTTCCCTTACAAAACAGCCACCCACCCGATCACCCCCCCCAACACTCCTCCACCCTGCCCAGGCGCACACGGCGCCCTTGAACAAGGCCGAGGGACCACCTGCATGAAAGTGGAGACCCTCTCTGTTATGTCTCTGGTTGGGAATGAAATAACACGGAATCCAGCTCTGCAAATAACTCACAGTGAAGATCATTTTCCACATGCTGCTTGACAAAAGGTAAAACAAGAACAGATGATAGCGCAACGCTCTTCCCTCGCTGGGAGTGTCAGCCTCTTCGCTGCAACTTGACTTGGCCTCATGTATTTGTGACCTCCCCACCCCCACCCCCACCCCCAGCCTTAAACTGGTCTTACTAAGCATACAGTACTACATCAAATCCACAATTTCTTGGTGCAGAAAGTACCCGATTCCAGCGTCTCCCACGTCTTACTTGTTTTCGTAGCCACTTGTTGCTAGGCAGAATTTGTAGAACACAATCATTTGTGCCCCATAAAGTAATTGTGCTGGTGCGCCGCCCATCTAGCAGATTGCTGTGGCTCAAGCACGGATGCCATTGTCGCCTGCTGCATTGATGTTTCACTCATTGTTTTATTACCATACCAAATTTACAAGTAGGCGCCAGATAGCAGTAAAACACATTCTCAAATTACTGTGGAACCTCGGTCAGTGTCAGGAATCCCTCCCAGAAAGTCCAAGAAATAATACATCCAATGAATCCTTTCCAGACACCCAAAATGTTAACACGACATGACACACTTGTTTACATGGAACAATGGATGTGGTAATGGTTTTACATTAACTCACTAATTAAACATTTGAAATACACATAAAATATTCAGGTAAACACTTTTACCTTGATTGAAGACAAAGACAGTGGTGACTGACTAACAGTGTACAATAAGGTACACAAAATGACAGTAGTTCATGAGGAACAAACCTAACTAACCCTAACCACTACTCATTAGTTCCTCAGTAACTACTCTAAACCGATGTGCCTTTGTCATTAGTTCATTGGTAACTACTCGAAATGGATGTGCCTTAGTCATTAGTTCCTCAGTAACTACTCTAAATGGATGTACCTTAGTCATTAGTTCCTCTGTAACTACTCTAAATGGATGTACCTTAGTCATTAGTTCCTCAGTAACTACTCTAAATGGATGTACCTTAGTCATTAGTTCCTCAGTAACTACTCTAAATGGATGTACCTTAGTCATTAGTTCCTCAATAGCTACTCTCAATGGATGTGCCTTAGTCATGAGTTCCTCAGTAACTACTCTAAATGGATGTGCCTTTGACATTAGTTCCTCAATAGCTACTCTAAATGGATGTGCCTTAGTCATTAGTTCCTCACTAACTACTCTAAATTGATGTGCCTTAGTCATTAGTTCCTTGGTAACTACTCTAAATTGATGTGTCTTAGTCATTAGTTATCAATAACTGCTCTAAACAGATGCACCCTAGTCATTAGTTCATCAATAACCACTTTAAATGGATGTGGCTTAGTCATTAGTTCATCAGTAACTACTCTAAATTGATGAGCCTTAGTCATTAGATAATCTGTAACTACTGTAAATGGACGTACCTTAGTCATTAGTTCCGCAGTAACTACTCAAAGTCGATGTATCTTTGTCATTAGTTCACCAATAACTACTCTAAATTGAGGTGTCATAGTCATTAGTTCCTTGGTAACTACTCTAAATTTATGTTAATGTAAATGGACGTACCTTAGTCATTAGTTCCGCAGTAACTACTCAAAAGTCGATGTATCTTTGTCATTAGTTCACCAGTAACTACTCTAAATTGATGTGTCATAGTCATTAGTTCCTTGGTAACTACTCTAAATTGATGTTGATGTAAATGGACGTACCTTAGTCATTAGTTCCACAGTAACTACTCAAAGTCGATGTATCTTTGTCATTAGTTCATCAGTAACTACTCTAATTTGATGTGTCATAGTCCTTAGTTCCTTGGTAACTACTGTAAATTGATGTCATTTCATCAATAACTACTCAAAACATACGTGCTTTTGTCATTAGTTTGTAAGTAACCACTCGATGTGGATATCCTTTTGTCATTAGTTCACCAGTAACTACTCTAAATCAATGTGATGTAGTCATTAGTTCATCGGTAACTACTCTAAATTGTTGTGCCTTAGTAATTCAGGCCGCACTGTGGATGAGTGGTTAGCAAGTAGGCCACACAGTAAGGAGATCGGGAAGAACTGGGTGTGATTTCTTAAATAAAAACCTGAAGAAATGTATCAAACTGACCAAGAAAATGCAATGACACAATTAATAGCATGTTACATTACACAGTCTTCCATTTTATGATATATTATATATTTATATATAGTTAAACTAATGAAATCTTGTATTTACGTAACAGCATTCGGATTGACGTGCTGCTTTTCCTCACTTTGTAGTCTTTAAAAGTACCGCCCAGACTTGAAAGAAACATCTCAACGCCCTTCAAGAACATCAAGAACATGAACAAGCAGGTTTTCCCCCAAAAATGTCAAAACAGTCCTCCAGCATACAGCCGGGCTCCATAATTGAGTAGAACATATATCTATATGTAAAACATATCCCATTTATTTGGCTTAGCGGACCTTTGCTGACCCCCCACAAGAGGACACGTACAGATTCTGTCTAATCCAAACAAATAGGTGAGGCACTTGTTAGCCTCCAATCCAGGTTGCTGAGTGTATGCTTCATTTTCAATTGGGACGTGTGTGTGTGTGTGTGTGTGTGTGTGTGTGTGTGTGTGTGTGCATATACATACATATATACATAGATATAGGTGTGCGTGCGCTCTTGGGAGAGCGACTTCAAAGCTGCAGACTTGAGGTCATTATCTTCATTTCTATATCCTCGGCAGGTTTGCGGCATATGGGAACATTTTGCATAGTGTGTATGTGTGTGTACGTGTGTGTGTGTGTGTGTGTGTGTGCAGCAATAAATCTGCCTTGTCAACTATAAAATACAGTTGATCAGCAACAGATGGAGCTCAATAGCTACCAAAAAAAAAAGAAATTTACATTTTTACACTAACATTTGATTTAAGTTCAGCCTACAGGAGACAGACAGTGCAGGAAAGGAAAGTCCAATTGGGTGCATGATGGTGGTGGTAGTGTCATGGTCTGGGGGCGCATGAGTGCTGCCAAGACTTTTGGGGACATACTGTTACATTGTCCTTTTATAAACTGGTCGGCACGGCCATTTTCTAAAATGATAACAAGCCCAAACATATCTCTGGAGTGTGTGTTAACATTTAATTAAATACAATTGGGGCACAGGGTTCTGCTGCCCCACACGGCAGAAAAAGTACAGGTCAGGCGGTCGGTCGGATGGATGGACGTCCATAAAAAAAAAAAACTGGTCTAATGTAACATATGGGCGGCAGTGACCAGGTGGTCCAGAAACCTGATGGTTCTATCCTTGCTGTCCCAGTCACTGTTGTGTGCCCCCCGGGCAGCTGTGACTACAGATGTAGTTTACCACTACCAGTGTGTGTGTGTGTAACTGAGGAGTGAATGAATGATAGCTTCACGTTATTGTGAAGCACTTTAGGTGCCTTGAAAAGCTCTATAAAAATCCAATTTATTATTATTATTATGTGTTCAGCTTCTGCAGTTATTGATGTATTCATGCAGCCTGCTGTCACTGATATCTCAAGAACAGTGGACTAATTAAAACACTGAGGGAGTTTGTTTTCAGTTCACACAAGCAAAGTCTTTGCTAAACAGCTGTGTTTTCTTTTTCTTTTTTTTTTTTTTTTTTGGCCCGTGCTTCCACATGTTGGGACATGTTGCCGCACCGTGCACAGAAGAGATACAAAATCCCCATGTGATCGTAAATCACACTTACCATGTATTCCTGTTATAGTGCATGTTATTCTATCTGTGCAGGGTGACACATGTATTGGTATAGCTAATACTGCTTCCATAATAATCTTAAAGTGTGGTTAAAAGGGATCCCCCCCCCCCAGTATAACATGCAAAAAGAGCCAATATAAAATCTGTATAAAAATGACAATTTCTTAGCAGATATGACAGTTTGATATTTTAGCATTGGTGGAAAATATTATGAAAATATTATGGTTTCATTCTGGTGTGCAGTGTTCGCTCGTATATTTAAAAATGTTTTAATGCTGCAAAACCCCTCACCGTAGACCAGGGGTCTCAAACTCGCGGGCCGCATTTGGCCCGCAAGACGCTAGTTTGAGGCCCCCACCTTGATACCAAAGTTTAATGTTGAAATGACAGCTTAAAGCTGTGTGTACACCGGACACAACTAACATGATTTTGCCCCGCCCATACTGTTACCCTACCCTGTTACCCCACCCTGTTTTGCTTTGGATTAGCAATGAAGCTAAAGGCTTATGACGCTGGGTACAAATAAATGCAGGAAATGATTTGGAATAAAACGGAAAATACACGTCAAGATAAAGCATCTCATCAAACATGTTAAAGTTATGACGCTGCTCCCAGATGGAACTGAGTACGATGCTAAATTGAGTTTGAGACCCCTGCCGTAGACATTATACAATTTTCTCACACAATCATTAACATGTTCTGACATTTCTCTCTTGTTTAAAAACTCAGAAAAGTGAAATTATTAAGTGACTCACGTGTATTTACTCCTCCTCGTTCCCTCTTCTGTAGTGTTTTTGGATCCTTGTTAAAACTGCTACAGTAGTCCTGTTGCGGCCCGCTTAGAACCCAAGATTCATTTATTCTGTACAGCCGCATATTACTTCTGAATTCCTTCAACGTGTCCAAAAGTCCAAACTTTTGTGCTTCCTTCTCTGACTTTTGGGGACAGAACATTGTAGGTTTTGTCCGGGATACTTTTACAAACATACAAAGAGCAAGCTAGCTTGCTAGCTTGTACTCTACACAAGGAGACGGAGATTGATTGACAATCGTCTACAGCCAATCGGGACGCAGAAGACAATGGGCGGTGCAGACAAACGTGCCACAATGGAATTCTTCTTAAAGGGCCAGGCTCCTGCCTGTTTAGCCATTCTTATGTTGTCAAAATAAAAATTCGAAAAAAAGCACTAAAATTGCACACACACATAAACAAACACGTGAAGCAGCAATAGCAGTTGACCGCGATAGTAGGAGGGAACATATGTTCATTTATGTAACTCAATTAACCACATTTGGTTATCGTACAAATGACTGCAGGTGTAGGTGTACCTAATGAAGTGACTAATGTTAATGTAAACAAACAATGATGGAGTATCCAATCGAGTTTAAATGAGATGAAATGAAAGTTTAATCATCAGAATGAAGTTGAGGAAACTTGCTGAGCGGCTTCTACCCCTCCCTCGTTTTACCAGTAGTAGTGCAAGTGGTTAAAGCTGCCGCAGTGTTGCTGCCGCACATTGCAAACGTTGTGCAAAGGGGCGAGGAAGCACCTGCTTCCAAAGAGAACGAGGAGGAGGAGGAGGAGGAGTAGGAGTAGGAGGAGGAGAAGAAGAAGAAGGAGGAGGAGAGAAAGCTTGCATGAGAAGCTCCAGTTGTTGGCACTGACACTTGCGCACAAGCTTGGATTGCACTGAGAAATATGCACAAGTTATTTTCATCATCTTGTTGGGAAATCGGGAGGTGTGACCCCCTCCAAAAAAAACCGCAGACTGCATTAAATGATGGATTGTCTTTTTTTTTAACAAGGCTTTGAAACCGCTTCAGCTACACTTTCACTCCTCTCGGTGAAGACTTGGAAGCTCTCGGGAGGAACTTGTAGACATCCCGGCAAGTTAAAAGTTGCACCAAAAGGTCCACGCACGAAGTGAGGTGCGCGTAAAGAAGAGGATGCCAGCCAGGCGTGGCCAAAGTGAGGAGAATGCGTGTGGAGGATGTATATAATGGAGTCTTTTCCTTCTCATTAGCAGACATATCAAACGGATGACCCCAGCACTGAGAGGACTTTATTTCATCTTTTTCTTGCTTTTGAGATAACAACACTTTCAATGCCGTCGCTTAATTTGACAGCCGTGCACACAATGGCGGAGGTGGGGACTTTTATAGGAGCACTCGATTTGGATTTACAAAGTTTTCCTGCCTTTGGGAATGCGCCCCTGCAGCCGGAGTCTCCGCTGGGCTTGAATGAGCGCCTGGGTCAGATAGAAGGGAGACTCCAGCGGGGGTCGCCCACAGATTTTGGCCACCTCAAAGGCATCCTGAGGCGGCGGCAGCTGTACTGCAGGACCGGCTTCCAGCTGGAGATATTCCCCAATGGGACGGTGCATGGGACCAGGCAGGACCACAGCAGGTTTGGTGCGTATTTAACGCCATTTATTTAGGAAATCATACACGCAAACTTTAAGTTTTGGGGAAGGGGGGGTTGGACTAAAGGCTCCAAAAACCCTATAAGAGAGTAAACTACATTTAGTAGTATTCACACTAACAGCATTTACTGTCTGTTTGGGGATTTTTAAAGTCAAGTAACAAATACTTTTCAGGACAGGGACATCAAAGTGTAGCCCGGGGGCCATTTGCGGTCAAATTAAAAAAATTTAATGAGTATTGTTTTAATTCAATATCAAAGTGTCATCCTGCATCCTTTTATTTATAAATATGTTGAATACAGTATGGCTGCACGGCAGACGAGTGGTTAGCGCGCAGACCTCACAGCTAGGAGACCTGAGTTCAATTCCATCCGTCAGTTTGCATGTTCTCCCCGTTTTCTCCGGGTACTCCGGTTTCCTTCCATATTCCAAAAACAAGCTAGGCTAATTGGTAATTTGGAGTCGCCATGGTTGTTTGTCTATATGTGCCCTGTGATTGGCTGGCGACCAGTCCGGGGTGTACCCCGCCTCTCGCTCGAAGACAGCTGGGATAGGTTCCAGCGCCCCGCGCTGGAGCCTAGCACCCCCTGAGGTGGCCAGCCAAATCACAGGGCACATATAGACAAACAACCATTCACACTCACATTCATACCTATGGACAATTTGGAGTCGCCAATTAACCTAGCATGTTTTTGGAATGTGGGAGGAAACCGGAGTACCACGGGTAGAACATGCAAACTCCACACAGAGATGGCCGAGGGTGGAATTGAACCCTGGTCTCCTAGCTGCAAGGTAACGCTAACCACTCGACCACCGTGCCGCTTATTTATACTACATATTATACAATATGTTGTACGTAGTATTGCCTGCCTCCATTCATGCCAGTTATGTTTACTGGTGCAGCAACACAATGTAATGGCGTCCCAATAACATGAATATCCAATCGGTGTCACTCCAATCGTGCGTCACCATCATCGGCCGCAGGTGTCGCCACAAACAAGCATGTAGCCCGCAGGTGCGAGAGCCCAAGCAGAACGGCTTCCAGGCTCATCTTCCAAAAAACCGTCGCAAAGGATGGGTGGTCCCGGTGTTTGTCTCTGGCTGGACTGAACGTTCAGACATGGCTCTGATTAAAAAGGCCCACTGTCAGGGTTTGGCATCCCGCGTTAGCTCAGGGGAAGATGGGGCCCAGGTGGACGCATGCCGTCCTCCGCCAGCTGGATCCTCTCTGACTACTAACCTCTGCATCGCAGCATCCTGGCTTTTTAATTTGACCGCTTGTTTCCCGCCCTTTGAAGTGCATTTAAGCTGCGCTGGAACTTCCTGTGAGTCAGCACGCAGCGCAGCTTCCTCATAAAGGTCACTGCTAACTAGTTGGCGCTTTATTTTGACATGGGAAAAATCCGCCGGGGAAGAGGCCACTGCGTAGGTTACATAGAGTCATAGAGTTCTTAATAAATATTATCTGGACATATGTTTTTTCTGTTCTGTCACTTGTTGCTAGGCAGATTTCATAACTCCCCAATGGGCCGTTCACTTATTCATTCATTCATTTTCTATCGCTTATCCTCACGAGGGTCAGGGGTGCAGCCTATCCCAGCTGTCTTCGGGCGAGAGGCGGGGTATACACCCTGGACTGGTGGCCAGCCAATCACAGGGCACATATAGACAAACAACCATTCACACTCACATTCATACCTATGGACAATTTGGAGTCGCCAATTAACCTAGCATGTTTTTGGAATGTGGGAGGAAACCGGAGTACCCGGAGAAAACCCACGCATGCACGGGGAGAACATGCAAACTCCACACAGAGATGGCCGAGAGTGGAATTGAACCCTGGTCTCCTAGCTGTGAAGTCTGCGCGCTAACCACTCGACCACCGTGTCGCCTAAACAATCATTACTTTTGGAATATTAGGACTCAAATCTACTTCAAATATAATTGCATTGGATCCGTTCACATTTGCGGATATTTCGTTCTAAAATTTGTCTCAAAGAAAAAAAACTAAACATCTCATTCATTGTATGTAATAATTCATAAATACATGATAAAACAGGTAAACTGTACAGCATACATGTACAACTATTTTAAAAAGCTAACCATTTTTATTTATATGATTATGTCATTATATGCTTAAATGATGTTTTTTACTCAAGTCCTTGAACGTACCATAGTTGTTCATTCATTCATTTATTCCTTTTCGTGAGGGGTGCTGGAGTCTATCCCAGCTGTCTTACACCCTGGACTGGTGGTCAGCCAATCACAGGGCACATATAGACAAACAACCATTCACACTCACATTCATACCTATGGACAATTTGGAGTCGCTAATTAACCTAGCATGTTTTTGGAATGTGGGAGGAAATCGGAATACCCGGAGAAAACCCACACATGCACGGGGAGAACATGCAAACTCCACACAGAGATGGCCGAGAGTGGAATTGAACTTGGGTCTCCTATCTGTCTCCTGCGTGCTAACCACTCGACCACCGTGCTGCCCCCAATGGGCCATTGAAGGGAAATATGTCAGTCAATTGACACACACTGACAAATGCCTCTTATTTTATATGAAAAATTAAATTATTATAAATGAATAAGAATACTTGGATGCTTATTTGTGGGTGTCCGTGTAGGAATCCTGGAGTTCATCAGCCTGGCAGTCGGTCTGGTCAGCATCAGAGGCGTGGACGCCGGACTCTACCTCGGCATGAACGAGAAAGGAGAGCTCTATGGGTCGGTGAGTCAGAACCCTCCTTGGTTTACTCACAACAACCGTGCTAGCAGAACATTTCCTGCAAAATAGACAATCTTTGAGGAGGGTTTTTGCATTGGGTCCTGAAAACCGCCAATGCTCTACTGTCAAATAGAGGATCTTTGACTAGAATTTTTGCAGTAGATACATACTGTATAGCAGTAGAGCGCTCCTGCCACATATAGAGGATCTTTGACTAGTGGTTTTTTTCCTCTCTTGTCAAATAGAGGATCTTCAACAACTGTTTTTGCACTAGTGCACTCCTGTCTGACTGTATATAGGATCTTTGACTTGCTTTTTTGCCAGTAGATCATTGAAACAGAAGAGCACTTCTGTCATATATAGAGGATCTTTGACTAGAATTTTTGCAGTAGATACATACTGTATAGCAGAAGAGCGCTCCTGCCACATATAGAGGATCTTTGACTAGTGTTTTTTTCCCTCTCTTGTCAAATAGAGGATCTTCGACAACTGTTTTTGTCGAAGTGCACTCCTGTCTGACTGTATACAGGGTTTCTTTGACTTGCTTTTTTGCCAGTAGATCATTGAAACAGTGCACAAACATCATATAGAAGATCTCGTAGCTCTTTAAAGCAGAGGAGTGCTCTTATCATATATAGAGGATCTTTGATTAGTGTTTTTGTGGTAGACTACTAAAGGCACCAAAGCATTCCGGTAGAATATGGTAGATCATTAAAATAAAAGGGTGCTCCTGTTATATATAGAGGATCTTTGACTTGTGTTTTTGCGGCAGATCACTAAAACAGCCGCAGCAGTCTTGTCAAATAGAAGATCTTGGACAAGTGTTTTTGCAGGATATCATTAAAACGGAAGAGTGCTCCTGTCACATAGAGGATCTTTGATTAGTACTTTCTAAGTGTACTTAAAACCTCAAGCGCACCTTTGCATTGCATTTAAAAACAACCATACCACTCCTGTCAAATAGAAGATCTTTGACTGCCATTTTTGCAGGAGATGATTAAAATGGAGGAGTGTTCATGTCATATGTAGAGGATCTTTGATTAGTGTTTTTGTGGTAGATTATTAAATGCACCAAAGCATTCCTGTAGAATGTGGTAGATCATTAAAATAAAAGGGTGCTCCTGTTACATATAGAGCAGGGGTCGGGAACCTTTTTGGCTAAGAGAGCCATGAAGGCCAGATATTTTAAAATGTGTATCTGTGAGAGCCATATACATTTTTTAAACATTGAGTGCAATAAAATGTGTGCATTTGTATGTAAGACCAACAGTTTTAGATATAATGGGCTTTAATTACGTAGACCAGGCACACTACCCCACGCCAATGGGGTGTGGCCAGCACACTTTCGTGAACAGCGCAGTGTCCAATAATAAATCAAATACTTGCTGCCATTAATGCAACTTCTGCTGCTGCATGGTTTTGAACCGTATTCAGTACACGTATTTCATTCTTTTGGCCATCTTCATCAAAAGGCTTGGTTCTGCAGCTTTAGCTAGGTGACTATTTGACTAAAGGAGGAAAGTTTATGTTTTTTTTGACATCTCAATGACCGAGGTAGACTACCGCATTACCCAGTAATAATCAAGTTTTGGTGTTTGACCTGGAAAATATTATCAAGAAAGATGGATATAGTCGGCCATATTGCAGTAGAAAATAGATGGACGAATTAAAATGCATAAGAAAGTTTTGATTTTTAATATTATTTTTAACAGTGATTTCTGTGATGTTTACTTTAAAATGTTAGCAAACATACATTTTTATTGTGCTAAATGCTTGAGAGCCAGATACAGTCATCAAAAGAGCCCTACCTGGCTCCCGAGCCATAGGTTCCCTACCTCTGATATAGAGGATCTTTGATTAGTACTTTTTAAAGTGTACTTAAAACCTCAAGCGCACCCCTGCATTGCATTTAAAAACAACCACAGCACTCCTGTCAAATAGAAGATCTTTGACTCTAATTTTTGCAGGAGATGATTAAAATGGAGGAGTGTTCATGTCATATATAGAGGATCTTTGACTAGTGTTTTTGCAGTATCTTAAAACCGACAGTGCACTCCTGTCATGTAGAGGATCTTTGATTACTGTCCAGCACTCGGTCGTACAGAAATACATTTTTTGATAGAATGGCCATTTTCTTTCTGTCGCCGCTCAGTTAAAACCCCCAGAAAGAGTTTCTGGTAACATACACAACAATCACGTGGAATTGAACGTGTTATCAAGGCTTGTTGATGGGAAAGTGCAGTGAGACAAAACAATTATGTTCCTTTTTAAAAAAAAGTCTCACACGCTCCATCTCATATCTGTGCCTCTTCCTGCCGTCTCATATCTAACGTACGTCGACTCTGAAAAGCAGATCGACATGAGGTGCTAACAGTAGACAAGAGAAAATGTTGTCAATCAAAGTTTATCTTTTTAGAAGTGACCTTCGGAGGTGAACTTGATGGCCTTTACGGTTAAATATGGCAGCAAGCAGTTTGTTTACTTGTCAAGAATCCCCTCTTTGTCATGCCTGCTGAGTTGTTTTATCTCAAGAGAGAGGAAAGAGATGCAGACAAAGAAGTGGTGGGGGGGGGGGGGGGGTATGTGAGGGTTATGTGTATCAGGTGTCCTACAGCATTACCTGGGGGCCTCTCAAGGCCCACTGCACCCCCCCCATCTCATCCTGAGTATTTCAAACAGAGGCCACCTTTTTCTACCTTTAAGCACGCCCATTGTGTTGAGAGTGCAGATATTATTACGGCCGTGCTATCAGAGTCTGGCATCCTGGTGCTTTGACCCCAGGTAGGAAATGAGGGAGGAGGGGGGGGGCACACCTGACCAATATAGTCTGAATGGTCAGGTGGAGTATATACTCCAACACGGGGGTGCCTAAACTTTTTCCACCAAGTGCCACAAACAGATCAGCTGATGATTGGTATGGCATTTGGGGGTGAAGACTCGGCAGGGTTTGGTGAGTTTGAGGCTCGAGATGTGATGATCCGCCAGGCAGCCCGCTAAAGATCCGGTCCCAACCTGTTGTACTACAGAACAGAGCCGTCCGAACGCATGGCTGACTGGTCTTGGTCTTCTTTCTGG
Organism: Doryrhamphus excisus; assembly: GCF_030265055.1. NCBI lineage: Eukaryota > Metazoa > Chordata > Actinopteri > Syngnathiformes > Syngnathidae > Doryrhamphus > Doryrhamphus excisus. The sequence continues at coordinate 7,242,102 of NC_080488.1, read as the reverse complement.
ATCTTTGACTAGTTCAAATAGAGGATCTTTGAGTAGAATTTTTGCAGCAGATACATACTGTATAACAGAAGAGTGCTCCTGACACATATAGAGGATCTTTGACTATTTTTTTTCTCTCTTGTCAAATAGAGGATCTTCGACAACTGTTTTTGCACTAGTGCACTCCTGTCTGACTGTATATAGGATCTTTGACTTGCTTTTTTGCGAGTAGATCATTGAAACACAAGTGTGTTTCTGTCACATATAGAGGATCTTTGACTAGAATTTTTGCAGTAGATACATACTGTATAACAGAAGAGCGCTCCTGCCACATATAGAGGATCTTTGACTAGTGTTTTTTTTTCTCTCTTGTCAAATACAGGATCTTCGACAACTGTTTTTGCACTAGTGCACTCCTGTATGACTGTATACAGGATCTTTGACTTGCTTTTTTGCCAGTAGATCATTGAAACACAAGAGCGCTTCTGTCACATATAGAGGATCTTTGACTAGAATTTTTGCAGTAGATACATACTGTATAGCAGAAGAGCGCTCCTACCACATATAGAGGATCTTTGACTAGTTCAAATAGAGGATAGAGGTGCCAACCTGTTGTACTTGCGAGTGGGGGCAAAATGTGGATTTTGGGCGTATGGAGACACTATGTAGCACTTTTAGTGCAGGAGGAACTTTTGTTGTATGCGAGGATGCGTCGGACTCCGGATGACGTGTGACATGCCTGCCCTCTCCAACCACCTCTGACTCCGTGGTTGGTGCACATCAGTCAAGCCGATGTACTCCTCTCCGGGTACAGAAGAGCAAGTTCAGAAGGCAGGGATTGCGGCTGGAGGGGCCCAGCCGAGGCCCAGCATTAGGGCTAACCCTAACCCGAGACTAGACAAGACATTTAGGAACATTTCTTAACTGATCTAAAATTACTGACACACAATAACCCGCACAGAAAGCTTTCTAGATCTTCCAGAATCTGCACCTATTCAGCTGTATTTGCATTGATTTCCAAAACCTAACCTTTAACTCTAATTAACCGTAACCTTGTACTTTATCCACTCCGGTTTCTTCCCACATTCCAAAAATATATCAAAATGTAGGCTGCACGGAGGACGAGTGGTTAGCGCACAGACCTCACAGCTAGGAGACGAGGGTTCAATTCCACTCTCACTGTGTGGAGTTTGCATGTTCTCCCCGTGCATGCATGGGTTTTCTCCGGGTACTCCGGTTTCCTCCCACATTCCAAAAACATGCTAGGTTAATTACCGACTCCAAATTGTCCATAGGTATGAATGTGAGTGTGAATGGTTGTTTGTCTATATGTGTCCTGTGATTGGCTGGCGACCAGTCCAGGGTGTACCGAAGACAGCTGGGATAGGCTCCAGCACTTCCGCAACCTTTGTGAGGGTAAGCGGTAGAAAATGACTAAATGTACTTTATCCACTTTACATATATACACGGCAACTCTGCAATGGTTTTTCCCATAAACTTGAATGTAATATTACATGATTGTATAAACAGGCAATATGGACGCATATTAAGTCAGTTTGGCATAATGGGGAAACATTACCCCTCCGGTTAAAAGCATCATTAAAGGCATTGTGTTGAATGTCAAAGGGTCTACTGTGCTGCCCGAAGCAGGAAGAAAGGCTCTTCTACCTCCACCAGACCTTGACGAGCTGATAAGTTAGTGTCTAATAGGACGCCGGTGCAGTCATGTGCCCTCAGGGTGGTGTTTACACACAACAGCACCGCACAGCCAATCATCTCAACTGCTCCTTCACAGTCGCTTAGCTTGACGTGCAAAAAGGGTAGAGAGTGGCCAATCAACCAATCCCAGCAGCAGGAGGAAACAGACGATCCGATGCTCCCCCGCCCCCCCGCTTTTGCAGGGGTTCTGCCTCTGTTACAGGATTGGTACAGAACATGGCTGACTGGTCTTGGTCTTCTTTCTGGATCTTTGACTACTTCAAATAGAGGATCTTTGACTAGAATTTTTGCAGTAGATACATACTGTGTAACAGAAGAGCGCTCCTGCCACATATAGAGGATCTTTGACTAGTGTTTTTTCCCCTCTCTTGTCAAATAGAGGATCTTCGACAACTGTTTTTGCACTTTTTTGCCGGTTGATCATTGAAACAGAAAAGCAGTTCTGTCACATATAGAGGATCTTTGACTAGAATTTTTGTAGTAGATACATACTATATAGCAGAAGAGCGCTCCTGCCACATATAGAGGATCTTTGGCTAGTTCAAATAGAGTATCTTTGACTACAATTTTTGCAGTAGATACATACTGTATAACAGAAGAGCGCTCCTGCCACATATAGAGGATCTTTGACTAGTGTTTTTTCCCCTCTCTTGTCAAATAGAGGATCTTCGACAACTGTTTTTGCACTAGTGCACTCCTGTCTGACTGTATATAGGATCTTTGACTTGCTTTTTTGCCAGTAGATCATTGAAACACAAGAGCGCTTCTGTCACATATAGAGGATCTTTGACTAGAATTATTGCAGTAGATACATACTGTATAGCAGAAGAGCGCTCCTGCCACATATAGAGGATCTTTGACTAGAATTTCTGCAGTAGATACATACTGTATAACAGAAGAGCGCTCCTGCCACATATAGAGGATCTTTGACTAGTGTATTTTTTTCCCTCTCTTGTCAAATAGAGAATCTTTTCTTTTGCACTAGTGCACTCCTGTCTGACTGTATATAGGATCTTTGACTTGCTTTTTTGCCGGTAGATCATTGAAACAGAAGAGCACTTCTGTCACATATAGAGGATCTTTATATATATATAGAGGATCTTTGTTACGGGATTGGTACAGAACAGAGCCGTCCGAACGCATGGCTGACTGGTATTGGTGTTCTTATCGCTGTCACACACGCTCTCACCTGCTGAACCTGCAGCCATCGCTCACGCTGCGCTGTCAGGGTAGCTTTTAGAGACGCTTGCTCTCTGTGTGTGTGTGATTGCACGCCAGTTAAGCGTTCATGTCGCATTACGGGGAGGGAAATGATCTCCCCCGCCTCACACACACAATGAGAGTTCAACAGGTCTACGGAGCGAGTGAGGAATGCAAAGTGAAAAGTCACCCTTAATGACTAGCCCTCCTCTTGTCATAATGAGCCCCTGCCTAAATGAGTTTCTGCTGGTCCGTTTCAGCCTCCATGTTGCTTAATGACGCCACAGTCACTTGCTACACTTGCTTGAATCAGTTTTGTGGACTCCAGTCAAAATATTGATGACTTTGGACTTGACTCGGACTTAAGTCTGATGACTTGAAAATATTTTTTTCGGTGAATGTGTTGAGTAAAATGTGATTTTCGGTGGAGGAGAGTACACTACATTGTCCTCGCATATTAAACATGGATACTGTATTGGCAAACGTTGATATACTGCATTACCCACAGGGCTTAGCAACCAATTTGGCCATTTTGTCCGAACACATCTGCAGTCTTTAGAGAGTTTTGGGGTATTTGGGACTCAAAAGTGGAAGCACGTGTTTTGTGTTCTCACTGTTGACAGGTCTACTCCACCCCAAGTCAGCTTCTGAGCTTCAATGCCGTGGGGTTGGAGCTCTAAACCGTTTTTTTTAGCCTTGATTAAAAAAAAGGAGTTATGTTTATATTTCATTGCTTGTCTATTGTTACTTTTATTAAAATAATGACGTGGATTAGCTTATAATTATTTGAGTAAATGTTAAGTAATTGATAAGCCTACTGTATTGATATGTTGTTACATATCCACACCAGAAGAGGGTGCTACTCACAAACCACACCGAGTCATGTTGACAGAATAAATCATTCATTGGCTGTTCAATTGTGCTCATTTAAAACAGTGAGATGGGAGAATTCTAAATTAACAAACCTATAATCAATTACTCTAAAAGTTAATTTAGATGTTTTACGCTCTTTTTTTGTCTCTGCCTTTGACAGCATAACATGCAAATAATATGCAAATTAGATTATGACGTCGTCCAGAGACGTCTAGCGACTTCTAGGACAGCCAATAGCAACCTTTCTTACTGAAAAGTTGGCAACAGTGCACCGTATGCGTTACTGAGCTACAAGCTAGTAAGGGAGTGGTGCATTCCCTGCTTTTCTACACAAGAAACCAACAAAACAGTTACCGTCACCGTTGTTATTGTTATTTAATTTTTATGGGAAACTATTTAAACAGGAGGATGATGGAGTAAAAGTGCAGGATATATGAGTTTCCTGTGAAAAACCAGAGGGTTGACAGGTAAAAGGAACTTATAAGTGTCTGATTGTGCTAAGAGGACAGCTAACTGTGTTAAATGTTACTTAGAAAACACCTTTTCCTGGTGTTTTAACGCAGTGTTTCACAACATTTATTGTGTTAGGATACATATTTTACATGAGAAAAATCTTACAGCACACCGTCAAACAAAAATGTAAAATATGAATGGCGACAGGTTATTGATGTACCTTCTGCCAATTAGTGGAATTGTTCTGCCTTTCACTATACGTCGCTGACATAGTGTCATATATTAAACATTATTTGTAGTAAATGAATCAAAATTTTTGGACGAATTTAGTGATCTTGGGTGATTTCCTGCTGCGTATATTAATTCAATTAATGTAATGTTAATGGCACACGATTGACACCTACAGGGCTAAACGGGAACAGCAATGGTCCTAATGTACTGGCGTACAAGAGTAGTCCGATCTTTGGCTTCGAATTGCGGCGTGATCCTGAATCGACAAAGCTTCTAAAGTCATACACGACAGTTTTAAAGAGTGTAAATGTGTATTTTTAATCACAAAACGTTCGCATCCTTACCTTGTTAACTACACGGCAACCGGAACGGCAAATCACCTTATATCGCTCGTACGTGACGTCATCAGTGGCCGACTCAAAAATGCTAACAGACCGTTTTTAGCATAAAACAATTATAGTTTACGGTAAATGTATATAAATTAGAACTGAAACAAGATAAATGAAGATTTAAGGTTACTTTGTCGAATAAGTTGCACGATATCATGAGTTATTTCTTGACTTCAGTTGCGTTTGACTACATTTGGGTTATTGAGGTGAGAAAGTGTCATGGCAAAACAGGGCGGCGGTGTTGAAGGTAAAAAGTTAGCTTAAATGTTAATTTGTCCCTTTCATTCATCATTTGTGTGTATTTTTATATACTTTATGTTGTTTTTGTTGATGTACAACTATAAAAAGGTGTTGTGTGTTCACATTTTGGGCTTTTTGGAATGTATTAATGGGATTTACATGATTTATTCTTCTGTTAGCATCTGTTTCAGTTAGAGTTGGACTTTCTGGAATAAGCTAATGATGCTAACCAAGGTTCCACTGAATCAGATAGTGGTGATACAGCATTTTGGCTTCGAAAAAACACTTAAAGTATAGTAGTAATACTAGTGTAGTGCAAAGAAGACACAAAGACATGCATATTACAGCATGTGTGATTTTTGACGTGGTATAAACATGTTGTGTCCTCCTTGCAGAGGAAGCTGACCGCAGAGTGTGTGTTCAGGGAGCAGTTTGAGGAGAACTGGTACAACACGTACGCCTCCACCCAATACAAGCACAACGACACGGGACGCTTCTACTACGTGGCCTTGAACAAAGACGGCTCTCCCAGGGAGGGCAACAGGACTAAAAAACACCAAAAACTCACCCACTTCTTACCCCGGCCGGTGGAGATCGAGAAGATCCCTCAGGCGTACAGGGACCTCTTCCAGTACAGGTGACCAGAGTGTGGATGGATTTCCAAGAAGAGACGGCCACGGGGGAGGGTTATTTGCTCCAAAACTGTTTACCTTCAACGCCCCTCTCCGCTGAGGTCACCGCCTCGGCTCGCTACCAAGCACTGATATAAACATTTCTGCATGTTCCTGGATGTTGCTTCATTGCATCTGCAGTGAACTCGACCACTGAGGACGCTGGAAACTGGTGCCACCTTTTCATGAAATAACCACTTTTTTTTTTCCTAGAAGCACTAAAAAAGCGGATGATTGCCTTTTTGAGACCGCTGAAGACATTGACAGACACACAGTTAATGGAGGAGGAGGAGGAGGCACATTCCCACATGGACTTAGAAGGCGAGGCAGGAGTCAGGTACTGGAAATGTCCTTACATGTAAAAAAAAAACAAAAACATGAATGTGGGATTGATCCGAGAGCACTTAACTGCACATCCCATCTTCCTAGAAATCACATTCATGGCTTTTAAAATAAGATTTTAAGAGACAGTGAACGCCACAGCACTTCTCTACCTGTGCTTGTAAAGAAGACGCCACTGACGTGTGATGTTCAGGTGTCAGGAAAACTTATTGGAAACAAAAAAAAACAACACAGCAAGCAGCTGAGGGAGTACACATGGGCGATCCTATTTATGAGATGTACAATATATTTATTTTCTACATATAAAGTATAAATAGAAATCTATATATTTATTTATTGCAAAGACTTTATTTTGTAATGAACTTGAAAATTATTTGGACCGTAGATTCTACTGAAATTACATCATTCGACCGTTTTTTAGACCAAAGCGGCATTGGCACCGCTGTCGCTGGTGCTCAGGTTCTAATGAAGAAGAGCAATTGACAGCAATGGAATTGACCTGCGATGCGACAACGTGCAGCGGGAGTATTTGTGCTTGGATCCAAATTTCATGTACCGATTAAAAAACACATGTAGAACCCATGTGTCAGTTTGTAATTTTTTTTTTTGTCAGAATGGGGGGCGGCACGGTGGTCGAGTGGTGAGCGTGCAGACCTCACAGATAGGAGACCAGGGTTCAATTCCACCCTCGGCCATCTCTGTGTGGAGTTTGTATGTTCTCCCCGTGCATGCGTGGGTTTTCTCCCACATTCCAAAAACATGCTAGGTTAATTGTGCCCTGTGATTGGCTGGCCACCAGTCCAGGGTGTACCCCACCTCTCGCCCGAAGACAGCTGGGATAGGCTCCAGCACCCGCGACCCTTGTCAGGAAAAAGCATTAGAAAATGAATGAATGAATGAATGACATTCTAAAAATACAATTAAACCAGAAATAAAACAACATAAAAGGGGGGAAAAAAAGCAGTGATTTTAGGAGATTTTTTAATGTAATACCGCTGGCCGGCTGTACGGAGACCAAGTGGTTAGCACGCAGACCTCACAGCTAGGAGACCTAAGTTCAATTCCACCCTCCAATTCCAAAAACATGCTAGGTTAATTGGTGACTCCAAATTGTCCATAGGTATGAATGTGAGTGTGAATGGTTGTTTGTCTATATGTGCCCTGTGATTGGCTGGCCACCAGTCCAGGGTGAACCCCGCCTCTCGACCGAAGACAGCTGGGATAGGCTCCAGCACCCCCGTGACCCTTGTGAGGAAAAGCGGTCGAAAATGAATGAATGAATGAAATATTTCACCTGTTGCTGTGAAATGCTGCATGACATTCAACTATGACATGACCTACGACCCCAGGTGTGTCCCAGGGGGGTGTTTGCTTTCTGATTGGCCCTCAGCACATTCTAAAAATACAATTAAACCAGAAATAAAACAACATAAAACGGGGAAAAAAAGCAGTGATTTTAGGAGATTTTTTTTCATGTAATACTATTGACCGGCTGCACGGAGGGCGAGTGGTTAGCACGCAGACCTCACAGCTAGGAGACCTAAGTTCAATTCCACCCTCAAATCATCTCTGTGTGGAGTTTGCATGTTCTCCCCGTGCATGCGTGGGTTTTCTCCGGGTCCTCCGGTTTCCTCCCACATTCCAAAAACATGCTAGGTTAATTGGCAACTCCAAATTGTCCATAGGTATGAATGTGAGTGTGAATGGTTGTTTGTCTATATGTGCCCTGTGATTGGCTGGCCACCAGTCCAGGGTGTAGAAGACAGCTGGGATAGGCTCCAGCACCCTTGTGAGGATAAGCGGTAGAAAATGATCAAATGAATACTGCTGGCCTTTTTGATTATTGTGATTAATACAACACTGGCATGTAAACAGGAGTTCAGAACATGAGTCAAATGTGTTCTAACAACATACAGTGTTTCTTGGTGTGGATTTTTCCTCCTTAAAAGCTGACATTGGGTTGATTTTCTAGGATGATATTATATATATTATATTTTCTAGATGATATATATTATAGGATTCTTTGCAATTTCTAGTTTGGGTAAGACTAAATATTGTGTGAGAATTTAGTTTCCCAGAATAAAACTTGGATCCACCGCCATGAAGGTTCCAGGGAGTAACGTAACGTACGCAGCCCTCGCTTGCTAAGTCGGCATCATCCACCGTACTAAATCAGATTCCTCATGCAACTGGATCCCAGCTCCTAATTGGCTTTACACATGAGTGTGGATTTAGCTAGTGATCGTCTGCTGGGGTGCAGAGGGGGAGTACGGGGGGTACAGACTCAACTATAGTGTTGTCTGCACTCAGGGGCGGCGGGGAGGGGGTGGGGGGGTCTACAATGGACAGAAACAGCTGCCGGCTGATGTGCCGGCAAACCTGGACGGTGGACGGGATCAACATTTCGACATCTGCAACGGTTGGAATGGTCCTCCACTCCACTGGCAGCACATATCTGGGAGCAGTGAGAACGAGATCCCACCCCCGGTGTGGGGGTGGGGGGGTTGGATGGAAAAGTCAAAGACGTGGAGGGAAAAACCCTGGCAGACAGAGGGAGAGAAAGAAGGGGGGGAAATAGATGAAAGAAACAAAAGGAGGGACGGAAAGACGTCCCCTTGGATGCAAAATGGATGTATCCCAAAAGCTAATTTAAAACAAAAAAAAATCCGTCATCACAGCTTTATTAAAATCCAGGCTTCTCTACACGTCTTAAAATAAAGCCCTGCCATCTATCCATTTGAGCTGGTATTTTAATCATTTCTACGAGTCATTCATTCATAACAACAGAATCTGCACAGGAGCACCAAACATGAAACACAGCAAGGTTTATTCTCTGATGCCCTCCGTGAAGCCATCATTCCGAGTAACCTCAGAGAAACACTAGCATCAAGGATACCCAAACTAAGAAGAATGGCGTGGCTACACGTTACCATACACATGTGTCAATGGAGGCACCGAACACTGCAAGGTTTTTCCAGCAGGTGATTTAATTGATGACATCTTTCCCTCAAATTGAAGGAGGTGTTGATCATGAGAATCACATGCCGAAAGAAGACCTGCGGTGTCTTTTTGCTCTCCACAACACGAGTTCAACACCCAGGCGCTTTTTTTAAACATTTTATTTCCATTTTTAGGGATTTTGAACTGTGGTTTTAAACTTTTGATCATCCCAGTTGACTTTGCAATAAACTGCTTATTACATTTTTTTTTTTGACATTTTAGGACATTTCAAGTGGATGGGATAATTCATAATATTCAATAAAATAATTTTTATATTATACTGCACTGTTACATTTTTCAATTCAATGGAAAAAAAAATAATTAATATGCACTTTCAGTGCTGTTAAATGAAAAATAAAATATATATTTTATCTAAATGTATTTTATATTATATATAAAATATAAAATAAAACTAAATTAAATTCTCACTCTGGGCAATTCATATTTAGTTGTTCAACTTCATTTATAATGACACTGCCATTAAATTAAAATAAAATCTAAATATATAAATATAATATATATATTATTCAAATGTATTATATACTTTTATAATATATAAAAATATATGATTTTATATATAATATATAAAATAATTAAATCTAAAATAAAACAAAATTCTCACTCAGCAATTCATTTAGTTGTTCAATCTTATTTATAATGACTGTCACTGCCATTAAATTAAAATAAAATCTAAATATATATAAATATATATATTATTCAAATGTATTTATATACTTTTATAATATATAAAAATATATGATTTCAGATATAATATATATAAAATAATTAAATATAAAATAAAAAATTAAATTCTCACTTTAGGTAAGTTTATGTAGTAGGTAACTACTTTAGGTAGTTGTTCAACTGGCTTTTCAATTAATGGATAAAACAATTCTCTATTCATATGAATTTCGTCACTGCTGTTAAAAAATAAATATAAAATTAAGAATTCTAAATCATCATTCTAGGTTATTCATATGAGCTGGCTTTTTATGCGATTTAAAAATTGCCACAAAAAAATAAAATAAAATCTGTATCAGATCTTGCCATTGATCTATTCATTTAACAGTTCATTTTTTTAATAAAACAGCACAAGTTATATTTTACTTTTTTATTATGGAAAGAGAAAAAAAAGAAGCCCATTTCAAGAAGGAGCGTACATGAACAATAAAAAGTCAAAGACAAGGAGTTGTTCATCCTTTTGGTCACTTTATTAAATGTTATATTAAATACTTAACAAGATAGTAGCAGATTAAATTGGTGGCAAATTGTGGTGTATTTGCTAACGTAATAACATTCTGAAGAGGGCGAAAACTACACTTGTATGAAATACACCTTTGTGCAAACACGTGAGCCAATGGAGAGACGACAGGCTTCTCCGATTGGAGGACTTTAAAAGCAGAGAAGAACAACCACCACGTTGTCCTAACGACCCGCCGGGTGAAACCGAGGTGTCACAAAGCAGACGATACAAGCCAACCGGGGGGGTTTGAAAACACACACACCTCCGAACTCCATTTGTGCCCCCCCTTGTGGGGTCAGCTGGACCGGTTTGTGCTTTGTGAGACCCAGTCACCGACACACCCACCCACTGAGGGGGGGGGTATGGGACCGACACAAGTGGAACATAAAACAATGAACAGGACACACAGTGCTATGCTAGACATCACAGTAACAGTGAGAATGACGTTACAAAAAAAACAAAACAAAAAAAAAAGGTCACATGGACCAGCAGGCAGATTTGAACAACAAGCATTGCAATACCAGCCATGTTTTAATATGAACAATTCGACGCCTAATAAAAAACAAATGTCACCTTTTAGCAAACTTTTATACTGTAAGGCCATCACTCATATTTTCATATTTTTTTTTAATTTTTTTTGCCGTTTTTTCTACTTATTCCCCAAAGATGCCACATTTAGCACCTGATTGGTGGAGTTAATCTACTGGCGGGAAAGATCATTTGTGTCGCCAACCACACTGGTCCCACTTGGGTTAAGTAGGGTTTTAAAAGTGTATAAAAATTGATGAAACCCTCTTTTAAGGGGGGTGGGGGGGACAACGCAACACCGGAAAGCGTTGCTTTTGCTAAAACAATTTAAATACATGAAAAATGAAGATATAGAAGTTGAATAACATTAAGGCCGTATATACATTTCTATTTACGTCGAGTTTCCCCGATAGACTCCTTTCAAACAGTACTTTTTACATGGAGTTGCACCGGCTGCCAGTGGACGAAGGACTTAAGTGGAGATTCCACTTTGTGGTCTCGTGCTGCATCGGTTATGCAGAAGCGAGGTTCCGCTCGTTTCGTTTGCTGGGAACGCCTTGGCGGGTGGAGCGGCGGTGTCACCTACAGACCCTTAGAGGGTCCGGGATTCTTGCCCATGGCAGCGGGGTTGACTCCGTGAAGCTGCTGGTAGAGACCCAGCAGGTCCATTTGGTTGAGCCTGCTGCCTCCCAGCATGCCGTTCTGCAGCGCCATGTTGAGGAGGTTGGTCTGGTTGGCCATGGCCAGCTGCTGCTCGTGGACCTTCCTGTTGTTGATCACCTTCTGGACGTACATCATCAGCTGGGATCGGAGAAATGACACGGAGGTCACTGTTTGTTACTCATTGTTTTCATTTTCCTGATTTTTTTTCCAGATGTTAAATGTCTAAAAATCTAATTCCATAATTTCCACATCGGAACCTCGTTCTTCATTTCGATAGCGTTTCTCACCTTCCCGAACTAAGAAGAATGGCGCGGCTACACGTTACCATACACGTGTCAATGGAGGCACCAAACACTGCAAGGTTTTCTCCAGCAGGTTTTTGGACATTTCAAGTGGATGGAATAATTCATCATATTCATTCAATAAAATATTTTTTATATTATACTGCACTGTTACATTTTTCAATTCAATGGAGAAAAAAAATCTCTATTATATGCACTTTGTCACTGCTGTTGAATTAAAAATAAAATATAAATATATTTTATTTAAATGTATTTATTTTACATAATATATAAAAAAACATATTGTTATATATATATACACAACAATATATAAGAGTGAGAATTTAATTTAGTTATATATATATATATATATATATATATATATAATAAAACAAAATTAAATTCTTACTCTCGGCAATTCATATTTAGTTGTTCAACTTTATAATGACTGTCATTAAATTAAAATAAAATCTAAATATAAAAAACATATTGTAATATATATATATATATATATATATATACACACAAAATATAAAAATAAATAAATAAATAAATGCATATATATATATATATATATATTATATAATAAATAAATATAAAATAAAACTAAATTATATTCTCACTCTTGGCAATTCATATTTAGTTGTTCAACTTTATTTATAATGACTGTCACTGTCATTAAATTAAAATAAAATCTAAATATAAAAAAACATTGTTTTATATATATATATATATATATATATATATATATATATATATATATATATACACACACACACACAAAATATAAAAATAAATAAATAAATATAAAAATAAATAATGCATATATATATATAATAAATAAATATAAAATAAAACTACATTAAATTCTCACTCTTGGTAATTCATATTTAGTTTGTTCAAATTTATTTATGACTGTCACTGCCATTAAATAAAAATAAAATCGAAATATATATAAACATAATATATATATTATTCAAATGTATTTATATACTTTCCAGATTTTTTTCCAGACCTGGAAATGTCTAAAAATCCAATTCCATAATTTCCACATAGGAACCCCGTTCTTCATTTCAATAGCGTTTCTCACCTTCTTCATCAAGGTTCTGGCACTTAACTGTTTTTGCAGCTGTATAACACATATTCCTCTGACACTCTGAAATACGCAGTGTTCTTGAATGCCTCATCAGTCCACATTGCTCATTAACAGGAAGGAAGGACGGAAGAAGACAGATAGCAAGTCGTTCATTGTTCTCTGTAATAAACATGATTAAAGGACACCCTAGCTAAAATCTGTCTGTAGTGTCCCAACTCTACAAGAACCACTGGCCACTATTCGTCATATAGAGTGAGTCACTCAATTTTGAAGACTAGATTGTTCGGGGCATCTTTTAATCACAAGACACGGAGACAACTATCGTTAAAACCTGAATCCTACGAAAACCTGGGCGTACAAAAACCAGGACTACATGAAGTATTTATGGGACTACAAATGTATTCTTCATAAACATTTTTTGGGGGAAGCTTGTTTATCTTAAAAGGGAACCTTGTGCATTGTGCTCATTTCCGGCCCTTTGTATTAAGATTGTGGACTCCAATAGAGCCGCTACTCACAATAACCCGCACGGAAAGCTTTCTAGATCTTCCAGAATCTGCACCTATTCCAACTGGATTTCCAAAACTGTCTGAATTTATTCCTCCCACAGCTCGCATACTCTGCTGTAATTGGTCCCACTCAGCCTGTGCCCATTGTATTAGATTGTGGACTCCAATAGAGCTGCTACTCACAATAACCCGCACAGAAAGCTTTCTACATCTTCCAGAATCTGCACCTATTTGAGCTGGATTTCCAAAACTGTTTGTTTGAATTTATTCGTCCCACAGCCCGCACACTCTGCTGTAATTGGTCCCACTCAGCCTGTGCCCTTTGTATTAAGATTGTGGACTCCAATAGAGCTGCTACTCACAATAACCCGCATAGAATTTTTTTGGGGGAAGCTTGTTTATCTTAAAAGGGAACCTATTGTGCTCATTTTCGGCCCTTTGTATTACATTGTGGACTCCAATAGAGCAGCTACTCACATTAACCCGCACAGAAAGCTTTCTAGATCTTCCAGAATCTGCACCTATTCCAGCTGGAATTCCAAAACTGTTTGTTTGAATTTATTTGTCCCACAGCCCGCACACTCTGCTGTAATTGGTCCCACTCAGCCTGTACAGCTTGGATCCAGGCACACCCATATAAGGACATCCTCACCACTGTGATGTCACAGTGAGCCAGTGTTAGAAAAAACTTGCCAAACTTCTTCCAGGGCTCACTTCCAAACACTCAAACCTCATTATGTGAAACTTCGGCGTGGTTTAACGCAATCCTACAACATTTATAAGTCGGAAAAATGGGAAAAACATCATAGGTCCGTTTTTATGTAACTTGACACACAAAAGTGACAAACAGAAGAGAAGCTGGAAAGTCTTACCGACTGCTGCATGGTGAGAGTTTCTCTGTAAACAGCTTCTCTGCGTTTCACCTCCATCTCCACGGTGGCCATTCGTCCCAGAGCCAAGGACTGGACCTGACTCTCAGTAAGAGCTGGGTTCTCATTCCACTGCGGGAGAGGATATTCACAGGTTAGTCAAACATCTACTACTTTTATGAATTTCTTAAATGATAAAATATAGACGTTGTGTGAAGGTCAAAATGAAGCTGCACTTACTATTAGGCTGATGGTATCTTCCAGTGAGTCCCGTTGTAAATTCTTCAATGCATGTGTTGCTTCGATGACCTTCTGCCGCCCTTGGTTGATAAGATCCTGTCCACAAGTGAAGACGGAGGAACAGTTGAAACAACCGCTTTATCTCATCTGCATCACCAGCAATGGAGCCACCACCAGCGACGGGACCGACCGCTTCAGGCATTTGCACCGAGGACTTTGTTGCATACTTCGAATTGTGTGAATAACTTGGATCCAAACGATTAATGTCATCAAGCATTGTTTATAGCGACAAAACCACGACGGATTATTGAGATCTGAAGTGCTTATGAGCTCATTCGGTTGTGACGACCAACAAGATTTACTGTACCGTATCATCCAGTCTCAGCACTTCCTGTCATTTAGTATCGAACAAAGCAAAATTTGTTTTCAATCAGAAATCACTCCACACTCTTTATTGCTCTCTGGTTCTACCATATCTTACTTATTGTGTGGAAATATGGGCTAATAACTATAAAAGCAATCTTCACTCGCTAAATGTACTGCAAAAAAGGTCAGTAAGGATAATTCATAATGCCGCCTACAGAGAACATACTAACTCCTTATTTCTAAAATCACAAATACTTCAACTTGCTGATATAGTTCATCTTCAAACAGCTAAAAAAATGCATAAGGCTAAAAACAACCAATTACCTAAAAATGTCATCCAATACTTCTCTACAAGAGAGGAGAAATATGATCTCAGGGAAGAACTACATTTGAAACACTTATATGCTAGGACTACGTTAAAAAGCCATAGCATTTCAGTATGTGGAATCAAACTATGGAATGGATTGAGTAAGGACCTCAAACAATGCACAACGATGAGCCAATTCAAGAAACAATACAAGCAGTTGATGTTTGCTAAATCAAAAGCTTGGTGTGCCGCATGTGGCCCCCGGGTCGAAGTTTGCCCACCCCTGGTTTAGATTCTGTTCCCCAGATGGCGGTAATACACACCGAAAGCTGCTTGCCAACCGCTAATAAACAACAGAAGAAGAACGCACTCCGACAACTTTCCGTTTGAGCGGGTACAAGATACCTCAATCGGATTGGGGAAAGGAATATTCCACCCTTGTGAATCCGATTATATGTTCATTCGGATTGGCACTTTTCTTTGGGAATGAGGTGTATACAAAAGGTTAAATTATTTCCTTTTGAGCAAATAAACCGAATGCAATTGGAATATTTGGGTCCATGTATACGTGGCTAATGACGTATTTAAAGGTTTTCTTCAATACCACAACCCAATCCCAAAGATATATTTGTTGTTTTTATTACGCGGGAGGCAAAAGAAGGTGTTGATGCAACTGCACAATAGAAGAGATCATGTTTAGTGTAGTTTCAAGCCTCATTTTGTTATTGGCATATTGTAGAAATAAAATAAATGTGAAAAATCCCACATTCCAAAAACATGCTAGGTTAATTAGCGACTCCAAATTATCCATAGGTATGAATGTGAGTGTGAATGGTTGTTTGTCTATATGTGCCCTGTCATTGGCTAGCGATCAGTCCAGGGTGTACCCTGCCTCTCTCCCGAAAACAGCTGGGATAGGCTCCAGCACCCTCTGCGACCCTCATGAGGAAAAAGCGGTAGAAAATGAATGAATGAATAATGCCAAAAAAAAAGCACAATGTAAACCAATGACCAATGGGTAGAAAAAGGTTTGGACAAATTACTGTAGATCAGGGGTCTCAAACACGTGGCCCGCAGGACACTAGCTGGAGGCCCCCGCCTTGATATGAAAGTTTAATGTTAGTGCGGCCCACGCAAGTTTGATATGGATGCTGTATGGTATCATGTACCCAGAAAAAATTATTATGTTTGATTAATGTTCATGTTAAAGGTTAAATAACTGTTAATAGTTATCCTCCCTATCAGTGTGGAAGTGGTACGTTTTTGGCTATTTAAGTTTAAAGGAAATAACTTGAAGGCTACCGTTTAGGTCGCTAGCTCTCTAGTTTGCGAGTTAGCATGTGTCTCAAGACCCTGCAGTTGCGCAATATGTTGGAAATAAAAAGAGTATAAATGTGACTATAGTCGTGTTTTGTCATGTCTACAGGGCTCTAATAATGCTTTGTTCATTTTAATCTGAAAAAAATAATTTGTCTACCCACCAACTATATGTGGTTTCTTAAGTTTTTATTATTTGCCGTTTTATTATTATTATTATTTTTATTTATTACTGATTGATTTTCTTTATTCTTGATTTGTTTATTTATTTTTCATCTTATTTTGTGCAGAAAAATAAACATTAAGATATTTGAGAACAGTGGAATGTTTTATCAGAGCTTTTATTGTAGAAAATCGGAACCAAAGCACTGAAAAAATTTGTATATTTTTCTGTTTTTAATAAATGCGTTTTTTTTTTTTTTTGAAAACCTGATGCGGCCCAGCCTTGCCCAGACCCTCGCTCCAGTGGCCCCCAGGTAAATTGAGTTTGAGACCCCTGCTGTAGATTGTTTGAATGCTTTCATTGATTTCTACTACGACAGGTGGCTGTTATTAATAACTGCCAAGAGTTGACGCCATTAGACTCATTTCTTTCTGTCAAAAAAAAATTGTACCCCTAGGTTAGGACCCCTTAGTCTCAAGGCTCAACTTTCCTTACATCTTGTAACCAAATCCAACACAGTTTCCATGGAAACCACCAAATCATTAAACTGTTTTGATTAGACCGACGTGTTGCAGGGACGACAAGAAACCTCACATGGGTGGACCTCCAATGTGCCAAAGAGTTAAGTTTAAGGAGGTGTTTGGAAAGAGACGTGAAAACGTTGAAAGCGATATTGCGTGTTACGGTACGGCTGAGCAACATGGCGTCATCAGTGAGTGAACTTTATTTGTATATCACACTATGATTAGAATAATTGAAACCAGCCTAAATATTTTACCCATCTGCTCCCCTCGCCGATCATACCGCTACTTTTGTCAGATGGGCCAGCACGTATAAATATCCGCCGCCCCAGACAAGACGCATTACGATGTGACGGGCGGGGCGGGGGGGTTCCGCGGGGGCCGAGCTGGGACTGCCGGCTACATGACTGTTGTCACAATTAGCAGCGGGGACTGAGGAATGTGGTGTGACATGCCATGGGGGGGGGGGGGGGGGGGGGGGGTGAAATGAGGAGGAGGTGGAAAGCGAGGGGCATGTGGAGCTCATTACTTACCTCCAGCTGCTGGTTGGTCATGGTGGCCAAAGCCGCCATGTTGTAGTGGGAGAAAATGGAGGCGCCCATTTGGGGGTATGATGCCTGATAGTTGGTCCTCATAGTCAGACCCTGAGAAGAGAGCAAAGATCCCACAACATTTTTTAATCAGATGCATGATCAAAGACGCTGTGGCATTGCAATCGTTTATTTCGTTGCCTCAGACTTGGTCAGAAAACCTGACAACGCAAATGTGTGTGTGTGTGTGTGTGTGTGTGTGCATGTGTGAGTGATCTGAGGCATACAAGCCAGCAGGATGCCGATGTCTGTGTGTAATTGAAACTCTGCTGCAGATGGTTTACTTGTGCCCTGTAATCTGGCCATCCGGGGTGTGTGTGTGGGTGGGGGCGGGGTTCTACGGACCTGGCCAGAGACAGGTGTGCAAGCCTAAACAGTACAAAACCAAAACCACACACACATACAGTATGTGCATGCTTGCTACAGTAAACCTCGGATATATCGGAAATTCGCTCACAACGGACAGATAAAAAATAACCGATTTTTCTGTAATGCATTTCCAATAAAAATTAATTGCATATATCGGATTTTATAATAACGGATTTTGCCTATTTCGGACAAAATCTCCAGTCCCGTTCCAATGCATTTCCATTAAATTTCCCTCGGATGGCCGCATCGTGGCGCTCCGATTCGCCGAATCGTGACAGGCCGCTATACGACGTCATTTGCAGCGTTTGCAGCATTGCCTGCGCGTCCAGGTACATTGGAAACATAGTCAAGGAAGTGCCTTTTTATAACGGATAAAATCCGATTTACGCCTATACCGGATATAAATCCGATATATGCGTAAAACGGACATTTTCCGGTATACGCATATAACGGATTTCACTTATATCGGACAAAACCAGTGGGAACAATTGAATCCGATATATCCGAGGTTTACTGTATTAGCAAGCGACTAGCTTTGAAAACAGAACATTTACATTCTGTGGCAACATATACAAAATCCAGGAAGCCATTTTGACCTATTCAGATCATGCTCAGACAAAATGTGTAAAAAAAATTTTTTTTTTTAAATACCGGACTTTAGCACCACTGTTTCCCCTGTGAGTAGAAACCCCTGTGTTTTCCTGACAGGCCGACAAGCTCAGGGAAAAGCCGCTTACGGCACACACAGGGGGCAGAGGAGGGAGAGTGTGTTGGAAAAATAATCATTAGGGTGAATTAGAATCTAGGATTACGCGAGGGGAGAGGAGACCGACTCCTGCTCGCTTGCACGATCAACCCCTCACACACGTCTCCCAAATAAACACACTAATTGCCCTTTGATTCGACCTACAAAAAAAAAAAAAAAAACAGCACAGGAGGGAATAGGGGAGAAGGTGCAAAGGGCGGCCACAGAAGAATAATGCGAACACGAGACAGACCGGGCGTTAAGGGTTTGATCACATACAGCTGAACATGAGATGCTGTGAAAATGCACTAAATTCCTTGTAATTGATGTATAACAATGTATTAGATATAATACTCCAATGGGAGTATTATATACTTAAATATGCGCTGCCATGTGCTTACCTTCTTCTCCGCTTCGTACTCAGCCCAGGCCGCTTTGCGATCCTCCTCGCTCAGGGCCTCCTCCTCCTTGTGGTCCAACAGGGAGTCGTGTTCATGATAGCACATAATCTGGTCCTTGTGGCTCTGCAGAAGTTCAGCCAGGAAGGGATCCTACAGCAACCGGGGTGTCAAAAAAAGATGCAAAGTGTCACAGGAGGATTTCGCTTATGGTTATATTTCATTTGAACATGCATCAGATTACAACTGAGTGCATCCCATAATCAGTTCACAGTTCCACATGTCCAAAAGGAGTAGGAAGAAGCAAAGCTTATTAAATCCTACCCCTCCATCTGGTACTTTTACAATCAGTAACTGTTACATTTGTTCACTTCCTGCTTTCCTAATATAGTTGAAGTTTTTAAAATGTTTTAAATACAATTTTTTTTACAATTTTTTAATTTTGTCATTTTTTTTAAATTTTTATTTTATTTTTTACATTTTTTTTTACATTTTTTGTCACGTACCGAAGTACGAGGTGATATGACCATACAATGACATAATGGGTACCATAGTAAGTGTCAATATAGTGATATATATAGCACATCATGACGAGAAGTATTAGATGGCATTTTTAGGTAATTGGCTATTTTTAGCCTTATGCATTATTTTAGCTGTTTGAAGATGAACTATATCAGCAAGTTTAAGTATTTGTGATTTTAGAAATAAGGAGTTAGTATGTTCTCTGTAAGCGGCATTATGAATTATCCTTACTGACCTTTTTTGCAGTACATTTAGCAAGTGAAGATTGCTTTTATAGTTATTAGCCCATATTTCCACACAATAAGTAAGATATGGTAGAATCAGAGAGCAATAAAGAGTGTGGAGTGATTTCTGATTGAGAACAAATGTTTTTCCCGTGAGTGACAAGAAGAAAAGCCTTGATTGAATATATAATGGATATTTCATATTGATTTTAAAACAATCTGGAATACTTCATCAGACCAGCATGTGTATTTATCTATCACTACTTTCCAGCATGTGTATTCATCTATTACTACTTTGCACTTTGAAAAAACTACATTATACATCAAAATATACATGCATATGATACTAATGATATTCATTCATTCATTTTCTACCGCTAATCCTCACGAGGGTCGCGGCGGTGCTGGAGCCTATCCCAATAATTGCAGACTCCAAATTGTCCATAGGTATGAATGTGAGTGTGAATGGTTGTTTGTCTATATGTGCCCTGTGATTGGCTGGCGACCAGTCCAGGGTGTACCCTGCCTCTCGTCCAAGACAGCTGGGTTAGGCTCCAGCACCCCCCGTGAGGAAAAAGCGGTAGAAAATGAATGAATGAATTATAAATGACATTTTCTAGAAATGTGCTCATCGCAGTCGGGTCTGGAACCAATTAATCACGCTTTAACTCATGTTTTAACTGTGTATAAACAAATGAATGTTGTATTTTAACGTATCTTTTACTCTGTTTACTTGTTTTTATTCAACTCCATTTTTCTGTAAAGTGTCTTTGAGTATTTTGAAAAACGCTATACAAATAAAATGTATTACTATTATTATTATTAAATGAGGAATTATTGTCCAACATCACAACCATTCCAATAGAGTATATCTTCTCAAGGGACAATAATATAGAAATTAAATTTGGATATAGTTTAGAGTAGTTCGTGTAGAACTTGTAAAGCGGTATAGATTTACTATCCATTTTCCAATATCCTAGTATCGTGGTCTGGGGCTGCGGTTCACAGAGCATGATCGCACTTCGAAAACTGAGCCACAGTGCTTTTTTAAAAATGGCTGCTGAAATGTGAGCAATGTACTGTAATCACTTTTTGTGAGACACTGTATGCTTCGAAAATCATGACGCAAATCATGGCAACACAGTGAGGCTACTAGTTTTTGACTGAAGCCGTTTCGGGAGGACGAAAACCTCCTGCCGCATGTTATGCAGAAGTAAACATAGCAGTCTTTATTGTTAAAAAAAAGAACTCCAGTTTCTATGACAACACTGTTATTTAGGACAATACCTGACTAAAATCAAACACGCAGGGCCTGACTCTTCTCAAACGTGGTTTAAATTACTCATGCAGCAGAGGCTTTGATTTTCTTTGTTCTGGCTTAGCTTTACATTAAAGCAGGGGTCTCAAACCAAATGTGGCCCGCAGGACACTAGACTGAGGCCCCCGCCTTGATATGAAAGTTTAATGTTAGTGCGGCCCGCGCAAGTTTGATATGGATGCTGTATGGTATCATGTACCCAGAAAAAATTATTACGTTTGATTAATGTTCATGTTAAAGGTTAAATAACTGTTAATAGTTATCCTCCCTATCCGTGTGGAAGTGGTACGTTTTTGGCTTTTTTAAGTTTAAAGGAAATAACTTGGAGGCTACCGTTTAGGTCGCTAGCTCTCTAGTTTGCGAGTTAGCATGTGTCTCAAGACCCTGCAGTTGCGCAATATGTTGGAAATAAAAAGAGTATAAATGTGACTATAGTCGTGTTTTGTCATGTCTACAGGGCTCTAATAATGCTTTGTTCATTTTAATCTGAAAAAATAATTTGTGTACCCACCAACTATATGTGGTTTCTTAAGTTATTATTTGCCGTTTTATTATTATTATTATTATTATTATATTTATTACTGATTGATTGATTTTCTTTATTCTTGATTTTTTATTTTTCATCTTATTTTGTGCAGAAAAATAAAAATTAAGATATTTGAGAACAGTGGAATGTTTTATCAGCGCTTTTATTGTAGAAAATTGGAACCAAAGCACTGAAAAAGTTCGTATATTTTTCTGTTTTTAATAAATGCGTTTTGTTTTTTTAAACCTGACGTGGCCCAGTCTCACCCAGACCCTAGCTCCAGTGGCCCCCAAGTAAATTGAGTTTGAGACCCCTGCATTAAAGTATGAGCTAGCAACGTGGAGACGTCATACCGCTGTTGCATCATTTACGTGTGCACAAGCCAGTTCGCAGAGGGGATCCACTCTGCTCCTTTACCCACACGCCTCCCCCACCTCCCCCCGCCTCCACCGCCCCCCAACAGTATCAATCTACCGCTGAACTCTGACAGCGAGTGTGAAGTTGCAAAGCAAATTAATCATAGATGTCACCAGCGCGAAGCAGCGTGCAAGATAAAGCAGACACACAGTAGGATGAAAGGAGACAGTGATTGCAAATCTGTACAGAATAAGAGAGAAAATAAACAGTGGGCCAGACACAGTGAAACTGGATCTCTCCTGTAAGACAAGCAGACGACTTTGTATACACACACAATTCACATGGGAAGAACGACTCGGGCCCACCAACCTGGGCTCAGGATACGCCTTATTGTGGAATACTTCAACGAGTTGCACTTTAACGTTTTCCAGCTAAATGGTCGCCAGCGCTGGAGGTCAAATGACAGTACTGATGCTCCCATGGAGCAAAGTGCATGCTGGGATACACTTGGAATTCCCAACAGCAAAGGCTCTAGGGGTGGTCCGGTCCGTCTACCATTTTTCGGTGACCCGGCACTAATGATTGTCTGTAACCTGAAGCGGCCTACTGGCATCCTGATGGACCTGCATGGTAAAGCCTATCGCTTTACTGCAGGGGAGCAGGGAAAGCAAGAGCCACTGGGTGGGCAGATGCTTGAAGAGAAATACGTCATGTAAATGAATCCACTCAGTGAGCATATGGCAAGGAAGCATTAGAAAGTGCATGTTATGGACTAAGATTCCAAGGTTTGTGGGAAAAAAATAAAATCAATAACACAAGAGTCTGTGCCGATTCTTGAAATCAATAAAATATAACTTTTTTTTAAAGCCAATACCAATTACTTCCTGCTTTAAAAGCTTGCTGACCCATTTTTTTTTTTTAAATATGGACAGGACAGGACGACTGCGCAATCAAGGAGGGAGAGGAAGGAGAGAGGGGAGGGGGCGCGGGAGAAAAAAAAAAGACAATTTCCAAATTAAACAGGGAGTAGAGTCTGGGACTGTTAGAAAACCTAAGCATACATAGTATATAGTATACCTAGTATACATAGTATACCTAAGTATACATAGATACTTGAGGCTCTTGAATTAAATCATTCATTCATTTTCTACCGCTTTTCCTCACAAGGGTTGCAGGGGGTGTTGGAGCCTATCCCAGCTGTCTTCGGGAGAGAGGCGGGATACACCCTGGACTGGTGGCCAGCCAATCACAGGGCACATATAACAACCATTCACACTCACATTCACAATTCACAATTTGGAGTCACCAATTAACCTAGCATGTTTTTAGCATGAAAATGAATGAATGAATGAGTTCAGAATAGTTATAACAATAGTTGAGGATGGGATAATTGTACATTAATTGAAATCGAGGGTGGATTTTCCTGCCCTACACCAAACCACAGAAGAAGAAAGAACATCTGCATAGGTCCGTTGTCTTCTGGCTTCTGAGGTTTATCTACACTTACGACTAAGGGGCCATCCATAATTTTCAACATTTTCACGAGCGTACAAACCGTACGAGGGAGGGAGGGGGTTAAGACATCAACGTACACTTTTTTGAAAACCAGAAAATGTCGATGTCTGTATGTTCGAACCGCGGGACGCAGTCAAATTTTAGTAGACTGGTCCCCTGTCGTCGTATGCTAGCGCGAGAGCGTACCAGTCCACGCGATACTCCACGTAGCTCTGCGTGCTTCGCATTCCAACACAACAATCAGACAATGGCCGACCCCGGTGATTCCGATTACCTATTTTCGTTCATCAAAAAGAGAATTACTGCCATTCATCGCTCACCGAGCAATGCATACGAACAATACATCAATGTTTACTGCTTTGTGCGTTCGGAAAGAAAGCGGAAGGACGCTGTACCGGCTGGCCAGGCGGCTTGGAAAGGTTCCAAATCGAAGGACTCGAGCAGGGCGGATTTGCTCAAAAGAGTACTCTTTGTACTCTTGTGAAAATGTTGAAAATTATGGATGGCCCCTAAGTGGAACTACCTCTAGACGTCATTTTGGGGAGTAAGACACCAAAATATCATGAGAATGTAGACTGTAGTGATGTGTGGATGAGAGGCTGAAACGATAAAATATTTTGCCGTTGTGACTTGAGAATGTTGCTGTGTGGATAGCCCCTTATTTGTAATACAGTACCTAAACACAGCCAGTCAAAACTCCCTCACCCGCAGCTGCATTCAAGTTACACACACACCCAAAAGGCACCACACACACTAAACAAGTTTCTCTACAGAAACACACTTAAATTTGGGAGCTGTGCCTGACATGATGAAGCCAAGACAGCACTTCGGACCATGTTGACTTTACACCATCTATGGCAGTCGGCCAATTAATCAGATATATATTAATATAAAAATAATACCCACAGACACTACAAATACAAAACAGATTACAATTGAATGCATCCCATAATCAGTTCACAGTTCCACATGTCCAAAAGGAGTAGGAAGAAGCAAAGCTTATTAAATCCTACCCCTCCATCTGGTACTTTTACAATCAGTAACTGTTACATGTGTTCACTTCCTGCTTTCCATAATACAGTTTAAGGTTGTTTTTTTTAAATGTTATTTTATGAATTTATTATTTAAATATAGTTTTTATTTATGTATTCATTTATTTATTGTTTTGGCCACGTACCGAAGTACGAGGTGATATGTACACATATACATATATACACACATACATATATATATATACATATATATATATACACACATACATATATATACATACATATATATATATACACACATACATATATATACATATATATATATATACACACATACATATATATACATATATATATATACACACATACATATATATACACACATACATATATATACACACATATATATATATATATACACACACATATATATATATATATACACACACATATATATATACATATATACACACACATATATATATACACACACATATATATATATACACACACATATATATATACACACATATATATATACACACACATATATATATACACACATATATATATACACACATATATATATACACATATATATATATACACATATATATATATATACACATATATATATATACACATATATATACACATATATATATACACACATATATATATATACACACATATATATATATACACACATATATATATATATACACATACACACACATACATATACATACACACACATATACACATACATATATACACACACATATATACACACACACATATATCAATATACACACACACACACACACGTACATATATATATGTAAATGTTAGAAACGCTGCCCAATTACTATGAGAAATAGATCAAGGAACAATGCATAAACCTTGGAGTGAAAAAATGTAATTTATGAAAGCTTGGCTCTATCATGTCGCCATGGGAGTTTTCTGCACACCAATTTGACCTTGGAAGAAAATAGCATGACATTTTTTTTGTTATGGCTGTGGCGCTTCAATGTTTAAGACAGCTGGGCGTACAACTGTCTGCAGTTTTGGATAGCTTTTGGTTATCTGGTGTTGCATTTCACTTTTTCACATTGGAAACAATTGAGAGATCACAACCTAAAAATGAAAGACCCCTAACTAAGATTGATGATGGAAATGCTTCAGTATGAAATCTGCAGACATTTGGACGGGTTACTGCTGGCTTTCCTGCAGAGACTATGTGGACTAAGTAGAGGTTGCACAGTTAGCTACCTGGAGTCATCAAAGTTCAATCTGGATGAAAAATGAAACAAACCGCACCAGAAATGTCTAGGATTGGAACCGTATATTCGGTGCTTTATGCATGCTTAAACCAGAGGACTCAAACTCAATTTACTTGGGGGCCACTGGAGCTAGGGTCTGGGCAAGACTGGGCCGCATCAGGTTTTCAAAAAAAAAAAAAAAAATTATTAAAAACAGAAAAATGAATAAACTTTGCTTTGTTTCCGATTTTCTACAAGAAAAGCTCTGATAAAACATTCCACTGTTCTCAAATATCTTAATTTTTATTTTTCTACACAAAATAAGATGAAAAATAAATAAACAAATCAAGAATAAAGAAAATCAATCAGTAATAAATAAAAATAATAATAATAAAACAGCAAATAATAAAAACTTAAGAAACCACATTGTTGGTGGGTAGACAAATTATTTTTTTTCAGATTAAAATTAACAAAGCATTATTAGAGCCCTGTAGACATGACAAAACACGACTATAGTCACATTTATACTCTTTTTATTTACAACATATTGCGCAACTGCAGGGTCTTGAGACACATGCTAACTCGCAAACTAGAGAGCTAGAGCTTTATCACATTAATGATAAATAATACACTATGCTGAGAGCCCTAACGGATGCATTTAGCAATAAAGGTCAAAATTATTTCCTACCACTAACGAGTCGAGCGTGTGGATTATGGCGCTAGTTTGTTCCCGTCTATACTTAAATTCCAACGCGGCCTCCCTACGGCCTTTCCAGTATTCGTGCCTGGGCCTAATGACCACGGCTGCCGTCACCCGCTGAGAGCACAAACCGTAATGTAGGCACACAGACTGCAACTTTGACCAGCACTTGACACAGTGAAGGAAACCTGCAGAGCTCTACAAAAAAAAAGCCATGCGGGCGGCCCCGGCCCCGCTCTGCAAGTGCATGCATGCTCTGTGGAAGAGCGTGATGAACAGGAAATAGGTTGCGTCTGGAAGGCTGGGTGGGAAGTCGAAACCTCATGTCTGGGATGCAAGACCTTCTTTGTCATTAAGGGGAAGTGCGCCTGTCTCTTTTGTCTCCAATTAGTTTCTCTGAAGAGCAAGGAGACATCTTTAAGAGAGGGGTTTAAATAATGACCCTTCATCAGGCGGGGGGGGGGGCAGAGGGTGGATAAGAAAAACAACTTTACTGGGCTCGCTTTGAACATTTAGAGGTAGAGAGGTGAGTCAGCATAACAGATGGCTGCAAAGATCATGGGGACAATATGGTGGAGCTCCATAATGGATGGGGGATGTCTGCAGAGATTGAACTAAAGCCATAAGGCCAGATAAGCAAGGTGCATTAATAAAACCGATACCACTCAGCACCACTGGACTCTTGCAATGTGAAGCAAAGAAATCACCAAACAATCCAATATCCTATGACTTTAGCTATTCCTTGTCTGTGCAAAAGGCAGTTGGCTCAAAGTAGGAGAATGATTCTGACTCATCTTCACATGAATCCAGACAGAGAATTCCTTCCATTATACTGCAGCTCTGCTGCCATCATCATCATCAACATCATAGTCAACCCCCTGTACAAAACAGGCAGCCTGTCAATGAGTTCAGACTCCTTTCATACTAAAACAAATGCTGGAAGCTCACTAAAAGTCATATATATACGTCTCGGACATGTACATCTGTACAATCCATAACGTTCAAAAGTGGACAGCAATGTGAGTGGATTCAGAGCTGCTACCTGAACTTAATACCCATGGAGGGCATGGTGGTGTTTTACATCATATAAATAGACAACACATGGCCAGGTGTGAAGGTTTGAGTAAACAGCATTTGTTTTATGCACAGTTTATAGCAGGGGTCTCAAACACGCGGGCCGCGGACCAAATGTGGCCCGCAGGACACTAGTTTGAGGCCCCCGCCTTGATATGAAAGTTTAATGTTAGTGCGGCCCGCGCAAACAAGTTTCCAATACATGATTATTTAGGGGTGCCACCATACATCTGTTTTTGTGGAATAAAATGGTGAACAGTTCAATGGTCGCCATGGAGATTTGAGGTCAGCAAAGACTGCAGCTCAAGAACTCTGAGGTGTTTTTGTTGGTATTTATACTCCTATAACATATGACAAATTTGTGGTTTTGTCTTTGTAATTTGAATGATTTGTAGTCATATTTATAGGTATTTAGTGCTCGTTGCCTCTACTGTAGCTAACATTAGCTAGCTACAGTTTGCTAATGACAGTTAGCTAATAGCTGAGCAAGCATAACATCAACAACAGTAATATAGAGTAGACCAGGGGTCTCAAACACGCGGCGCCCGCAGGACACTATTTTGAGGCCCCCGCCCTGATATGAAAGTTTAATGTTAGTGCGGCCCACACAAGTTTGATATGGATGCTGTATGGTATCATGTACCCAGAAAAAATTATTACGTTTGATTAATGTTCATGTTAAAGGTTAAATAACTTAATAGTTATCCTCCCTATCCGCGTGGAAGTGGTAAGTTTTTGGCTATTTAAGTTTAAAGGAAATAACTTGAAGGCTACCGTTTAGGTCGCTAGCTCTCTAGTTTGCGAGTCAGCATGTGTCACAAGACCCTGCAGTTGCGCAAAAAAAATAATTTGTCTACCCACCAACTATATGTGGTTTCTTAAGTTTTTATTTTCCGTTTTATTATTATTATTATATTTATTACTGATTGATTTTCTTTATTCTTGATTTGTTTATTTATTTTTCATCTTATTTTGTGCAGAAAAATAAAATGTAAGATATGTGAGAACAGTGGAATGTTTTATCAGAGCTTTTCTTGTAGAAAATCGTAACCAAAGCAGAGTTTATTCATTTTTCTGTTTTTAATAAATGCGTTTTTTTTTGTTTTGTTTTTTTTTGGAAAACCTGATGCGGCCCAGCCTCGCCCAGACCCTAGCTCCAGTGGCCCCCAGGTAAATTGAGTTTGAGACCCCTGGTTTATAGTGTTCTGCAAAGATAGGTCGGTCAAACCAAAACCAAGAGCTGCTTAACACGACAACACAAGTGAAACAAATTCTGGGACTGAAAAAAAAAAAAAAAAGTAGAGGCAAGTGGAGAACTTGAGAGATCAACAACTGAGTAAATGACTGCGAGGAATGAGGGGAAAAAAGTGCAGGTTTATAGGAGAATTGCAAAGAGGAGACTATTTGGTAAATAGCAGTAAACAGATGCGTGCAGCTGCATGAGGTTGGATGGCCCATGTAAGTGCTGTGTGTTCTCATTAAACCCCAGGGGGCCCAAATAACAACAATGTAAAAGTGGGTGGAAAAAAAACAATTCACATAAGAACTTTGATTCAAGTCTTTGCAAAAAGGTCAGAAAAATCTTAACTAAGTATGTCGTGAGCTTCACAGAAACAATGATGCAACCACCAGCAATGAATACGAAGACTACACTGTGGAACCCAATCACACTTTCATGCTGTATTATACATATAATATATAATGCTCAAGTAATATCTTGTGTGTGGGGGTTACCTTGGGGAGCATCGGCGTGGCTTTCTTGCTCTTCTTCTCTGAGGGATCGTCCAGCATATCCGGTTCAAAGGTATAGAGCTCTGCCAGCTCATTCATGGTAAAGTGCCTTTCAATCTGCTGCTGGTCCACCACACGGAATGACAGAGACTGTTTGGTCACCTGCCGGTCATAAATCTTCTCTTCCATTGTGCCCTGACAAGAATAAGAAGAAACGGGAAAAAAGGAATATGAGTAACCCAAGAAGTAATAGGACTGTGATATTACTATTCTACTATACTGTTCTCTTATTTTATTCCTGCAATGAGCAAAGTTCTACAGATGGCTGCAGCGCCACACTTTGGACACCCATGCGTGTTTTCCCATGAAGATGAGGTGGCGTCAAAGAAAGGATGAGTGCATATGTACGTCTCTGTCAGGCTCCATTGTGGATGTTTTAGAGCTTCAAATTGTTGCCTGCTTGTATTCTATTACTTTTAATGCTTGGATCTTCTGTGCTATAGAGCAGAGTTGGAGGTCAAGAGAACCAGAGTATAGAGCAAAGGGTGCACTAGGCACCAGCTCTGAACAGACTCGGTGTTGCCATTATTCATTTTGGTAGTGATTACGGTTGCAGACAAATCCGTTCATTTATGCGTTTTGATCTGATAAATATTAAGTAACTTTGTAAAGAATGTACAATAACTACAGCTTCTGCTTGGATATTAACATGCGCAGCATCCACAAAGCACTCGCTGAACACCAAGGTAGGCGCTTCATAAACGGTTCCAATTCATAATGCCGCCTACAGAGAACATACTAACTCCTTATTTCGAAAATCACAAATACTTAAACTTGCAATGCATAAGGCTAAAAACAACCAATTAGCTAAAAATGTCATCCAATACTTCTCTACAAGAGAGGAGAAATATGATCTCAGGGAAGAACTACATTTGAATCACTTATATGCTAGGACTACGTTAAAAAGCCATAGCATTTCAGTATGTGGAATCAAACTATGGAATGGATTGAGTAAGGACCTCAAACAATGCACAACGATGAGCCAATTCAAGAAACAATACAAGCAGTTGATGTTTGCTAAATACAAGGATGAAGAGTCTTGAACCAGTCATGATGTGCTATATATATCACTATATTGACACTTACTATGGTACCCATTATGTCATTGGATGGTCATATCACCTCATACTTCGGTACAAGGTACATTATTAAAAAAACAAACAAAAAAACCTTAAACTGTATTTTGGAAAGCAGGAAGTGAACAAATGTAACAGTTACTGATTGTAAAAGTACCAGATGGAGGGGTAGGATTTAATAAGCTTTGCTTCTTCCTACTCCTTTTGGACATGTGGAACTGTGAACTGATTATGTGATGCACTCAATTGTAATCTGATGCATGTTCAAATGAAATAAAACCATTACCATTACCAATAATTATAGTAGCAACGCCATAGTTAACAGTAAGATTGGATTCTGACGACCCTATTTTCTCCAAATGAAAAATCTTGTCACGTTTTAATCTGGTGACACCCCTAATAATAAAAAATCAGACATAATATAGACTCACATATTAGCATTTGGAGAGTTTTCTTTTTTGTTTTTTTTCCCCGATCACAGAACAGCGATTTATTAATCTTCATTTATAAACGGTGATATAGTGACGCCGCAAAATTTGAACGTAACTATGGACGACAAAAAGAAACTGACAAAATCACCTGTGCCAAGAACCTGTAGACAAAGACTGTCTTCAGCTGGCCGAAGCGATACACCCTGAATATACTCTGGATGTCATATGAAGGATTCCAGGAGGCGTCAAAGATGATGACCCTGTTGGCCGCCACCAGGTTGATGCCAAGGGAGCCGGCTCGTGTTGAAATGAGGAACAAACGACCCCTGGAATAGATTCAACAGCGGCAAAGAATTGTAGATTAGACTATATTAAATATTGGATGAGTATCAGCAACTTGAATGAGTGAATCACCTTGTGTTGCTGGAGTCATTAAACTCCTCTGCCCACTTCTTCCTGGTGGTGGCGTTGGTTGAGCCATCCAGACGATAGTAGTCAATATTCCTGAACCACTTGCCTTCACCTTCGGAGACAAAAAGAGAGTTGAGAAACCTGCTAAAGAGCAGAAGGGCCTTCAACAACTCAACCGTTTCTTGTCAAGGAGGACCTGGTTCGGGTATCAGCAGATCGGTAGTTACGGAGGCCCGCTGAATGTAACCTTCAATATGGCCACCCCTTCGCTAGCCTTCATAAGCAACAGTTCAGTATGTTTCCAATTACAGCACTGTGATCTTTTCATTACAAATTACAAACCCTTGAGCAAACATTTTTGGTGGAATAAAAAGTCAAGGTCTAATCATTTTCAAAATGAAAGTAAAAACATCTGCTGAAGTTTAGCTAGGAACATGACCTTACACCAGTGGCAGTGTGTATGCGTGTGCACACTTAAGGCCAATAAGGACACAAGTCGCACCAAAAAAAAACAACATATTGCAAGTGCAGTGGTTTCAGGGAAGCCTGCATCTCTGCATGGATAATACGACCCAGAAAGATAATGTTAGCATTTTTGGTCTCCGACACAGTCGGTTCAAAGACTGTGGTGTCAAACTCATTCATTTTCTACTGCTTTTTACATGAATTGCACCCCTAAAACATGACAACAAAATGAAAGCTGGTTATAACAAAAACCTGACAAAAAAAAAAACTCGACTGCCGTGCCGCCAAACTATAAAAATGAATTTCAGGACAGACAACAAAGCTCAATAAATCTCCATAAATCAGTAGCTGGCTTACATTAATACAATGATGCTTGGTTAGTTTAGCAAAGAGCAGCATTACAAAGCATTACATTCAACGGGAAGCTGATCACAGGCAAATATAGAATCATTGAGTGACATCATTATTGACAGCCGCACAGAAGAGCCATCTTCCTGAATAAAAAGACAACATGTGGGACCAAAGCACAAAGCCCACCTTTGTATGGCGAGACCTTGTCCTCATCTGCAGCTCTGCAAGCCAGCTCCAGGAAATCCTCTATCAGGTCCAGAGAGATAAGAGACTGACTGAACACCAACCTGTAAGGGGGGGGGGGGGGGGGGCACAAAGATTCCTTGGTGTCACTTTACTTTTCAAACGCTATCCAATTCCACTTACAAACCCAGCTACACACAAACAGCACATTCCAGAGATGCGTGCAGATATCCCCTGAGAGCGTCGACGACACTTACACTTTATCTTCCACTTCCTCTGCCATGCGGAGGATCTCGAAGAGGATCATAATTTTCCCGGAGTGCTCCAAGATTTCGGCGTCAGCCTCGGTGACAAACTCCTTGTGCCAGTCGGCGGTGGGGCTCCCTGGTGCCGAGCCAGAGGACTGAGCTTCTTTGCAAAACAGACACACAAATTAGCCTTAAACCTGTACACATTAGTCACACATTAACATAACTAATATATTTTTTATAACTGACGTTGTTTACATGTACAATAGGGTGCATCAAAAAACACAGTTATTGAGTTTTAATATGGCTGTGTACTAAAAGTGTTCCAATATATGTAGAAGCAACACATACAAAATATTTTTCCAATACATGATTATTTAGGGGTGCCACCATACATCTGTTTTTGTGGAATAAAGTGGTGAACAGTTCAATGGTCGCCATGGAGATTTGAGGGCAGCAAAGACTGCAGCTCAAGAACTCTGAGGTGATCTTTGTTTTTTTTTGGTATTTATACTCCTATGACATATTACTAGCAAATTTGTGGTTTTGTCTTTTGTAATTTGAATGATTTGTAGTCATATTTATAGGTATTTAGTGCTCATTGCCTCTACTGTAGCTAACATTAGCTGGCTACAGTTTGCTAATGACAGTTAGCTCAGGGGTCTCAAACAAACGGACACTAGTTTGAGGCCCCTGCCTTGATATGAAAGTTTAATGTTAGTGCGGCCCGCGCAAGTTTGATATGGATGCTGTATGGTATCATGTACCCAGAAAAAATTATTACGTTTGGTTAATGTTAAAGGTTAAATAACTGTTAATAGTTAACCTCCCTATCCGTGTGGAAGTGGTAAGTTTTTGGCTATTTAAGTTTAAAGGAAATAACTTGAAGGCTACCGTTTAGGTCGCTAGCTCTCTAGTTTGAGAGTTAGCATGTGTCTCAAGACCCTGCAGTTGCGCAATATGTTGTAAATAAAAAGAGTATAAATGTGACTATAGTCGTGTTTTGTCATGTCTACAGGGCTCTAATAATGCTTTGTTCATTTTAATCTGAAAAAAATCATTTGTCTACCCACCAACTATATGTGGTTTCTTAAGTTGTTATTATTTGCCGTTTTATTATTATTATTATATTTATTTATTACTGATTGATTGATTTTCTTTATTCTTGTTTTGTTTATTTATTTTTCATCTTATTTTGTGCAGAAAAATAAAAATTTAGATATTTGAGAACAGTGGAATGTTTTATCAAAGCTTTTCTTGTAAAAAAATTGGAACCAAAGCGACGTTTTTAATTTTTTTTTTTTTAATAAATGCGTTTTTTTGTTGTTTTTTTGGAAAACCTGATGCGGCCCAGTCTCGCCCAGACCCTAGCTCCAGTGGCCACCAAGTAAATTGAGTTTGAGACCCCTGGAGTAGACAGTATTGCTGATGCCTCATATTTATCGAGAGTGGTACTGTAGTCCTACATAATCTGATATACACTTGTCCATTTATTATTTTAACGACTAGTTCCTTTCAGACTAGCAGTCGCAGCTTGGTCTTTGGTCTGGGCCCCCTTTGATAACCCTATAGAAAATGATGCTGTCTAGAAGTTCATTGTACTCAACATTTCCAGGTCAACGTTTTGGCAATTAGACTAGAAATTGCATTTTCTGAAATTTTACATAACTTTGTGTGTGAGGTGGCTCCCCTAAATCTCAATGGATTTCCTCAAAAGACATTTTTATGTTCATTAAAAAAAAATGGAATGCCAGCCAAATTGATATTATGAATTTAAAATTTCCCATTCAAATTTGATGCACCCTAATATGTGCAAGTTTCTTATTGTTTTATTCAATTATTAAACACAATATGCATAGCCTTCATCTTCTACGTGGTTATTGGGCCTACAGGCTGTAAAATCCACATCTGGTACAATGTGACCACTCCATGTTCATCATCACATTTTGTCCACATTCGGTTGTCAGGCTCAATTACTTTCAGTTTGAACATGCAAAGCTTTTCTGGAGGCTCCAAACTTACGCTCCTC
Organism: Doryrhamphus excisus; assembly: GCF_030265055.1. NCBI lineage: Eukaryota > Metazoa > Chordata > Actinopteri > Syngnathiformes > Syngnathidae > Doryrhamphus > Doryrhamphus excisus. Next base: position 7,207,325 of record NC_080488.1, on the reverse strand, counting down.
TACAACCTCGGCCCTGTTTCGCCCCTCTCCATTCCTGCCCCGAGAGCTGGTGTTCCACTCCTTGATGACTTCCACATCATCGCTATCAGAGTCATCAGATCCCTTCTTTCTTCCCTTGCCTTTCTTCTTTTTCCTATTAAGGAGGGACAGTGGAGGACACGAGGTCAGCGGGAGTAGCAGATGGAAGAAAAAAGGGGGGGGGGGTTCAATGTGTCTCTCGCTTTATAAATATCAAACGCAGAAGTGGAATCTTTACTTTTTTTGCTTTTCATCCTCTGAGCTCAGACTCATGGAGGATTCGTCAGTTTCTGAAGCGATGAATTCTTCCATGCTGTCCTCGTCAAAGAAACCCTGCAAGAAAAATCAGGCCCTAATGTGTGGTCTCACAGGTGGACCAAATACTGGAGCAGAATAAATGCTTATGTGCCGTTTATTTTCCTCCTGTTTGGGTTTTCCACTTGCACTTCTGTATTCTACGTTATCACAAAGTGTTACATCTTGTCTTCCCATTCCTACCCTGTTTTCTTTACTGATGTAATCCAGCTGAAGGCACCAAGGATGGGTCCAGATCCTGCTGAGCATCTGGAAATCCTGGAAGAGTTTGGTCCCTGCGCGGCCCCGGCTCCCCTCCAAAGCCTTCCCCACACCTGCAACACGAGAAAGAGATTCCTGAATTTATTTTACCTATGCATGTGTGTGTGCGTCTATCACAAGACGACACAGGAGGCAGGGTCTGCAAGAACGAGACAAGATTTCAGTACTATTTTTAAGAAAAGTAAAATAAAAAAAAAATATTACAGTTATGGCAATACATTGCAATCTACAAATTTAATTTCTGGGCAACACGGCGGTCGAGTGGTTAGCGCACAGACCTCACAGCTAGGAGACCAGGGTTCGATTCCACCCTTGGCCATTTCTGTGTGGAGTTTGCATGTTCTCCCCGTGCATGCGTGGGTTTTCTCCGGGTACTCCGGTTTCCTCCCACATGCCAAAAACATGCTAGGTTAATTGGCGACTCCAAATTGTCCATAGGTATGAATGTGAGTGTGAATGGTTGTTTGTCTATATGTGCCCTGTGATTGGCTGGCCACCAGTCCAGGGTGTACCTTGCCTCTCGCCAGCTGGGATAGGCTCCAGCACCCCCGAAAAAGCGGTAGAAAATTAATGAATGAATGTAAATGAATGCACGGTGGACGAGTGGCTAGCATGTTGGCCAAAACCGTCAGGAGATCCGAAAGACCTGGGTTCGAATATCCTCTTGGGAATCTGTGTGGATTTTGCATATTTTCTCCGGGTACTCCGGTTTCCTCCGACATTCCAAAAACATGCTAGGTTAATTGGCGACTCCAAATTGTCCATAGGTATGAATGTGAGTGTGAATGGTTGTTTGTCTATATGTGCCCTGTGATTGGCTGGCCTCCAGTCCAGGGTGTACCCCGCCTCTCGCCCAAAGACAGCTGGGATAGGCTCCAGCACCCCTGTGACCTTCATGAGGAAAAAGCGGTAGAAAATGAATGAAATTTAATTTCTACTACGTTGTAATCCTCTGCACTATGCGGGTATGCTGCCAATGAAAGGGCTCACTCTGTTCATACTGTTGTTCTATGGAACAAACCAAGTGCTGCCTGTTTGGAGGCGAGAGATGAGGAAAACAGACATGGACATGGATACTGTGGCAATAGATCAAGGACAGAAAAATTATTGAGTTCATTTTCATTTATTGTGTAATTAAGTATTGTATTATTGCCCCAGGCCTAGTGTCCAGGAGTCTTTTTTGTGAACGAGAACTCTTCAGGCCACGTTTTAATATTATATATAATGACAAATATTATATAATAACGTTTTAATCTTACAAGATCCTTTATATCTCTATACATATGCACATACACCAACAGGAAGAGCCATCGAAATATGATATTCCTTTCTTTAGACCAGGGCTCACCAAGTGCCAGCAACCTTCAGGGCAGGCACAGCTTGAGAAAAATGAAGAAAAACATTTTCCAAACCCGCTAAGCTCACTTCAGTTATTTCCAAATCAAAATAAATCCAGTTTTAGTGCCAATGATGGGAGAGAAAACTATGTTTGGGTTTATTTTTTATTTTTTTAGGGTTGGGCAATATATTTTATGTACCGGTATAGATTCTTCCAATGATATAAAAATGACATGACAGGTAGAAATGTTGCTGGTCTTAGCCGTACATATACATTCTCCACATATGGAACGGTGTTTTAAAATAAGAGTGCCGTTTGCCCCATGTCTGCGTAAACAAGACAAGACTGTCCTAAAAAATATCTTTCGTATGCAGTTGGAATTGCATGGGTGACCACATATTCCTTCATCACAAGCACAGGCATCACAGTTTGTTGAAGATTTAGAAGCAATATGTGCAGAGGCTGACATCCCATTCGAAAAGTTAGCCACTTTCTTACCAATAAATAAATGTGCCTGACAATTTGAGACAAGTGTATTTCATTATATGGATTAAGCTTTGTAGCTTTTTATGAAAGACTTCGCTGAATTTAAATTTCAATGCAAGTGTGGTGGCAGCAACATGTTAAGAGTTAGAGAAGACTTTTTGAAAGCAGAACTAAGGTACTATATCTGACTTATTGTGTGGAAATATGGGGTAATAACTATAAAAGCAATCTTCACTCGCTAAATGTACTGCAAAAAATGTCAGTAAGGATAATTCATAATGCCGCCTACAGAGAACATACTAACTCCTTATTTCTAAAATCACAAATACTTCAACTTGCTGATATAGTTCATCTTCAAACAGATAAAATAATGCATAAGGCTAAAAATAACCAATTACCTAAAAATGTCATCTAATACTTGTCTACAAGAGAGGAGAAATATGATCTCAGGGAAGAACTACATTTGAAACACTTATATGCTAGGACTATGTTAAAAAGCCATAGCATTTCAGTATGTGGAATCAAACTATGGAATGGATTGAGTAAGGACCTCAAACAATGCACAACGATGAGCCAATTCAAGAAACAATACAAGCAGTTGATGTTTGCTAAATACAAGGATGAAGAGTCTTGAACCAGTCATGATGTGCTATATACTATATCACTATATTGACACTTGCTATGGTACCCATTATGTCATTGGATGGTCATATCATTATTAAAAAAATTAAAAAAATAAAAAATTTTTAAAAATTTAAAAAACAAACTATATTAGGAAAGCAGGAAGTGAACAAATGTAACAGTTACTGATTGTAAAAGTACCAGATGGAGGGTTAGGATTTAATAAGCTTTGCTCCTTTTGGACATGTGGAACTGTGAACTGATTATGTGATGCATTCAATTGTAATCTGATGCATGTTCAAATTAAATAAAACTATTACCATTACCAAGGTAGGAAACGTTCACCACTTCCAGACTGCCTGGTGGTCTTGGGGGTAAACACATTGCAGAGTCACAACATCAGCACTGTACTGGCTAATGAACCAAAGCCCATAGCAACAAAACCGCCCACCGTATCAGTCGTCTTTGTATATACACCGACCCGCTTGCATTTGTTTTCATTTCTTGTACTCTGTAACTCTGGTACCCCCGAACCACCTACACGTCATCCACTCCCTTCACCCGCCCCCACCTCTGTCCCCCGCTTCTCCCAGAGCTCTTCATTAGGGAGACGTGGGAAACTGTGCTTAAACCCTGCCTACGGCATTTTGCCAGCTGCCACTCTTACACTTACACACACACACACACTTACAGTGCCACATTCTGAGAGGAAAGTCCACTAAACGACTTAACAAAGCGGAACAGAAAAGTGAGAGAGCAGAAAAGGCAGTGTAAAAAAAAAAAAAAAGTCAGAGTAAATGTCATCCAGTTAAAGGCGCACTATAAAAAAAAAAAGAGAAACAAAACTTGTAAAAGGATTCGGGCTTGTCGAAGGTTATGCATGTTACCAGTGCAATAGTTCTCCATCCAAGTCCATCGTAGCAGCCCCTAGAGCAGTGTTTTTCAACCGGTTTTGAGCCACGGCACGTTTTTTTACTTTGGAAAAATCTTGTGACACACCACTCACCAAAAATGTTACAAAATGTCACCACGACCTCACATGTCTATCGGAGGAACAAGGTAGGTGTTGCCACACGGACCAATATTACATTGCTCTGCCAGTCTTTACACCACAGACACTCCACAGTAGCCACGTTTACATGACGACTTTTTCTCTTTCCGAATGACCTTTCGGGAAACAATGGTATCCATAGAAAGGAATATTCCAATCTCTTGTCTACATGCGCCGTGAAAATCATGCATGTGTGGTAAAACGTAAACATCAACACGACTATAGTCACATTTATACTCCTTTTATTTACAACATATTGCGCAACTGCAGGGTCTTGAGACACATGCTAACTCGCAAACTAGAGAGCTAGCGACCTAAACGGTAGCCTTCAAGTTATTTCCTTTAAACTTAAATAGCCAAAAACGTACCACTTCCACACTGATAGGGAGGATAACTATTAACAGTTATTTAACCTTTAACATGAACATTAATCAAACGTAATAATTTTTTCTGGGTACATGATACCATACAGCATCCATATCAAACTTGAGCAGGCCATTGTGTAAAAGCTAGCACAGCAATATCCCATCTACAATGGATTTTGTGTAAAAACCATACATAATGTATTGCCAGATTTGGCATGGAAATGGTGCGGGGCTCTACATTAAAAACAAAAATGACTTGCCCATGGGGAATCCTTAAGGTGAGAACTACTTGCCCCATGTAAAATGAAAAGACTGCCACAATGATATCATCTAATTTTTGTGGCATCACATGAGAATCTCAAATAAAGATGAAATGATTATCATTTCTTGTGGTTGTTTTCCTACATAGATCATGACGTTGCATGGAAATCTGGATTGTCAAGAGACTTCTAGGCACTTTGCCTTGATAAATAAAAGTACATTCATGATTGAATAAACATTGTGCTTATTAAATAATAAATGACAACACAAGTTATTGGGTGATTCAATGTGATTCACTCACCTGTGCCATCATTTGATTTGCTGCCGCTAATAAAATACTTGTTTAGGAGGCACTGTTTCATCACTTTTTGCTGTTTTCCTTCAGAAGTTGTTGAAGAATTAGACCATGTTGGCAGGGACGCCATGATAGATGTTTTCCTAGTCAATCGCGAGTGAGTAAAATGCGGACTGTGGACTACGGACCGTGATCTAAATAAACGATTCTGATTGGTCCATTTCAAGATTTTCAAGGATTGGATTGCAAATTACCACAGGAATTACGCCATCCGTGTTTTACCAACACCCAACAAGAACCGCTTTTAAAAAAACCCTTGGCAGTATGGCATGCCAAAGTGCACTTGCCCGACGGGAATATCACTGATTGGATTTACTTGCCCCAATTTTGTTTTAACTTGCCCCGGGCCATCGGTACATCGTTATTGTCGAGCCCTGTGGTGGGATCTCAGTGTAAAATGCGGGAAAATAAAAGGTTTCCAGTCTCACCAGTGAAGTGCTCCAGGTAGTATTTGTAGAGTTTACACTGGATTGGAGTAACTCTGATGGACAACACGTACTCATGCTTGGGGGGCAGGAACTTGGTGAGCGCAGTGTAATCTTTCCTCTGAAAAAGCAGAAAAAAAAATGGAAAAATCGGTGTGATAACCAAAAACAGAGCAGGGAGGCCAAGATTGTTACCTGAACACATCCGGCCAACATCTCGTACAGGATGTGAGCCCTCTTCTTCATGATACGGACATCTTGCATTGTGGAGTCGGCACACTGCCCGTTCTGAATGGGATTGATGAAGCGATTGCGGAACTCTTTAACTGACCCGAGCAGGTTCTCCTTGATGAAGTTCACCATGCAGTGGTCTGGATAGAAGGACAAGGGGGTCAGGAGATCTTTGCTTTGAATAGACCGATCCTACACTAGGGATGCTTACATTCAATAAGGTTATTCTGAAGAGGCGTTCCAGTTAGCACAACTCTCCTCCTCGTCCTGATGGAGTTCATGGCTTTGGACACAGCTGACGCCTCATTCTTCAGGATGTGACCTTCGTCACAGATCACCAAGTCCGGACCTAGAGGAGTGGAAAAAAACATGAAAATCTGTAAGTATAAATTGTGACGAGATGCTATTCCAGTCTCAACTAGTTCAGCTGCAGTCAACCAGATTAGAAATTAGTAGTCCGGGCTTCCATACTGACAATGGACGAATGAAACCCCCCTCCAAAAAATGTATGCAGTGTGAGTTATTTTAAAACCACAACCATACCTGGATCAACCAGAGTCTTCTGGAATGTTTCCTTCAGCTTCTTGCTCTTGATGTTCCTGCCCTGTGTCAGGTTTCGGTACATCTCGTAGCCAATAATTAAAATACCGCCCATATCTTGCCATTGCTGGAGGGCGACCGCTCGCTCCTGCGGCCTCTTTACTGTGGCCAGCTCCGTCACCTGTTTAATACACCCACGGATCAATGGGTAATCCTCCAAAAAGCAAAAGATTGCAGATGAACAGCTGCCAAAGCAAGTGATTACCTCTAAACACTCATCGTCTTTCATTCCCTCCTGCCATTTCTCAAACTCGTTGACCCAATTAAGGACTGTGTTTAGGGGACAAACCACCAGGGCAGTTGAAAAGTTGAGCTTCTCACAAAGGAGCAGAGTATGAAGGAATGTCACCACCTACAGGGGAAAAAGAAAATTGCAGTTAGAGTTGATTGAATTGGGATGGTGCTGTATTATCAGCCTGTACCGCATGTTCTTTATTATCACAACATATGATCTGTAGGCATAACAAATCAGCTGTAATTACCTACACCAGGGGTCTCAAACACACGGCCCGCGGGTCAATTGTGGCTCGCAGGACACTAGTTTGAGGCCCCCGCCTTGATATGAAAGTTTAATGTTAGTGCGGCCCGCGCAAGTTTGATATGGATGCTGTATGGTATCATGTACCCAGAAAAAATTATTACGTTTGATTCATGTTCATGTTAAAGGTTAAATAACTTAATAGTTATCCTCCCTATCCGTGTGGAAGTGGTAAGTTTTTGGCTATTTAAGTTTAAAGGAAATAACTTGAAGGCTACCGTTTAGGTCGCTAGCTCTCTAGTTTGAGAGTTAGCATGTGTCTCAAGACCCTGCAGTTGCGCAATATGTTGTAAATAAAAAGAGTATAAATGTGACTATAGTCGTGTTTTGTCATGTCTACAGGGCTCTAATAATGCTTTGTTAATTTTAATCTGAAAAAAATTATTTGTCTACCCACCAACTATATGTGGTTTCTTAAGTTATTATTATTATTATTATTATATTTATTTATTACTGTGATTGATTTTCTTTATTCTTGATTTGTTTATTTATTTTTCATCTTATTTTGTGCAGAAAAATAAAAATTAAGATATTTGAGAACAGTGGAATGTTTTATCAGAGCTTTTATTGTAGAAAATCGGAACAAAAGCACTGAAAAAGTTTGTATATTTTTCTGTTTTTAATAAATGCGGGGTTTTTTTTTGGAAAACCTGATGCGGCCCAGCACTGCCCAGACCCTAGCTCCAGTGGCCCCCAGGTAAATTGAGTTTGAGACCCCTGACCTACACTGTATGGGAGAACGTAAACATTCCACTCACCTGCAGTGTTTTTCCTAGACCCATACAGTGTGCAAGGATGCAGCCAGACCCGTGAGACTTCTCGATCTTCTTCACAGACTCACAGCAGCAGTCCCACATGAATTGCACCCCTAAAACATGACAACAAAATGAAAGCTGGTTATAGCAAAAACCTGACAGTATATTCTAGGGATGGAATTCTCAAATGGTCTCAAACTGGGACACACATTTTTTTTTCCCCAATGGTCATTAAGTCGCAACTTTTTTATACTTCCAAGTCAAACCAAGCATATATATTTGTTTTTTTTAATAACTTGTCATCTTTTGAATGATAAAAACACATAATTACGTGTCCGAAGTTCATTAATTCATTCATTTTCTACCGCTTTTTCCCCACGAGGGTCGCGGGGGTGCTGGAGCCTATCCCAGCTGTCCTTGGGCGAGAGGCGGGGTACACCCTGGACTGGTGGCCAGCCAAACACAGGGCACATATAGACAAACAACCATTCACACTCACATTCATACCTATGAACAATTTGGAGTCGCCAATTAACCTCGCATATTTTTGGAATGTGGGAGGAAACCGGAGTACCCGGAGAAAACCCACGCATGCACGGGGAGAACATGCAAACTCCACACAAAGATGGCAGAGGGTGGAATTGAACCCTGGTCTCCTAGCTGTGAGGGCTGCGCTAACCACTAGACTACTGTGCCGCCTGTCCGAAGTTCATTTTAGAATTCATAAGTATTGCTAAATTTACTCCAAAATAATCGCCGACACATTTTTGGGTCTCAACCCACCAGTTGAGAACCCCTGTTCTAGGAAATCAGAGACTGACACTTTAGATGTACTCTCTATTAAACAGTCGTTGAAATTTACTATGCAGTCCATTTATCCAACTGCACCCCCTGTTGGTTGCTACTGAGTAGTGACAATCATTATACAATAGCAGACACCAACTTCATTCATACAAATGAGTGAATGAGGAATACAAGAGTCGTATTTATTTGTGTACCCAACAATCGTCTTAACCATCAACAGACCAAATAAGACTAGTTCGGTGTCTACATCTTTCCAAGCATGGGCATTGGAGCTAGCAGAGGATTTATAAACGGAAAATGAATATACTATATCAGTGATTCCCAAAGTGTGGGGCGCGGGCCCCCTGGTGGGCCGTGGTGGTACTGCAGGTGGGCCATGAGAGGTCATTAAAAATATGATTCATTTTCGCAAATATTATTTTTAAAAATCATTTTTATTGTAAAATATGACGACCCAGTTAATTGGTTCATATAATAATAATTATTATTATACATTTTATAAAAATATAACAATAATAATAATTAAAGTGCTCTGAGAACACAGCATTTCGTCTATGTACTGTTTATAGGACAAAGGTGGGCCGCAGACATTTTTTTAGATTTTAAGGTGGGCCCCGACTTGGTAAAGTTTGGGAACCCCTGTACTATATATTTTTCCCTTGACTAAATCCAAAAATGTAGTAACATTGACAACACATCCATGCAGGCCTTACCGTCAACCTGGTGAGGTTTGAGCTTGGTGACAAGGTTTCTGTGGACCTGCACCAGTGGCTCCTTGGTCTCTTCGTTTTCATCCAGAACCAGCTTGGTAGTGATGGGACAGACCACCTGAGACGACTCCTCTACCACTATTGTCTGAACACAAACAATTGGAAATGACAGTGTTATTTGTTACAATAAAATAAACATATGAATAAAAAGAATCACATACCATTTGTTTATTGCATCAAGGCTTTTTGACTTTGTCAGGAAACTCTATTTCAACAAAATAAAACCAATTTTTTTTTTTTAAATGGTCTGGTTGAAATTATGACCACTGTATTGTTAGGGTGGGTTTGGACCCGGTTATAATAATATGACTATAAAGCAATATTTTGAGCCACAACTGAAATCATAAGTGTACAATTAGCCAACACAATGACAACCAGCTCCTCTTCTCATCATGTAAGCTTCAGGGGATTCTCATTTTGACCGCTTTTCCAGTATACCAGCAGAAAAACAAGGTCCAGACATGTGAGGTGAATTCACTCATTTGACTGATGGCTGATTTCACATTTACAATTTGGATCATGGAAAGAATGGCAAGAAGTACAGTGAACCAAGATCTGGACCTGTTCTGCTTTTTCATTTCACTTTATACTAAAGTTCTGTTGCTGAAAACAATCACTTTTTCTACCTTTTCTTCACATTAATATATATGGGTCAAAATTCACCCCAACACCATAGATGTTTCTTTAGTGATTCATACTAAAATGAGAAAATAGATTAATTAATTGATTTAAGGGGCGGCACGGCGGACGAGTGGTTAGCACGCAGACCTCATAGCTAGGAGACCAGGGTTCAATTCCACCCTCGGCCATCTCTGTGTGGAGTTTGCATGTTCTCCCCGTGCATGCGTGGGTTTTCTCCGGGTACTCCGGTTTCCTCCCACATTCCAAAAACATGCTAGGTTAATTGGCGACTCCAAATTGAATGTGAGTGTGAATGGTTGTTTGTCTATATGTGCCCTGTGATTGGCTGGCCACCAGTCCAGGGTGTACCCCGCCTCTCGCCCAAAGACAGCTGGGATAGGCTCTAGCACCCCCCGCGACCCTCGTGAGGAAAAAGTGGTAGAAAATTAGTGAATGAATGAATGATTTAAGGGGCGGCACAGAGTTCGAGTGGTTAGCGCGCAGACCTCACAGCTAGGAGATCAGGGTTCAATTCCACCCTCAGCCATCTCTGTGTGGAGTTTGCATGTTCTCCCTGTGCATGCGTGGGTTTTCTCCGGGTACTTCGGTTTCCTCCCACATTCCAAAAACATGCTAGGTTAATTGGCGACTCCAAATTGTCCATAGGTATGAATGTGAGGGTGAATGGTTGTTTGTCTATATGTGCCCTGTGATTGGCTGGCGACCAGTCCAGGGTGTACCCCGCCTCTCGCCCGAAGACAGCTGGGATAGGCTCCAGCACCCCCGCGACCCTCGTGAGGAAAAAGCGGTAGAAAATGAATGAATGAATAATTGATTTAAGAGATATGTTCTATAGCCCTCAGTAATAGCCAGGTAACAAAAGAACCTTCAATTTATTAATATGATTCTTTTGAGGTTCATTTGACCATTTTTGGAAATTGAAATGGAGGGGGATAGTGACAAAAAAAGGCCTCCATGCCCACACCAAAAGTATTAAAATCAATATTTTCATGTATGAGGAAGCCTAAGAAGGTAACCAAGACATGAGAAGCAAATTTGATGGTTATTGTTTTTAGTGTATTTTATAGCTGATTTAATACATGGGTCAAAACCGACCCGTTAACATAAGACATGATACCAGAAAGCTAACACAAGAGGAAGGTTATTAAATACATTTCCAAACACCCTTTCATATTTGTACCTCTCTGAGTTTCTTCCTCAGTTCCTCTCTTTCTGCTATGCGCTTCCTCCTCTCCTCCTCTTCTTTGAGGGCGTCTCGTGTCTCTGTCCGCAGTTTGTCATCCTTCAGGATTTTGCGGATCTTTTTGCGGCCTTTGCGTTCCTCTCCATCTGGGTCGTCATCATCCTCTCCACTCTGTGAAAACGAACATTAAGTTTAGCTCTCAGATCTTCAGTCCTCCGAGGCAAAAAAAAACCCCAACCAAAAGAGCTAGCTTTGATCAGTAGTTTACTAGCTCCATGATTAAGGTGCACCTTGAGTAACACACTCCAGGGGTAAGTTCAAAATACATTTTAGGTGTCATGCATGACTGGACTAGGTACGGTTATCCAAGTCCATTTCAACCACCTTGGAATTAAAAAAAAAAAAAAAAAACATTCTGGACTCTACAGGAGGACCACAACTAGGTCATATATATTTTTTATATTTGAAATACCTTCTCATTGCTGGAGGAATCCTGTACTTTGATCCTGCGCCTCTTCTTTTTCTGCTGCTTTGAACCCTTCTGCTTCTCGTCGTCCTTCTTTTTCGCAGATCTACAGCATCTCACACAATTAGAGTCCACCGTTCATCATCGGTATCGATTGTGAACTCATCTCACCTGGTCTTTCGACGCTTCCCGTCATTGTCAGATTCACTGAGTTCCTCGCTTATCTCTGATTTGGCACTAGAAGACGACTTCTTGAAGTCAGAATCAGCGGAGTCGTCGCTGTCCACTGCTAGACAGGAGACAAAGTTGTCACCTACGGGGTTCTCAATTCGGGCCAAGTAACCCGAGTGTGTACCTTTCTTCTTTTCTTTCTTTTTCTTGCCCCCCTTGCTAGGCTTCCCTTCACTGGCTTCTTTGTCATCACCCGACTCGGCTTCACTGAGCGTCAGCTTGTGACGAAGCAACTTGTGGCGACGGCCATGCTTCTTTACCTCCACATCAGAGCCTGAGTCTTGGGAATCCTCATCTGTTGAACAAGACCAAAACAAATACTAAACATAATATCTATGGTTTAATTTTAAAAAAATGACGTTTGTATTCATGCTACCTTCTTGGTCATCATTTTTGTTTTTAACTTTTTTGGATAATTTCTCTTTGACTTCCTCTACTTCATTTTCAGAAGAGCTTTCTGCTCCAGAAGAAAGGTTGGACTTAATCTGGGCCAGAAGCATTTTCTTTGCGATTCTGAAAGACAGGAAATAGAGGGGGAAAAAACGAGAAAATTAATTAACAGTTCTGACATTCAATTTTACATATGAAAAAAATCCCAAGGACGATAACATAAAGATTCCCCCAAAATATATGTTATCAGCTGATGTGAATACAGTAATCCCTCTTTTATTGTGGTTAATTGGTTCCAGACCCAATCGACTATGGCCTATTATCAGTACAGAAAATATCAGAAGACAAGTTATAGGTCAGGGGTCTCAAACTCATTTTACTTGGGGGCCACTGGAGCTAGGGTCTGGGTGAGACTGGGCCACATCAGGTTTCCCAAAAAAAACATTTATTAAAAACATTTACAACATATTGTGCAACTGCAGGGTCCTGAGACACATGCTAACTCGCAAACTAGAGAGCTAGCGACCTAAACAGTAGCCTTCAAGTTATTTCCTTTAAACTTAAATAGCCAAAAACTTGCCACTTCCACACGGATAGGGAGGATAACTATTAACAGTTATTTAACCTTTAACATGAACATTAATCAAACGTAATAATTTTTTCTGGGTACATGATACCATACAGCATCCATATCAAACTTGCGCGGGCCGCACTAACATTAAACTTTCATATTAAGGCGGGGGCCTCAAACTAGTGTCCTGCGGGCCACATTTGGCCCACGGGCCGCGTGTTTGAGACCCCTGTTATAGGTAGTATTCCAGTCACTACACATCTGTATTGTTCCAGTGAGGAGACATTACCTTCACATTGTGTGTGCGACATGACAGTGAAAGTTTTACTTAAGTTTAAAACAAATACTTTAGAAGCCAACGAGTTAGCTTGTTATCATGCCATACTTAAAGCCATGGCCGCCTCTTGTCTCTGCAGTGATCCCTTAGACTACCAGTGATTCTTAACCATAGGGCTGCCGCCCAAACTTGGGCCTCAAGTGCCACCTATAGGGCCGCAAAAAACTTTTGAGTTTTGCACCAGTGGGCCGTGAGGGCCGTGGGACTGCGTAGTAGGTTATCAACTGAAGACACCAGCGATAGGCTAGCCGCTATGCTACTGTATGTTATCCATGAGAAGCTCAGTAACAGTGCGGCTTCCGACCAGATGGTGGCGGGAATGTGTCTTTTTTTAAAATACTACATTTTTACATGAGTACAATTCTGACTTCATCAAGTACGGCTTTATAAATGGAGGAAGCGACGCAGAGCCGCAAGCCCAGTGCGTGGAGTTTGGTGTGACGCTATCTAACGAAGCAAAGGCACAGCGGACGAGTGGTTCGCGCGCAGACCTCACAGCTAGGAGACCAGGGTTCAATTCCATTCTCGGCCATCTCTGTGTGGAGTTTGCATGTTCTCCCCATGCCTGCGTGGGTTTTCTCCGGGTACTCCGGTTTCCTCCCACGTTCCAAAAACATGCTAGGTTAATTGGCGACTCCAAATTGTCCATAGGTATGAAAGTGAATGGTTGTTTGTCTATATGTGCCCTGTGATTGGCTGGCGACCAGTCCAGGGTGTACCCCGCCCCTCGCCCGAAGACAGCTGGGATAGGCTCCAGCAACCCCCGCGACCCTCGTGAGGAAAAGCGGTAGAAAATGAATGAATGAATGTTATTATTCATTCAACTTTATTCAGGTTTTATCTTGTTAAACTGTGAAAACAAATGAATGAGATCAATTAAATCTATACAGTGTTAATATTTAACTGTCCCCGGGCCCCTCTGCACTGGAAAAAAAAAATCAGGCCTCAACGTCAAAAAGGTTAAGAACCCCTGCCGTAGACTGAGCATTAACAATAGGAATAATAGGAATGTAAATGTGACTATAGGGGTGTTATTTCATGTCAACGGGGCTCTAATAATGGTAAAATATGCATTTAGAAAGTCATAAACAGGCTTTCTACTACAAAAATATTCAATTTATTAAACATTGAACATGGGCGGCACGGCGTTCGAGTTAGTGGTTAGTGCGCAGGCCTCACAGCTAGGAGACACGGGTTCAATTCCACCCTCGGCCATCTCTGTGTGGAGTTTGCATGTTCTCCCGGTGCATGTGTGGGTTTCCTCCCACATTCCAAAAACATGCTAGGTTAATTGGCGACTCCAAATTATTCATAGGTATGAATGTGAGTGTGAATGGTTGTTTGTCTATATGTGCCCTGTGATTGGCTGGCCACCAGTCCAGGGTGTACCCCGCCTCTCGCCCAAAGACAGCTGGGATAGGCTCCAGCACACCCGCGACCCTTGTGAGGAAAAAGCGGTCGAAAATTGAACATTATTTTGTGGAAATTCACTTATCGCATTAAACCCTGTTAAACGAGGGATGACCATTTCTCCTATTTTAAACACTAAATGGGGCTGCACGGCGGTCGAGTGGTTAGCGCGCAGGCCTCACAGCTAGGAGAACCGAGTTCAATCAATTTGTGGAGTTTGCATGTTCTCCCCGTGCATGCGTGGGTTTTCTCCGGGTACTCCGGTTTTCTCCGACATTCCAAAAACATGCTAGGTTAATTGGCGACTCCAAATTGTCCATAGGTATGAATGTGAGTGTTAATGGTTGTTTGTCTATATGTGCCCTGTGATTGGCTGGCGACCAGTCCAGGGTGTACCTTGTGACCCTCGTGAGGATAAGCGGTAGAAAATGAATGAATGAATAAACACTAAATGACATTGTGGTATACATTATTGCATACATTTCCAATAATGCAGCTTGAATTCAGTGAGTATTAGTCAATACTGATTAAATGAGGATTATGAGCTCATTATGAGCATGTCGAGTAGTGTTGGATGCTGGTACCTGTTCTCAGGATCGTCATCGTAATCTTCCTCCATCTGAGAGGTTTCCTCTTTGCCAGGCATTTCATCTCCTTGACAACAACGTAGACATTTCAAAGTCATTTTAAAGTCAAGACTTCTTTTTTGATAAAAAAAAAACTTTACCTGATGACTGATGGAAGTTTCCACCGCCTTCCAGCACACGGTCCTCCACCAGAGGTTTGATCTTCTGCTGATCGCTGTCCTCGCCAGAGTCGCCATCGGCTTGCTGCTCTTCATCCTCGTCTTCGCTCGAGGACAACGGCAGCATGGAAGTCTGTTTGGAGCTCCTTCCTTTACGTTTCTTCTCGTAAGATCTTTTCCCGGCGGCGGCCTTTTTCTCGGGTTTGTCTTCATCCTTTGCTTTGTCTCGTTTTGTCACACGGCTCGATCGTCTCTTTGCTGTGCTCACTTGGTCTTGATCGGAGTCGGAAGTGTCTGACGATGTCGGTTTTTTCTTCTTGGGAAGCTTCTTGCTTTTACTTTCCGCGTCCGAATCGGAGGCTTCGGGCTTCCTCTTGCGTTTGGATGCTCTGTCGGCACGCGTTTTCGAATTGGAGCTTTCCTTCTCCTCGTCGCTGCTCTCGCATTCCGCCACCTTTTCCAGCAGAACTTCAGGAACCTCATCCGAGTCAGAGTCTTCCGTCTTACTTGGCGACAAAGTTTTGCTCTGCTTCTTGTCATTTTTCTTGGACGACTCCGACTCACCCTTACTTTCTTTATCGGACTCCCGCTCTTCCTCGGAGGAGTCTTCTTGACTGGAATTTTCAGCCTGCTTCCTCAACGGAGTGGTCTTCACTCTGCTGGAGGGCCGTCCGGGTGGCGGGCTGGCGGGTTCGTCTTCTGCATCAGAAACTCCATCTTCCTTGTCTTGTGCTTGGTTTTTGGTCCGAATTGTCGTCACAACCGGCACTGGGGTCAGTTTCACGATGAGGTTCTTCACCTTCGGTTGAGAGCGACGGGAACGCGCCGAGCTTCCGTTTGCTTTCGCATCGTTGTCTGCGGCCGAAGCGGGATCGGTCTGCGGCAGCAGCGTGGGGTCTGCGAGGCTCTCCACCATCTGAAAAAGCTCCTCAGGAACTGAAGGAGGGACGGACATAATGTCATGATCGAGGGGAATTTCTTCATCTTCGGTTTTCAATGTATTTTTGGCCGTGTCGTCAGTTTGACTGTTTTTGTCGACTGGTATATCTTGTTGCATACCTTCCTGCTTGTTATGCACCGTGCCAGATTGTTCCTCCTTCTGGTGCATCGCATCACGTCCCTGCTGCGGCTTCTTGTGGTGCTTCTCACTGGGCTCCACCACTGGCTCCTCACTCGGATCTTCTTGTTGCATGTCATTCGACTCCTCAGCTGCATCCACCTCGTCCTCCTGCTCATTTTCCTCCTCGGCCACAACAGGTTGCGGCGTGGCATTCGTGCTTTTTCTCACTTGTTGCTGCCCTTTCTCACCATTCTGTAACTCCATATTTTTGAACTCGGGCTCCAAAGCCTCCTCCAAAGCACTGTGGGCTTTTTTCAAATCGGCAAGTACCGCCTTGAATGCTTTCAAATGCCTGTACCGGACAGACTTATCATCATGCTCCGCAGCCGCCTGCTGGACAAACTGGATGAATGTATTATTCAAACCAGTTGTGGTTTCAACCAGTTTTTTTGTTTTCTTGAAAAGTTCTTTGGGTATCTGCAGTTTTTTGTAAGAGAACGTTAGAGTCCCTGAGTCTGCGGAATTTTCCTTCCCGTTAACAACCGCTTTGTGCACTTTGACCGCACTGCTCTTGTTGTGCGTCTTGTTCTCCCGTTCTTCGCCTTTGCTGGTTTTGCGGTGCTTAGTTTTCTCGTGGTCGATCTTTGCCATGACGCTCTGGCACTTAGAGTGCAGGTCCTGAAGGGGTTCGGACTTGCACACGTAGCAGTGCCACTTGGAGTTCTCATCGGTGATGGACGACAACTCTCTTCTGCCCAGGTTTCGCAGGATGCATTTCTTGCAGAAAGCGTTACTGCAGTAGTCGCAGCAGATAAGCTTGCCACCCTCTGCACACCACCTGGGGAGGAATTCATGCAAAAAGAGTCAGACTTCTGGAGATTTATCGAAATGTAAAGCTAAATGGATTTTTTTCTTACCTGCACTGCTCATCCATTCCATCAGAGTCTCTACTGATGTCATCACTGGTGTAATATTTGTAGCATGCCTAGAGGAAAGGCCATGAGACGATTATAAGAACGGTGGTGTAATAGACATAAAAAAAATGTATACAAAAGAATGGAAAAAATGTGCAAAGCTTGTACCTTGCAAATAAGAACTTTAAGGGCAGGATGCTCATATACAGAGCTGCGCTGAAACTGGTTGACTTGCTTTCCACAGGCTGTGCAGCTGACCTTCCTTTGCAGGGTATCATCTGTAACAGCACAATCTGACGTGACCTTCTTTTCTCGGGAACATCCTTTGGTTCACAGCATTCACAGAGGAACCGCTAAAGTCAAAACTAATCTGCTCCAGAAGGCTGATTTATTCAAATTTAAAACTTTATTCCCATATTGGAAATAATGGAAACAAAGAAAAATCAGTTAAAGGGTGAAATGACGCAATATAATACTTGTATTTAATTGTATTAACACAAACACATTCATTCATTCATTTTCTATTGCTTATCCTCACAAGGGTCGTGGGGGTGCTGGAGCCTATCCCAGCTGTCTGCGGGCGAGAGGCGGGGTACACCCTGGATCACAGGGCACATATAGACAAACAAACATTCACACTCACATTCATGCCTATGGACAATTTGGAGTCGCCGATTAACCTATCTGCGAGGTCTACGCGCTAACCACTCGACCGCCGTGCAGCCTCATTGGTGATTAATTAGTTTGAAAACTGATATTCATTCATTCATTTTCTACTGCTTTTTCCTCACGAGGGTCGCGGGATGTGCAGGAGCCTATCCCAGCTGTCTTTGGGCGAAAGGCGGGGTACACCCTGGACTGGTGGCCAGCCAATCACAGGGCACATATAGACAAACAACCATTCACACTCACATTCATACCTATGGACAATTTGGAGTCGCCAATTAACCTAGCATGTTTTTGGAATGTGGGAGGAAACCGGAGTACCCGGAGAAAACCCACGCATGCATGGGGAGAACATGCAAACTCCACACAGAGCTGGCCGGGGGTGGGATTGAACCCGTGTCTCCTAGCTGTGAGGTCTGGGCGCTATCCACTCAAACACATGTAGCCCACAAACAAACAATTCCATTAAAAAAAAATCACCTGTTTGTTTCTGTTTGTAATCCACTCTGAACTTCACAGTTCCTTTATTTTCACTCCCTGCAGGCCTCAACACTAGAGTACCTTGATACAGGATCATAATCAAACAACACAACAACATCAGTTTTGAATGCAGCAACAAAATTTGGATTATAGATTTAATTAAAAAAAAACAACCTTTGGATGCAGTGCCTGCATTACTGTCTGAAGGACTGTCAGAAGCATCCCCTTCATTGTCACTGTCATCTGAGGTGTCATTCAGTCCAGTGTGCTTAGCTACAGTAGTGGACGTCCTAGAATATGGAAGCAGAGTAGTAGAAGTACGTGTCAACAGGAGTGTGTCGGGTAATAATAAACAAAATAATAATAAATGTGAGTGCCAAGTGTAGAAAAAGTGTTTCTCACCTCTTATTACGAGTAGAGGAGGTATTTGTTGTCTGTGCTGAGCTACTTGGCTGCAAGGACACAGAACCACAGACACAGGTAAGCACCATTTTCTGATTTGGTAATAGTAATGGTTTAATTTCATTTGAACATGCATCAGATTACAATTGAGTGCATCACATAATCAGTTCACAGTTCCACATGTCCAAAAGGAGTAGGAAGAAGCAAAGCTTATTAAATCCTACCCCTCCATCTGGTACTTTTACAATCAGTAACTGTTACATTTGTTCACTTCCTGCTTTCCTAATATGGTTTAAGGGTTTTTTTTTTAATACTGTACCTTGTACCGAAGTACACGGTGATATGACCATCCAATGACATAATGGGTACCATAGTAAGTGTCAATATAGTGATATATATAGCACATCATGACTGGTTCAAGACTCTTCATCCTTGTATTTAGCAAACATCAACTGCTTGTATTGTTTCTTGAATTGGCTCATCGTTGTGCATTGTTTGAGGTCCTTACTCAATCCATTCCATAGTTTGATTCCACATACTGAAATGCTATGGCTTTTTAACGTAGTCCTAGCATAGAAGTGTTTCAAATGTAGTTCCTCCCTGAGATCATATTTCTCCTCTCTTGTAGAGAAGTATTGGATGACATTTTTAGGTAATTGGTTATTTTTAGCCTTATGCATTATTTTAGCTGTTTGAAGATGAACTATATCAGCAATTTTAAGTATTTGTGATTTTAGAAATAAGGAGTTAGTATGTTCTCTGTAGGCGACATTATGAATTATCCTTACTTACATTTAGCGAGTGAAAATTGCTTTTATAATTATTACCCTATATTTTCACACAATAAGTCAGATATGGTAGAACCAGAGAGCAATAAAGAGTGTGGAGTGATTAAAAAAATAATAATAATAATAATAATAAAAAAAGCTAAACCTACCTCCTCTGCATTTTCTGCCATTTGGTCTTGGTTGGTTTCAGGAACAGGCAGACTCATTTTACCTGAAGAAAGAGTCAGACATGAAAAAATGGTTGATTCTGCAAATGGTACATCTTTGAAGAGGCAGGGAGTGGACACCTCTCAATCACAAGAGAATATCCATCACTTCACACTCATGTAACAGAACAATAGAGAGTCTTTGAGGACATGCAAACTCCACTCAGAGATGCTCCAATTAGGTTATTATGATTTGCATTGGAGAAAGTACAAACAAACCTCACTTGTGATGCTCTGCTTATTTAAGACGTTACTACACTAGAACATGTCAAGAGTGAATGACATTTGGGGGGGTGGTTCTACAATTCGCAGTGGTTGCCACCATGTTTATATGGTGGTCACAGTCATAAAAATACAATGCATCAGTTTGCTTTTCATAATTATAACATGTTAATCAACTCAACATGGCTCCAATCCATCAACATGTCCTACTAGCACAGAGAAGGTAAAAAGAAAACCGTGTCAATAGAGAGGAGGCGAATCCATGTGAGTCTTTATTCTCATTTCCGCCTTTGCATGTTTTGAAAACAAACCATCTCTTGTCTGCAATGCTAAGTTGACACTAGCTAGCAGGCTCCACAGTCACTGTCCTGCAAGCAGGGCCACATATTCCCTCCATCCCATGTTTCCCTGGCAACCTTGCAACCCCCCAGTCGTGCATGCCAGGTCCGATGCATGGGCATGCACTGAAGAAAATGCATGCTCGAGGCCTTCTACCAGTCTCACGATGCCATGGTAGAAACCGGGGGGTGGGGGGGAACCACTGACTGCCGCTAGCTGCGGCTGCTGTCATAGCTTAAGCATTTACGACACCAAACATAAAGCGTTTATTCCGCAAATGTGGTTTAAATGTATCTCAGTCACAATCCCAATTATTCCATGACACACACATGGAGCTCAGAAGGCGCATTCCAAAGAAGTCGAACATTGCCGGCTGCGTAGCTAGTTAGCCTAGCTTGCTAAATACTAACAAGCTAACACTAATCAACGTGTAAACACATTTGAAGCAGTCCCACTTACTTGGTGTTTGCGGTCGTCATTTCTCGAAACACAAAGACGAGGGTTGTTCTCGGCGAGGGCGATCCAGCTCTGTCTGCCGAAGCGATGTTCGACGGCGAGGAAAAGCGAGAGAAGTCTCAGAATAAGCGTAACAACTCCAGTCAACGGAGACAAAGCAGAGAGACCATCTTGCCGGATGGCGGTGGACGCGCTAAAATGGCGCATGGAGCCCAAATCCTGCGCGCCCTCCTATTGGCTGACATCCTCGGATGCCCTCGTGCTCGGAGTGGTTTACATTTAGGTAAACTAAGTAAGTTAGAAAAGATACTTTGAAATGCATTGTACGTACCTTCATAAGTACTTTTAATATATACATTACTACTAAACGTGATGACTACCTTAAAAATACCCCTGTGTCCTGAGTAGGACCAGATTTTGTCTCGTAGAACAGTTCAAGTTATTTTGTTGCTATGACTACCAAATGAGACTAATGTACTTTCTTGTTAAATACAGTAGCATTTTTGCTACTGCAGTTATAAAGAATACCTGAAGGTGTCACTGTTTCTCAGTGGCGCGACAACAACATGAGGCACACCCGCAACATCCATTCGAATGAGATCCATGGTGTCGGAAAAGCTTTTTTTTTACAAATATAATTTGATATAATTCGATTTAACAATGTTTGTATGATTATTGTGGCGTGTGCAGTGCTGTACAAGTACACTACATCGCAATGGGAGCTGTTTTTTATGAGGCCTAAATGTTCCACTGTCAAATAAAACTCAAATATTAAGTTTTATTTGGAAATGTTGTGTTTTATAATGTGTTTTGTCTTCATATTTTACCTTTTTCAGTTATTTTTTGTTCAATTTGAAAACATAATGGCTGTGTTTTGGCTCAATTTGTTTCCATCATTTGGAAAGGCAGCCCCACAGTAAGATGTGGATTTCTGAACATTTCCAACATCCTTAAGGTAAACACTTTAAAAGAAAAAGTACGCACGTTTGAATCAAATCCTATCTTCTTCAAGCATTTTGAATACTTAACACGTCTTTGACACAGTTTTTCAAAGGATGATGTAACCAAAAAGCAAAGTTTGTTTTGTCATTTTCCTTTACCTCATGTGTGGAAAGTTGTATTACTCAAAACGTGCACTTGCTGAACGATCTGTTTTTAACACCATTTTATCAACATGTCTAATCTGGTGTGAGGTGTCGGTGAATAGGATATGAAGCCTAATCATACTAACATTTAAAAAATAAACCTTAACCTTCCTCTTGTGTTAGCTTTCTGGTATCATGTCTTATGTTAACGGGTCGGTTTTGACCCATGTATTAAATCAGCTATAAAATACACTAAAAACAATAACCATCAAATTTGCTTCTCATATTTTGGTTACCTTCTTAGGCTTCCTCATACATGAAAATATTGGTTTTAATACTTTTGGTGTGGGCATGGAGGCCTTTTTTTGTCACTATACCCCTCCATTTCAATTTCCAAAAATGGTTAAATGAACCTCAAAAGAATCATATTAATAAATTGAAGGTTCTTTTGTTACCTGGCTATTACTGAGGGCTATAGAACATATCTCTTAAATCAATTATTCATTCATTTTCTACCAAATATCACCTATAGCCTGATGAAATGGATATTTTTCATTTTTATTCTATTTATGTGGTCATTTTCCCACTTGTATTGTATTAATACCTTGTCATATAGTGTTATATATGGAAATATAGCCTGATGAAATGAATATATATTTTTTTAAATTCTATTTATGTGTTCATTTTCACACTTGTATTATTATTATTACCTTATACCGTTTTTATATCTTCTGGATATTTTTCATATTTATTCTACTAGTATGTGTTCATTTTCCCACTTGTATTGTATTAATACCTTGTCATATAATGTTATATATGGAAATATAGCCTGATGAAATGGATATTTTTCTTTTTTTCCCCTATTTATTCTACTACTGTGTTCATTTTCACACGTGTATTGTATTAATACCTTGTCATATAGTGTTATATATGGAAATATAGCCTGATGAAATGGATATTTTTCATTTTTATTCTATTTATTCTACTAGTATGTGTTCATTTTCTCACTTGTATTGTATTAATACCTTGTCATATAGTGTTATATATGGAAATATAGCTTGATGAAATGGATATTTTTCATTTTTATTCTATTTATTCTACTAGTATGTGTTCATTTTCTCACTTGTATTGTATTAATACCTTGTCATATAGTGTTATATATGGAAATATAGCCTGATGAAATGGATATTTTTTATTTTTCTTCTATTTATTCTACTATTATGTGTTGCTTTTCACACTTGTATTGTATTAATACCTTGTCATATAGTGTTATGTATGGAAATACAGCTTGATGAAATGAATATATATATTTTTAATCCTATTTATGTGTTCATTTTCACACTTGTATTATTA
This sequence comes from Doryrhamphus excisus, assembly GCF_030265055.1. NCBI lineage: Eukaryota > Metazoa > Chordata > Actinopteri > Syngnathiformes > Syngnathidae > Doryrhamphus > Doryrhamphus excisus. Next base: position 7,184,184 of record NC_080488.1, on the reverse strand, counting down.
TTATTACCTTATATCGTGTTTTTATATCTTCTGTACCTTGGGTGTCATGAAAGGCGCTTTGAAATAAAATGTATTATATTATTAGAAATATAGCTTGATGAAATGGATATTTTTTATTTTTCTTCTATTTATGTGTTCATTTTCCCACTTGTATTGTATTAATACCTTGTCATATAGTGTTATATATGGAAATATAGCCTGATGAAATTGATATTTTCCATTTTTATTCTATGTATTCTACTAGTACGTGTTGCTTTTCACACTTGTAGTATTAATACCTTGTCATATAGTGTTATATGTATATGGAAATATAGCCTGATGAAATGGATATTTTTTCATTTTTATTCTACTACTATGTGTTCATTTGTATTAATACCTTGTCATATAGTGTTATATATGAAAAAAAGGATTGAGGGTTTTTTGATTTGATTGTGTAGTTTACCAGGCCGTTCCTATAGTAACAGACAACTAACAGAGCAATGCACCAACATGCTGATGTTGAGTTAGATGTTCCACGAATATCAAGTCCTTATAGGGTGTCTTCCTCTAATGACGTCTCGGCATTGAGTGGGTATGGTTGCGGTTGTTGACGATATAAGAGGCAGATGTTTGAAAGTGAGGGTCAAGACACTTTTTGGCTGAACCTGACAACCGACGGCTGGATCTCGCTTTTCCAAATCATGACGAACCTCCGAATTGATGCGATATTGCTTCTGGTGGCTGCCTTCGCTGCCTCCCTCGTGCGTTCCGATGACTTACTGATGAGAGAAATCCTCGAAAACGCAAAGAATGCATCTCATTTACCGGTAAGTACAGAACAAACCGATATAGGGTTGCTATTTTTTTTTTTTTTTTTTGAGATGATGCTGACCTTGCGGTGTGTAAAGTTGCAGGCTATAATGGTGCAAAGGCCAGCAATCAAGACGAGCGGGGTAGGTTTTGCGACTTTTGGAAATAATGTCCGTAGACTATTTTTAATAAAGATCGAAAGAAATATAAAGAACTATTAATAAAGATCTTGTCTTTACAGAAACAATTCTTCTGCGAGGCTCAGAAGGCGTTGAAAAATACGACACACATTGAACAACTATTCAAACTCAGTCGGCTCTTGAAAAAATACAATGAGATGGTAATTATTATTATTATTTTCACGATACGCTATGGACTTTTTCTTTTTTAAAGTCATCCATGTGTTCATTTGATTTGCTTTCAGAAAGGAGTTGAGGACTGTCGCCTAAGCCAGAGCAAAAAATATCATCTATGTAAATTGCTGAAGGACATCGTACTAGCTGCAAAACTGCATCTTCGTCACTGATGCAAATATGTCTTTACATATGGATAACTTATTTTTATTAACATTCAAATGGCATATTTATTAAATTAATTATTGTTTCAGTGTTCATATTTATACTTAAAATAAATGATAACATCAGAAAGTGTTTTGTTACTTCATTTCTCATAATGTTAGAAGTGGAGATGGCTGATAATGGCTTTATTATTGATACCATATTAATACTCACAATTAGCAGAAAGGAGCCAAAGCATGAAGTTGTTCATTGCTCTGCGTGGATTCTATCAACAAATAAGTACGTTTCATGATTATTTTGTGCAGAGATTTGATTAATATTAATATCAGTGTTCCAATGCCTGTAACGTGCATTCTCGCTAAAATGAGGCTTTGTCGATGATTGCATTTTTTTTTCCTACTCCGGATTCTGCTTTGTTGTGGTTGGTAAATATGGCCTTTAAATTTGGTGTTAAATTAATATTCAGATTTCATCGTGAATGGACAGAAAAATGTGAAACCATTCCAAAAAAATCAGACTGGAATGAAAGATACAGTGTATTATCCCATGGTGCATGCTGAAAAATTATATATATATATATATACAGTGCATCCGGAAAGTATTCACAGCACTTTTTCTACATTTTGTCATGTTACAGCCTCATTCCAAACTGTATTAAATTAATCTCTTACCTCAAAATTATACACAAAATACTCCATTATGACAATGTGAAAAAAGGTTTTTTTGACATGTTTTGAATTTATTAAAAATACAAAACAAAAAAATCACATTTACATAAGTATTCACAGCCTTTGCTTAATACTTTGTTGATCCACCTTTGGCAGCAATTACAGCCTCAAGTCTTTTTGAATATGATCCCACAAGTTTAGCACACCTATCTTTAGGCAGTTTTGCCCATTATTCTTTGCAATAAGTCTCAAGCTCCATCAGGTTGGATGGGAGACGTCTGTGCACAGCCATTTTCAGATCTCTCCAGAGATGTTCGATCGGATTCAAGTCTGGACTCTGGCTGGGCCACTCCAGGACATTCACGGAGTGGTTCTGAAGCCAATCTTTTGAGATCTTGGCTGCGTGCTTCGGGTCGTTGACCTCAGGCTGGGGCGAAGGTTCATTTTTCAGCAGGACAAGAGCGCTCTGGAGCAGGTTTTCATCCAGGATATCTCTATATATTGCTGCATTCATTTTTCCTTCTATCCTGACTAGTCTGCCAGTTCCTGCTGCTGAAAAACATCCCCACAGCGTGATGCTGCCACCACCATGCTTCACTGTAGGGATGGTATTGGCCTGGTGATGAGCAGTGCCTGGTTTCCTCCAAACATGGCGCCTGGGATTCACACCAAAGAGTTCAATCTTTGTCTCATCAGACCAGAGAATTTTGTTTCCCATGGTCTGAGAGTCATTCAGGTGCTTTTTGGCAAATTCCAGACGGGCTGCCATGTTCCTTTTACTAAGGAGTGGCTTTCGTCTGGCCACTCTACCATACAGGCCTGATTGGTGGATTGCTGCAGAGATGGTTGTCCTTCTGGAAGGCTCTCCTCTCTCCACAGAGGAACGCTGGAGCTCTGACAGAGTGACCATCGGGGCCTTGGTCACCTCCCTGACTAAGGCCCTTCTTCCCCGATCGCTCAGTTTAGAAGGCCGGCCAGCTCTAGGAAGAGTCCTGGTGGTTCCAAACGTCTTCCATTTATGAATAATGGAGGCCACTGTGCTCATTGGGACCTTCAAAGCAGCTGAATTTTTTCTGTATCCTTCCCCACATTTGTGCCTCAAGACAATCCTGTCTCGCAGGTCTACAGACAGTTCTTTTGACTTCATGCTTGGTGTTTGTGCTCTGACATGCACAGTCAACTGTGGGACCTTATATAGACAGGTGTGTGCCTTTCCAAATCATGTCCAATCAACTGAATTTACTGTAGGTGGACTCCAATTAAGCTGTAGAAAGATCTCAAGGATGATCAGTGGAAAAAAGATGCACCTGAGCTCAATTTTGAGCTTCATGGCAAAGGCTGTGAATACTTATGTAAATGTGATTTCTTACTTTTCTATTTTTAATAAATTCAAAAAAAGTCAAAAAAAAAACTTTTTCACATTGTCATAATGGAGTATTTTGTGTAGAATTTTGAGGTAAGAGATTCAATTAATACAATTTGGAATGAGGCTGTAACATGACAAAATGTGGAAAAAGTGAAGCACTGTGAATACTTTCCAGATGCACTGTAATATATATATATATATATATATATATATATATATATATATATATATATATATATATATATATATATATATATATATATATATATATATATATTCACAATGAAGTCTGAATATTAATTTAACACCAAATTTAAAGGCCATATTTGCCAACCACAAAAAGGCAGAATCCGGAGTAAAAAAAACAAACATATTATATATATATATATATGTATATAATTCATTCATTTTCTACGGGGGGTGCTGGAGCCTATCCCAGCTGTCTTTGGGCGAGAGGCGGGGTACACCCTGGACTGGTGGCCAGACAATCACAGGGCACATATAGACAAACAACCATTCACACTCACATTCATACCTATGGATATGGACATTCATACCTATTATATATATATATATTATTACTATGAAAAAACATAAAAATCAGCAGTAACTCTACAATAAATAAAGTCAAAATATTAAGAGAAAAAAAACCAATAACCTAAGAGGTTAATTGCCAACTCGAAGGTATGAACAAGAGTGTGAAAAATAACAGCAAAAATTGAAACGGTGTACATACACAGTGTACAGTATATACACAGTACGACTCAATCAGTAAAAACGCCAAGACATGAATGTGAGGTAAACGTGTGTAAAATAATTTAATAAATAAAACATCCACGGTGAACGTAAACATTTGACATACATCATGATATAAAACCAAAAGCCAGTTTCATCACCACTATGATAGGAGGTGTTGTTAAAAGGAAATGACCTCATACGAGTGAGTGCATGAGACACTAAGGCGTACAGTAAATATGGTGCATCTTGATAGTATAGCGGTAGCATTTCAAAATAAAAAAAAGCGGCACTATAAGAAGAAGTGGCTGGCATGCATGCCCCTTTGCTTCTGGCCCACGTGAAATAGTAGAAAGCACACTTTCACTTGTACTTACGACAACATGGCTTTCTCTTCACAACTGCAGATGCGCTTTTCTTCATATTTTGTACTGCTGTCATGGCAATATTGAACCTTGAGGGCGTTTGTTCAACAAACTAACTTTATATTTTACTATATTTTCAGTTTTTGTTCATAACATCTAGATCAGGGATCTCAAAGTCAATTTACTTGGGGGGGCCACCGGAGCTAGGGTCTGAGGGTGAGGCTGGGTCGCATCAGGTTTTCCAAAAAAAAAAAACAAAAAAAAAAAACACTTTTTCAGTGTTTTGATCTCAGTCATGGATGATGATGAGAGAAAAAGCAAAACAGGCAGGATTGTTCGCTTGCGTATGGGCGGGGCAAAATCGCGTCAATTGTGTGCGGTGTGCATGCAGCATTAAGCTGTCATTTCTGGGTTTGTGAAACCATATGGCATCCATATCAAAGTAGGCGGGGGACTCAAACTAGCATCCTGCGGGCCGCATTTGGCCCGCGAGTTTGAGACCCCTGATCTAGATAGAAACCATGCAGTGGAACCTCAAAATTGGTGCAATTTGGACTTTGACCGGAAATTATGAGTTCATGCCACCCTCATGCATGAGTCAGCACGTCTTGTGTGACTTATTACATATGTACACACACTAATAACTCACAAGTGGTTATACTTTTTCTTTGGCTTTTTTGATACCGCCACAGAAGGTTCGCCAGATGGCGTAGGGGTGTCAAAAGGGGTGTCAAAAGTATGTCATGGAGGGCCGAGACATTACAGGTTTTCTTTTCCAACCATCATCATCATTTCATATCCCAGGTATTCCTAAAAAACACGTTTTTGATATCATGCCATTCAAATTTTTAACTTATCTTTTATAAATTTTAAGAAATTTTTGTTTTTGTGTTACTACCCCAACCTTCCATAAGTGGGTCAAAAATGACCCGGTCAGGTTGTTTTCTTGAAATATCTTCCTAATGAAAATTTTTCATAATTTCATATTCCAGGTATTCCTAAAAAATGTTTTTAATATGCCATTCACATTTTTAACTTACCTTTTATAAATTTTAAGAAATTTTAGTTTTTGTGTTACTACCCCAACCTTCCATAAGTGGGTCAAAAATGACCCGGACAGGTTGTTTTCTTGAAATATCTTCGTAATGAAAATTTTTCATCATTTCATATTCCAGGTATTCCTAAAAAACATGTTTTTGATATAATGCCATTCAAATTTTTAACTTATTTTTTATACATTTTAAGAAATTTTAGTTTTTGTGTTACTACTAGCACAGCTTTTGTAAAATATAATATGCAGTATAGGTATTACACCTGTCTGAGATACTGTCAATCTGGAATACTATAGCATTGGCATAGTCAAGTATGCTAAGCATTATTCCTAACCAAAATGGCAAAAATGGCTTAAAAACACATTGATTCTAATATGGGTCATTTTTGACCCACTTATGGAAGAGTGTAGGGTCCAGTCACTCGTGCATCTAAGGGTTAAGTGACCATAAGTCAATTTCCGCAAAGTATGAGTCAATAGTAATATATTGAATATTTTTATAGCTTGGGCATAGAAACCCTATGTATGACTTAATAATTATGTTTTTCATGATTATTAGAGCCTCATAGATATTTTGTAACACCCCTATAGTCATCTTTACGCTCCTATTATTCTTTGTTTACACCAAATTGCTCAACACTTACGAGCAGGCTACGGGATCACTTCAGAGACACAAGAGACGGGCGCCGCTGTAAGCATGGCATGCTATCGAGCTCACCAGTTAACCTCAAATGTATTTATTCTAAACTTAAAAAGGGGCTACCAACAGAATGAGGAAGGAGGAAGAAGTAAGAAGCCAAAAACTTACCACTTCCACATGGAATGGGAGGAGAACTTCTTTTCGCTCTGTCATGACTCCATGCAGTGTTAAAGTAATGTACTAAGGTCATGCGTCATCACCTTCATGACTAATAATGGGCTGTAGAAGCCACAAAAGAGTATTCTTTGACTACTTCATTCTGAAAAACTGCAATAGAGCGAGGGGACGATGTTCGAACTACAACACGGTGAGGCGATGACTGTACTTAATTTTTTTTCTACAGTTAATACAGGTTTTGGAATGGCTAACTAAGAATGGCTAACTCATTCATTCATTCATTCATTCTCTACCGCTTTTTCCTCACAAGGGTCGCGGGGGTGCTGGAGCCTATCCCAGCTGTCTTCGGGCGAGAGGCGGGGTACACCCTGGACTGGTCGCCGGACAATCACAGGGCACATATAGACAAACAACCATTCACACTCACATTCATACCTATGGACAATTTGGAGTCGCCAATTAACCTAGCATGTTTTTGGAATGTGGGAGGAAACCGGAGTACCCGGAGAAAACCCACGCATGCAGAGGGAGAACATGCAAACTCCACACAGAGATGGCCGAGGGTGGAATTGAACTCGGCTGTGTGGCCAGCGTGCTAACCACTCGACCCCGATGCAGCCGTTCTGTTCTGAAATTTGAACTACGCAGACGTCAACCAGTATCAGACTTTGGAGGTTCCACTATATGACTAATTAAATTATAGCAATAATTGTATTAATTTGACAAGGCCTTTTGCACACAATATTTATGTGTAATTTCTGGGGCTGACCAACGTATTATAACGTATTATCCAAAGGAGCTCAATCGCCATCCAATGAGTGTAACAATAGCAACTATCACTATGACGTGCATAATTCAGATTGACTCTCTGTCAAAGGTGCTAATGTAACAGAGCTTAATAGACAGACTGCTGCTGCTGAAATGTCTTCCAAAGCTGGGGGGGAAATGCTATGAACTAGAATACGCCTAACAACTGCTGCTTCACATTTTTAAACCGTGTCAGCTATACAGTGTACTCAGATCATCCGCAGAATTGACGTGTGGCTTCTTCTCGACTTGACTCCGCATCTGCTTTTGCTGATCTCTTCCTGTGAGGGGACGAGTGCATGATAAGCGTTAGTGTTGCCGTATCAGGGAGGCTTTTTCTCAGAACAGGAGAATAACAGCACGTACACCTTTCACATCGACTTTCAATAAATGCACAGCTACAGAAAGCCCGCTGACTCGATTACACACATAGAGGCTGCCGGCTATAATGCTATGAAGTGATTACTAGCCATTAATAACGCCCTGTGAGTGAGTGTGTGTATATCTTTGCACAGAATCAGGTTTCAGCTCTTGAGCAATCTACTCCCTCACCCAATCTGAGCAGCATGGGAGCAGCTCACATTATTATGACATCTTGATGCCCTTTTTAACTGCATTGTAGACATCAAGTCATGGATGGCAGAGAATTTCCTGCCGCTAAACCAGGACAAAACTGAGGTTTAGTTATAGGTCCTGAAGGCCAGAGAGAGAAACTTTTACCAAAACTACAGGATCTTAAACCAGCTGAATCTGTTAAAAATTTGGGCGTGATTTTTGACTCTGAGCTAAATTTTATCCCACATATCAAAAATATAACAAAAATAGGTTTTTATCACCTTAGGAACATAGCCAGAGTCCGCCCGTTTCTCTCTCAGGCCAGTACGGAGGTGCTAATGCATGCTTTTATATCCTGTCGTTTAGATTACTGTAATGCCCTGCTCTCTGGTCTTCCCAAAAAAAGTATTTTAAATCTCCAATTATTACAGAATTCAGCCACACGCATGCTGACGAGGACCAGAGGGCGGGAGCATATTACACCAGTTTTAAAGTTGCTACATTGGCTCCCCATCCGCTTCAGGATCGATTTTAAGATTCTCTTACTGGTTTTTAAATGTCTTAACGGCCTTGCACCTTCTTATTTATCTGATCTACTTTTACCATATCAACCCCCGCGGACCCTGCTGTCCTCCGGCACTGGCCTTTTAACAATACCAAAACCCAGGACAAAAACCCACGGTGAGGCAGCATTTAGCCACTATGGCCCCCACCTGTGGAACAGCCTGCCGGAGAGTCTCAGGACTGCGGAGACTGTTATATATATGTTATATGATATTTAAAAAAAAAAAAGATTAAAGACACACCTTTTTAATCAGGCTTTTAACTATTATTTTTAAACTTTTCTTATGTTTCTATCTTTTTAGTCCTATTTTATGCTTTTAGTCTTTAGCTTTTAACTCCAGCGTTTCCTCAGGGGGGGTCCTCCACACTGGGGGCTGTGTCGGGGCTGCTGAGGGGGTGCCATTCTTGGGTCCCTTCGACCCGGCCAGCTGGGGGTTACCCCCTTTGATGTGGGGGTCCGCCCATCTGTCAGGGTCGGGGGGGCCCGGGTGCTGGTCCCCCGATGGCACGGCCTGCGGCTCCTCCCAGTGTGGACGGCCCCAAAGGTGGCGTTTCCTTGATCCTCAGTGCCATGCCATGTCTCCCTACTGTGTGTGATTGTGTGTGTCTAGTATGGAGGGTGGGAGGGAGGGGCTTTCTTAGTAATTGTTTTTCCTTTTAATTGTGGTAATTGTTTTTAATTCTGTCAAGAACTTTGTGTTGCATGTCTTTGCAGGAAAAGTGCTCTACAAATAAAGTTGATTTGATTTGAATAATAGACTTTTTAACATTATTAGAGCCCTCCGGAAATTACACCCCTATAGCTATCTTTACACTCAAATCACCTAATATAGGTGACATAAGAGAAAATAAGCGTAAAATGTAAATACGACTTGCATTGTTGTGTTGTGTGTTGTTGTAAATGTGATGAATGGAGCAAACAGGAAGTGAGTTTTAGCTTGCCGGAGGTTACGGCAACAACGGTATATCCCATGTTAGGGATTATTGTGCCTGTGGTCAGATAATTCAAACCTGCAATAAAAGCCTTTTGTTACGGCAATCAAGTCTGGTGCTTGTGTGTCTCATTGAACATTGCAGTAACGATAATGTTACAGTAACCTGCGTCTTCTGAAAGCTTTGTGTTTGTATTTTAGTTCATTTAGCCATTTTCATCCTTGAAAATGCGTATTTGTATTCTGTATTCAACCACAAAACAACATGATTCATTAATATATAAAAAATTAAAAAAATTATAAATAGTGTGGTCTGCGCGGTGATTACCTCCGACCAGTCTTGGGGCGGCTACTCTTGCTACTCTTCGAGGTTTTAGGCCTCTCTAGTTTCATCAGTGACTGTTGCATGCTCTCTTCAGTGTAGGCCAGATACACATAGGACAGGTCCACCTCAAATGGCTGCAGAACACAGAAAAAAGATCAAATAAATAAAGCGGACATGTGTCAAGAAGAATTAGACAAAACTTACATCTTTTTCTTTTTTGCCTGGAGCGGGGGTCTGTTTTCTCATATTGTTGCCAGTGAAAGCGACACATTTCTGACAAGAAACATAGAAAGATACAAATTAACCTGACCGCAGCACATAGTCGCTGGTGCTCCAACGAGATACAACATCAAACTGAGAATGTGTGTAATATTAGGCCTAAGAAAAGGGAAACCACGCCCACAATAAAATATTGTACATGCATGTCTATAGAAGTCCAAGGTGAGTGTATGCTTCATACTAAAATGGATGAAAATAACAGCTCACCAGCTGCCATTCTCCGATGCCTTCATTCCAGTGCACAAAATTCTCAATCATTTCCTACATAAAAAAAAGAAATGTAAAAAGTTAAGACACACATGCATTAAAAATTCTCTTTACGTTTCTCTTTACATGCACCAGCAAATACAAATTTCTGGGGATCACAATAGATGAAAATATGAGCTGGAAACCTCATATTACAAATATACAACATAACGTGGCAAGAAATATTTCAATATTGAACAAAGCAAAATTTGTTCTCAATCAGAAATCACTCCACACTCTTTATTGCTCTCTGGTTCTACCATATCTTACTTATTGTGTGGAAATATGGGCTAATAACTATAAAAGCAATCTTCAATCGCTAAATGTAGTGCAAAAAAGGTGAGTAAGGATAATTCATAATGCCGCCTACAGAGAACATACTAACTCCTTATTTCTAAAATCACAAATACTTCAACTTGCTGAAATAGTTCATCTTCAAACAGCTAAAATAATGCATAAGGCTAAAAACATTCAATTACCTAAAAATGTCATCCAATACTTCTCTACAAGAGAGGAGAAATATGATCTCAGGGAAGAACTACATTTGAAACACTTATATGCTAGGACTACGTTAAAAAGCCATAGCATTTCAGTATGTGGAATCAAACTATGGAATGGATTGAGTAAGGACCTCAAACAATGCACAACGATGAGCCAATTCAAGAAACAATACAAGCAGTTGATGTTTGCTAAATACAAGGATGAAGAGTCTTGAACCAGTCATGATGTGCTATATATATCACTATATTGACACTTACTATGGTACCCATTATGTCATTGGATGCTCATATCACCTTGTACTTCGGTACGAGGTACATTATAAAAAAAACAAACAAACAAACTGTATTATGGAAAGCAGGAAGTGAACAAATGTAACAGTTACTGATTGTAAAAGTACCAGATGGAGGGGTAGGATTTAATAAGCTTTGCTTCTTCCTACTCCTTTTGGACATGTGGAACTGTGAACTGATTATGGGATGCACTCAATTGTAATCTGATGCATGTTCAAATGAAATAAAACCATTACCATTACATTTGACATTTAGTTGACTAAATGTACTAGTCATTTGTCTGAGCATGTGTATTAATCACAAAGATAGATAATAAACTGTTAACGCCAACCTGGTAATCCTGAGGAATAAAGTTGTCTATGATCAGCATTTGGAGTCGTAGCTCTCGGCTCAACTGGCGGATGTTCTCCAGGAGGCCTTCGATCTCTCTATGATGTTCTTGTTGCAGATCTGCCAACTAAAAAAAAAAGCAGCAACTGTAACTGAAAGGTTCCCAAAGGCTGGACTACTGCGTCCAGCACAAGCTCAATGGCTCATTTGCCTCGAGACGAAACAGAGAGCAAGATGACGATAAAGTGTGTGACAAACACTTCTTTTATCACTAAAAGATCAATCTTTCTGTGTAGTAAATATTACAATGTGGACACTTGCGGTTTAAATATGTCAAAATCTTCTTTTCCCTTTTAGTGGATGCATCTTATATTCCGGTGTGATCAGTAGTCTGGAAATTCCAGTGTTACTTACCTCTGATTTGGCAGCCATCAGCATGGTCCACACTTTTTTCAGTTTCTTGGTCTTCCCTTGGGCCTCCTCCTGGAGGCTTGTGTACTTCTCCTCAATGTCCAGCCGCTCTTGCTATGTTTAGACACATCAGATATTGTCTCAAATATCTACATGTTTTTATTCTAATATTATTGGTTTGTTGCAATACATCATTTTATAAAATCTTAAAAAAACATAAATAACTGTCGTATGTTTACCTCTTTCTCTTCCAGCTCCTTTCGAAGCCGCTCTGCTCTACGGCGCCGTTCTTCCAACTCATTGTTGGACTCCTCCAGGAGCTTCTCTTGCTCCTCAGCCTTGGCCAGGAGGTCTACGCCGCCCACAATCACCTTCTTCTCCAAGGCGGACAACTTCTCACGCAGAAGATGGTGCTCCTGCCTAAGGGTGGACGACAGTCGAGAATGATCCTTCACATTTTAAAGAAGAATTTTAGAATCAAACTGCATTTTGTTTTTGGATGACTAAAATCTTGAAATTGTAAATGATACTGTAGGGGTCGCAGGGGCGCTGGAGCCTATCCCAGTTATCTTCGGGCAAGAGGCGGGGTACACCCTGGACTGGTTGCCAGCCAATCACAGTGCACATATAGACAAACAACCATTCACACTCACATTCATACCTATGGACAATTTGGAGTCGCCAATTAACCTAGCATGTTTTTGGAATGTGGGAGAAAACCGGGGAGAACATGCAAACTCCGCACAGAGGTTGGAATCAAACTCGGGTCCTAGCTGTGTGGCCATTGCATGCTGCCAGGCTACAAGGAATTGAAATTGAATGCAGAATTGCGCTCTTCTGACGGACTCACTGGGCTTTGAGAAGATCTTTCTCCCTCTTCTCCAACTCCGCCTTTGCCTTGTTCCTCTCCTCCTCCTCCATGTCCAGCTTTGCCTCCAATGCCTTTCGCTCCTCTTCGATTTTGGCCTGCATCTCCACCATCTTTTCTGGAGAAAGCTTCTTCTTTCCTGAAATTTTTTTTTATCAATATGCATTTTTGATGCAACTGAGAAGCCGTGGAGGTTAGTTTGTGTTCGCTATGAATGGCTCATAAAATGTATTTGGTTAATTACAATGAACCCGACTTCTTTTTTTAACCTAAAATGAGGACCTGGGAGAATATAATTTCCTATTCTTGGTATGCTGAAATGAACAAATGAGCTTTTATGGCACAATGGTTATGAAGACACTGAAATAAATCATACATAGACAGACAAGAAGGGTATACATCCAATAGTAAAACCTTTGTTACAGGACAGTAGGACCGTGTACGGTATATTCTTACACCAACCTCTTTCTCCTTGAGGGAAGAGGTGTAGTAAAGATGCAATGGCACCAGGAGAAGAAAGACACAAAACACATAGCAATTGTTAGGATGAAAAGGCAAGCAGAAAAGCATTTCTATAAGAACAGAGAAGCAAAAGACATGTGATGGTGAAAATACGACAACATACAACAACAACAACAACATACTGAACACACTTACATTGATGAAACATAATGAAGGTGAAGGTCACAGGAGGAGTAGAAGACTAAGGCATAGCTATAGCGTGAGCTGATGGGATTTTAACACATCAACACTGTGATCCCAGCTAGGAGACCAGGGTTCAATTCCACCCTCGGCCATCTCTGTGTGGAGTTTGCATGTTCTCCCCGTGCATGTGTAGGTTTTCTCCGGGTACTCCGGTTTCCTCCCACATTCCAAAAACAAGCTAGGTGAATTAGCGACTCCAAATTGTCCATAGGTATGAATGTGAGTGTGAATGGTTGTTTGTCTATATGTGCCCTGTGATTGGCTGGCCACCAGTCCAGGGTGTACCCCGCCTCTCGCCCGAAGACAGCTAGGATAGGCTCCAGCACCCCCCCCCCCCCCCCCGCGACCCTCATGAGGAAAAAGCGGTATAAAATTAATGAATGAATGAATAATACGTTTCAAATAAATAACTATTTAGAGCACGCAGACCTCACAGCTAGGAGACCAGGGTTCAATTCCACCCTCGGCCATCTCTGTGTGGAGTTTGCATGTTCTCCTCGTGCATGTGTAGGTTTTCTCCGGGTACTCCGGTTTCCTCCCACATTCCAAAAACATGTTAGATTAATTGCCGACTCCAAATTGTCCATAGGTATGAATGTGAGTGTCAATGGTTGTTTGTCTATATGTGCCCTGTGATTGGCTGGCGACCAGTCCAGGGTGTACCCCGCCTCACGCCTGAAGACAGCTGGGATAGGCTCCAGCACCCTCACGACCGGTAGAAAATGAATGAATGACTGAATGAACACTGTGATCCCTCTTTGACTTTGTGGCCAATTTTAAGTGCAGTCATACCTCGCTGCACCTTGGTTCGAACATCGGTCCCTAAGTCTATTGCGTATTTTAAGAAATTATTAAATTATCACTTTTTCATGGTTGGCTAAGGCCCATTAGTAAATACTGAAAGTCATATGTAGTAGTCTGGACTCTAGGCCTTAGTAATGTTACATTGATGTGACATTACCTTACACTGCATTACCTTCACACTGCATGGAGTCAACCATGGCGTGGCCAACATGACATATGAGAAAAAGTTATCCTCCCATACCGTGTGGAAGTGGTAGGTTTTTGGCTTTTTACGTTGTCAATTCTTCCCCACTCCGTTTGAAACACTTTCAAATAAAGTTTAATAATAAAAGTAATACGTTTCAAATAAATAACTATTTAGCTCGGTAGCATGCTATGTTTAAAGTGGTGGCTATCTTTTGTGTCCACGCAGGTAACCCAAAACATGTGCATTAAAGTTGTGCAATGCGGTGTAAGCAAATAATAATAGAACTGTGAAGGAGACTATAGGGGTGTTATTTCATGTGTACAGAGCTCCAATAAGTGCAATTACTGTTTAGAAAGTCATGCTTTATCTATGAAAATATTCTATCTTTTAATATTGAATTCTATTTCACACAAATTCATGTATCGCGGTCGGGTCTGGAACCAATTACCTGCGGTAAACAAGTGACGAATGTACTTGTGATTATTTTAATGAAGGAAATTTTACTTGTTTACGGAAGTCCTTACCACAACATAATAAGGAAACCCCCTTGATACAGCAGCTCTACAAATGTTGTGAAGTCATGGCCAATATGGTGTTTTGGATCGTGTGGTAGAGTCTGCATCAGACCGTACCATTAACCGTTACACTGACTGTAGGGATATGTAAAATTCCCCTGAGAAGAGCCACAGTCAATAAGTTACCGCAAATGTTACCTCTTCGTCTCCTGCGTCCTTGTCCGGCTTCGCCTCCGTCATCATCACCCTCATCCAGCTCATCTGACCCGCTGCCCTCCGAGCCAGAGATCTCCTCACCTAGGATGGCGTCATACAACAGTATAAGGTCACATGATGCAGATTCCCATAATAATAAACAGGACTGTCATCGTCTGCTCAGCTGAAGTGGAGGAGTGGGAGGTCTCATTACCTTCCTCAAGTTTCTTCTTCAGCTCCTCAATCTCCTTCTGGAATTTTCGCAGTAATGCCTCCTTGGGGTCTTCGTTAATTCTGGCTTTGTTCTTGATGTTTTTCGCCCTGTTAGCGTAGCGCAGTGTGCTGATGGTCTCGTCGTAGTTGTAGTCTGCAGGGCCGATGTTTGCACACTAGTAGGCGGTAAAAGCACAGCAGGTCAGTGTGTGACAAATGTTTGGTGTGCATGCTCAAGGGCTCTACATTAAAAACAAAAATGACTTGCCCATGGGGAATCCTTAAGGTGAGAACTACTTGCCCGAACTTGTAAAATGAAAAGACTGCCATAATGATATCATCTCATTTTTGTGGCATCACATGAGAAACTCAAATAAAGATGAAATGATTATCATTTCTTGTGGTTGTTTTCCTACATAGATCATGACGTTGCATGGAAATCTGGATTGTCAAGAGACTTCTAGGCACTTTGCCTTTTATACGTTTTGTGCACCACAATGAAACATTATTGAATAGACACATTTGTGTACTAGTAAAGTGTTTTTAATCAAGAAAATGGTCAAATGATCAAATGGTCAAACAATAATTTTGTGAAGCAAAGGTGAGAAAAATACACAGAGAAATGGAACCGCTAGATTTTGTAGCTTGTGCAAAATCAGCACTTGGTATTGGATCTAATCGGTGGTGTTTCATTGTGACCACTTCAAATTGTCACAGCAATGTGATTCACTCACCTGTGCCATCATTTGATTTGCTGCCGCTAATAAAATACTTATTTAGGAGGCACTGTTTCATCACTTTTTGGTGTTTTCCTTCAGAAGTTGTTGAAGAATTAGACCATGTTGGCAGGGACGCCATGATAGATGTTTTCCTAGTCAAACCATCGCTGATTGGTTGATAGCAAACAAAAACAGGTGTGGGTAAAACACGGACTGTGGAGTACAGGCCGCGGTCTAAATTAAACGATTTTGATTGGTCCATTTCAAGATTTGCAAGGATTGGTTTTCAAATTACCACCGGAATTACGCAGTCCGTGTTTTACCAACACCCAACAAGAACCGCTTGTAAAAAAACTCTTGGCAGTATGGCATGCCAAAGTGCACTTGCCCGACGGGAATATCACTGATTGGATTTACTTGCCCCAATTTTGTTTTAACTTGCCCCGGGCAATCGGTACATCGTTATTGTCGAGCTCTGATGCTGTTAAAGTACTTTACCATCAAGGTCTTGGAGTTCCCTCCTAGTGAATCCTGGAGCAGACGGGTTAGTTTGGAGTTCCTGTAGGGCACGTGAGTGCTCTTTCCATCCACCAGAGCCGAGATGACGTTACCCAGGGTGGAGAGTGAGAGATTGATCTTTGTGGCTTCCTTCAGACGTTGGCCCGTGGCCCCGGTTTTACCTTGTCTCTCGGAACCCTGTCAGGGAGAGGTAGAAAGAATTTTGGCTTGGAGAGTGAAGAGGGAAAATGTGTGCATTTTGTTGTTTTCGACTCAAAAATGTCTACGTACGGCAAGATCCACCAGATGAAGTTTTCCCATGCGAACATGCTGGTTCCCATCCACACCTTTCTCGCTGCACTCGATGGTGATGGTGAAGATAGCGTGAGATCGGGAACTATGCTCGTTCATGTTGGTGGCACCGACAGATCCTAATCAGTGAGGCAAATAAAAAAAAACATTACATTTGATTAAAAGTATCATGCAGCTACACTATTAAGCACAATCCAACTAAGTCTCAGCTTATTAAAGCACTAATGCCACTTTCTTTTAGAGCCAAGTTGCAAACAATAACGTTTACATGTGGGTGTCTTCTTACGGTTTTTGTTGCCCAGAGTCATAATCCTGTCCATGTCATCAGCATTGTTAGCAACATAGCCTGAGAGGTCTTTGATATACACACCAACATCTGGTCTTTCTTTGACCTACGATGGAAAAAAAAAACATAACTTTTATCACGGCAAACAGTTATTCTTTCCATATTAATTCCTTTTCTGTACCGCTTATTAACTTATTTCAGTATTATCTATTACAATGATAAGACCAGTGAGAAATATTTCATCCATACCTCTAGTCTCTGCGTTTGGTCCTTGGCCAACAAGTCTCGCACTTCTTCATTGTAAATCTCCAGGTATGAAACATGAACCAAAAACCTGTGACAGTGCGTCATTAAATTGGATGTCACAAACAACTGTTGCTGAAAAGCGAACAAGACTTTCTACGAGTCATTTACTGTACAGTATTACAGTGATACAGTATTAGATGACATGCTGTCGCTTGTGCTCAATCTCACATCGAGTACACGCCAAAATATATATATACATACATATATATATATATATATATATATATATACACACATATATACATATACATACATATACGTATATATATATATACATCCATATACATACACACACACACACACACACACATATATATATATATATATACACACACACACACACACATATATATACATACACACACACACACACACACATATATATATATACACACACGTATATATACATATATACATATATACACACACACACATATATATGCATATATACACGTATATATACATATATACATACACACATATATATATATATATATATACACACACATATATATATAAATATATACATAAGATTTCAGCTTTGCAAAAGCAGTTGGATCAATTGGGAGACCAGAAATTGACAATATGGTCGCCCAGCCTATTGGAATGTGCCCGAACTAACCCAAACAATATTCTTAATCTGGATTTCGGCATCCCCACCACGCCTAACCAAGGTCACGTTGTGAAAACAACTTCTCCCAAGACATCCTGCAGCGGGACGCTCTGACCCGCCATTATTTCTTCACGGACACCTGTTGTTTCTCTTCTCTGGACCCACCACGGACTTCCTCCATGGCAACTGCTATGTATGGCAATGACCCTGCAAACTGAGCCAGGTATGGGCACCTGACGGTGCACACATGCATCCAAAGACACACATATGCATTGCACCCCCCCTGCCCCCCATCCAACGCATTCGCCGCTATCATCCTGTCCTGTCACCCCTCGTCTCACTGCATAATATATTGGATATGTATGGACGGATGATGGCACTATTTCGCTTGTACTTCTGTATAAGTGACAAGAATAAAGGGCTACATCATCATCATCATTATATCTATATCAATATATTAGGTCTATATATAATATATATATATATTAGACAATTACAGTAATGATAAAACACATGAAGCCCTACTGTAGGAAGACAATCAATCCAGTCATTACTTCAGCAGTACATCGACTACTCCATAACTTTCCTTTCTACAATAGTGTCCCTTCAGATACTGTGATGAAAATACTTGCTGGTGTACCCACTTCTGTGAAATACAGTCAGCCATTGTTTGTTGAGGTAAATTGATTCCAGACCAGACATTCATTTTCTACCGCTTTTTCCTCATGAGGGTCGCGGGGGTGCTGGAGCCTATCCCAGCTGTCTTTGGGCGAGAGGCGGGGTACACCCTGGACTGGTGGCCAGCCAATCACAGGGCACATATAGACAAACAACCATTCACACTCACTTTCATACCTATGGACAATTTGGAGTGGCCAATTAACCTAGCATGTTTTTGAATGTGGGAGGAAACCGGAGTACCCGGAGAAAACCCACACATGCACGGGGAGAACATGCTAACTCCACACAGAGATGGTCGAGGGTGGAATTGAACCCTGGTCTCCTAGGTGTGAGGTCTGCGTGCTAACCACTCGACAAATGTTCTAAATACAGCTTTTAACATTATTAAAGCCGTCTAGACATGAAATCACACCCATACATATACATTTGTATTCCTCAATATAGTATTCATAAAAGACTCCCTGTTTGCAGTATTCAAAGTATTGTAATGGCGGCTTTACATTCACATTACCCAAAATAGTAGACAGAATAAGACGGAATGAACTTTTAAGATGTAAATAAACCGTCACAGTAAATGTGTTCCTTTGGAGACCTTCGTGGCCAGGGGACAGGAAGTGATGTCGGCGGTTCAGAGTTGAAGTTTAGCTTGTCAGGGGTTGTGGTCAAAAGAGTAGGCTGCGTCATTGTTGTGATTATTATGTTATTATTGGGCCTGTTGTGAGATCTTTTAAATCAGCAATAAAGGCCTGTTCTGACAATCACATCTCACTGAACACTGACACCTTGTGGCCAAAGCGGAATACTACATTCACAATTTGAACGCTTCTTCTGTATTGTATTTTGTATACTAGTTCACTTGGTTATGATTGAAAATTCTTAATGTAGGCCAAGAACAATTTCCTTAAATATTATTTTGCTAATACTAGGCCTCATAAAAACCCATAAAACTCTGATTATTAATAAAAAAACAATTAAGTGCGGGTGTGATGTTCGAACCGCAACGTAGCGGTAGGACTACTGTTAAGTGTATGCTCTTACCTCGTGTCTCCCTCTGCTTTAGCAATGTGCCCAAAAATATGGGCAAAAGAGTTGGGGATTATCCCTCGTAGCTCTGGCACTGCTCGAACACCTTCCATGGTGAAGGTCTTCCCAGTGCCAGTTTGTCCATAAGCAAAAATGGTGCCTGAAATGGGACAGAAGAGTGCAAAAACATAGAAAGTGTCATTAATGATCACAGAATACAATGACAAAACAATCATATACACAACATTGCACAATTTAGTTTGTGCCTAAATTACTGTATAATCTAAGATAAGAGCTACAGCCATCTTACAAAATGGCACATAGTAAAGCGCAGATTGACTGCAAAGACAAACTGCTGATAAAAGTAAACAAAAATTGCGGTACAACCTTTTTGTGTTTATTTTTTTAGCCATAGACAACGTCCTGGTTTTAGGCAGGTGAGAAATTTCCTAATCACTCAGGCAACAATCAGGCAACAAAAAAAAAGTCTTATGAGACTGTGTGGGTGTACATAATGTACATCATATCTCTCTGATGAGTACCTGGTACGCTCCAGCTTGGTGAACTTGCATCATTTCTCTAATGCAGAGGTCTCAAACTCGCGGATGCTAGTTTGCTGTAATGCTGTAATGCATTGTTTTATTTTTAACAAGCAGCATTTATGTGAATGCAGGATTTTCATTTCATTTATTTCATGGTGTGTTTTGGATCATTTCAACGTTGCTGCACGTCTGCCTGTGTCAGCCAATAATGTAGTCTAGCGTGAGTATATAAGAAAAGCAGCAAAACAATATCCCATAATACCATTGTATCCTGCTAGCACTGAGTCAACGATGGGCCTGGCTGTGAGGTTATAGACATCAAGCTGTTTGCTGTCTGGCCCAAACACCGTGTCGAAGGTGAATGTTTTGGGAGGCTCCTGGATGGTCTCCAGCTTGTTGACGGTGATGGTGCCGCGGATCTCGTCCACCGTGACGGCCTGCTTGTGGCCCATGGCCCTCTCTTTCTGGTTGAAGGGACGACATCGAACCACCACCTTGACGTTATCACTCACCTCCGGCTTGTCAAGTTTGTTGCTCTGGAAAATATTGGGGTGGATCATTAGCTTAATACACAATACTCTCCCTTTTGCGTGCATACAGTACCGCTATTATATTTTAATAATAAATACCATCGAACAGGTAGCAAGCGGACTCCGGTTTGATGCGTTAATTTGCAATATCTGCTGTTAGTCTCCTTTGGTTGCTAACACTGGCGATATGCAAACATTACTAAAAGCGACGTGTGACCGTATGTTTTCTTTATGTCGTAAAAGCTAACAAGCAAACATTACTGATAGCACCAGTCAACTACGTGTGTTTATATGTTTTAATTGAATTAGTGTCACATATGTCGTAACCGCTAACACATAGCGATGTGTACAATTTCCATTTGCTAACCAAGCTAACCGGTTAGCATCTCATCATCGGTGAAGGAGGGAGGAACCCTCGGCGAACAAAACACAATATAAACGGACCGTAAAGACTTACCGGCATGGTAAGACAGCAGGGATGTATTTAGAGTATATGTACAATGACTGGTATTCGTAAAGCGGCGACCGTTGGACATTGGAGTGGTTATTCAAAGAATTTAAAGGCCATTGTAGAATCCATATCATCAGTCTCACGTTCGGTAGCTCTGCTGTGGCAGTCTGCGCATGCGTCACCTGGGCAGCGGGGTTCTTACTGTAAATTGAGCTGCCATTTTACTACATTTTGACATTTATATTCAACACTGAATTAACCTGGTCTTTAATCTATTTGTGTCATAAACGAAAGGTATGTGACGAACCTTTATCTGCTTCATTTAATCTTAGTGATACATGTGTCCAGGATTTTCAGAAATAAAAGTCAAACAGGTTGAAAGAGGTTTTTATTTTTTTAGGCTCAATTGGTGGCGACTAAATCACATTTTTTCCCTCAAAGCAGCTGTCTGCATACAAACTACTGTTAGAGTGTCTAAACTTAGTATTATTACAGTTGGATATGTTCGTGTTTGCGTGTAGCTCTAATGCTAATAAGCCGTTTGTCCATATTGTGTGACTCCCAATAAGTTTTTGTTGTGTAACATAGCAATAATAGATCCCACAGAACCTTGGTTAATGTCACAAATTCATTTCAGAAGGTCCGACTCTAACCGAAACAAAAGCTAACCACATAAAAATACATTTTCCCATAAGAAATAATGTAAATGTGTGGCTCCAATAAGTGCTATTGTGTAACATAGCAATAATAGAGAGCATAGAACCTTGGTTAATGTCACAAATTCATTCCAGCAGGTCTGACTCTAACCGAAACAAAAGCTAAAAACATAAAAATAATTTTTTTCTACAATAAATTATGTAAATGTAAGGCTCCAATAAGTGCTATTGTGTAACCTAGCAATGATAGATCCCATAGAACCAGGGTAGGGAACCTATGGCTCGGGAGCCAGGTAGGGCTCTTTTGATGACACTATCTGGCTCTCAAGCATTTCTTACCACAATAAAAATGTATTTTTGCTAACATTTTAAAGTAAACATCACAGAAATCACTGTTAAAAATATTAAAAATCAAAACTTTCTTATGCATTTTAATTCGTCCATCTATTTTCGACTGCAATACGGCCGACCATATCCATCTTTCCTGATGATATTTTCCAGGTCAAACACCAAAACTTGATTATTACTAGGTAATGCGGTAGTCTACCTCGGTCATTGAGATGTCAAAAAAACATGTAAATGTAAACTTTCCTCCTTTAGTCAAATAGCTAAAGCTGCAGAACCAAGCCTTCTGGTGAAGATGGCCAAAAGAATGAAATGCGTGTACTGAATACGGTTCAAAACTATGCAGCAGCAGAAGTTGCATTAATGGCAGCAAGTATTTGATTTATTATTAGACACTGCGCTGCTCACGAAAGTGTGCTGGCCACACCCCATTGGCGTGGGGTAGTGTGCCTGGTCTACATAATTAGAGCCCATTATATCTAAAACTGTTGGTCTTCCATAAAAATGCACACATTTTATTGCATTCAAAATGTATATGGCTCTCACAGATACACATTTTAAAATATCTGGCCTTCATGGCTCTCTTAGCCAAAAAGGTTCCCGACCCCTGCCATAGAACCTTGGTTAATGTCACAAATTCATTCCAGAAGGTCCGACTCTAACCAAAACAAAAGCTAACCACATAAAAATACATTTTCCCATAAGAAATAATGTAAAGGTGTGGCTCCAATAAGTGCTATTGTGTAACATAGTAATAATAGATCCCATAGAACCTTGGTTAATGTCACAAATTCATTCCAGAAGGTCAGACTCTAACCGAAACAAAAGCTAACCACATAAAAATACATTTTTCCCATAAGAAATAATGTAAAGGTGTGGCTCCAATAATTGCTATTGTGTAACATAGCAATAATAGATCCCATAGAACCTTGGTTAATGTCACAAATTCATTCCAGAAGGTCCGACTCTAACCGAAACAAAAGCTAACCACATAAAAATACATTTTTCCCATAAGAAATAATGGAAATGTGTGGCTCCAATAAGTGCTATTGTGTAACATAGCAATAATAGATCCCATAGAACCTTGGTTAATGTCACAAATTCATTTCAGAAGGTCCGACTCTAACCGAAACAAAAGCTAACCACATAAAAATACATTTTTCCCATAAGAAATAATGTAAATCAAATTAATCAGTTCCAGAAAGCCAAAAATATAAACAAAATACATGCAGAAAACAATTCAAAATCCATATACATATGAATGATGAAAGGGGTAAATAAACATTTAAGGTTACTTTATATCTTCATTAAAGACGTCATTTTTGTCCCCAAAGACACAATATGGCAGCGAGATCACCCACCCACCACACTGTTTTGTGGTTTTTTGAATGCAATAGTGTTTCCCACCTCATTACTGTAACCCAAAGTGGCCGTTTTCTGATTAAAAATATACATATTAAGAATACAGATGGACAAATAAGATTAGAGAATGCGTGTTATACTGTTATTACATAATTAAAATATCTTGTTTTGCATAATAGGGGACCATAGAGCAAGCAGGATACGCAATTGTTGGTTGTCTTAAGTACCGTTTATTGTTACAGAAGTATAGATATTTCACTTTACATAATATATGTATTATCTGTGTGAGTTTTGACAAAGGCACTCACCAGTGTACTGCATGTAACATGGGTAGAAAGAGGGGAACAGCCATTTGGAGTGTTTTTGTGCAAATTCTCTACACGTGAGTACATGCTCAGACACTGAAAAACACAAAATATAGCTCTGTCGTTTTTAATACGAGCACATGTCAAAATCTAAACCCTTCATGGAAAATCTCATGTAAGTTTAAAACCGTCAGAAAATAGAAACTATATTCATTCCACTAAGAGTCAACTGAGTCTTTCCAGACCGTGAAGAATACTACTATGAAAAAGGCCCGTCTGGCCGCTGCTCTCCTGAGTAACCAGAACCCGGCCGTCTGGTCGTGGTCTGTGGACCAGGACCAGTTCTCCTTGAAGCAGACTGAGCTCGGCGTCCATCTGGGCTAGATGTGTCGTGGTCACTCTGTGTCTGAAGAAGCAAAACATGGTTATCTTTCATGTGTTTCCAGTCATGAATCTATCATGAAATGCTCAAAGCACCTGGTGGGGCTGAACTGAGCCGACATGGCTGATAGCGACGACTGCGGTGGCATCGTCATTTGCGGGTTAGAGTTGAGGTCCGAGAGTACCGTTTCCATGCCTTTCCTGAGAGTTGGAGCTTTTCCGTCTTTGAGAATGATGCCGGGTCCGTCTCTTCCCAAGGTGAGAGATGGGGCCCATACTTCCAGTGGAGGAGGCGCTGGTGTGAAACTGGAGGGAACCTGGCTTCCTGAAGACCACGAGGAGGTCCGAAGCCGGGGAAGTGGGGGATCATCATCTGTGACGAAGCGCACTGACTTGGCAGGCTGGAAACATGGAGAACACACATTCATTCATTCATTCATTTTATACTGCTTTTCCTCACAAGGGGGGGTGCTGGAGCCTATCCCAGCTGGTTTTGGACGAGAGGCGGGGTACACCCTGGACTGGTCGCCAGCCAATCACAGGGCACATATAGACAAACAACCATTCACACTCACATTCATACCTATGGACAATTTGGAGTCGGTAATGAATCTAGCATGTTTTTGGAATGTGGGAGGAAACCGGAGTACCCGGAGAAAACCCACGCATGCACGGGGAGAACATGCAAACTCCACACAGAGATGGCACAGACATGGCCGAGGGTGAAGGGTGGATTTGAACCCTGGTCTCCTAGCTGTGAGGTCTGCGCGCTAACCACTCGACCGCCGTGCCGCCCGGAGAACACACAGTTTCAGCCAAATGATAAAAATAAAGGTTTACATATGACAGTTGAAAACAATGAAAACAATAATAATCCATGACCCTCATCATCAACAAAGCCAATGTAGTCGAACGCACATCAAATACTCCAAAGGTAAAAAGTGATGTTCACCATTCAAAAAAAAGATTAACCGATTAATTAAGAGGTGACTTCCTTGATTATTACTAGGGTTCTTAATATTTTGGATATTTTAACATTCATTCATTCATTCATTTTCTACCGCTTTTTCCTCACGGGGGTGCTGGAGCCTATCCCAGCTGGTTTTGGGCGAGAGGCGGGGTACACCCTGGACTGGTCGCCAGCCAATCACAGGGCACATATAGACAAACAACCATTCACACTCACATTCATACCTATGGGCAATTTGGAGTCGCCAATTAACCTAGCATGTTTTTGGAATGTGGGAGGAAACCGGAGTAAACTCCACACAGAGATGGTCGAGGGTGGATTTGAACTCTGGTCTCCTAGCTGTGAGGTCTGCGCGCTAACCACCCGACCGCCGTGCCGCCGCACCACAATGTCATTTAGTGTTTATTCATTCATTCATTCCTTTTCTACCGCTTATCCTCACGAGGGTCGCGGGGGGTGTTGGAGCCTATCACAGGCGGGGTACACCCTGGACTGGTCGCCAGCCAATCACAGGGCACATATAGACAAACAACCATTCACACTCACATTCATACCTATGGACAATTTGGAGTCGCCAATTAACCTAGCATGTTTTTGGAATGTGGGAGGAAACCGGAGAAAAAAAACACGCATGCACGGGGAGAACATGCAAACTCCACACAGAGATAGCCGAGGGTGGAATTGAACCCTGGTCTCCTAGCTGGATATTTTGACTGATTTTTTAAAATGAACAGAAAAGAACTGAAAGATGAACTATTACCTTATCTGAAGTGCTCTTGTGTGAATCGGGTCGGATAAGAATGGACTGAGGGCCATTGGACGGCTGTCGCTCATGATGCTGATGCTGATGCTGATGCTGATGCTGATGCTGATGCTGATGATGATGATGTCCTCCCACCTCATGTGAGTAAGTGAAGTCCCTGTCTTTCAGGTGGGGGGCAGCAGAGAGCGCTGTTGACTCAGTCATCCAACCGGCTGTTCTTCCAGAGCTGGTTAGAATTCCGCCGTGTTTCTTTCTCTGCATGGCGGGTGAGTAGCCTGATGCTTGCACTTGAGCAAAATGCTCCGAGTTGGAGGGTACATTCAAATTGGAAGAATGGTTGAAAGGGTTTGATACTAAAAAAAAAAAAAAATTAAAGAATGAGAAACTGACATATTTTTCATGTGAAGAGCTGCTGTTCATTCACCTCTATGTGGGTTAAAGAACCGCCTCACTGTCTCCCAACCTTGCGAGCTCCCGTAAAAGGATGACTTTCCGGTGCCTGCGGATGACATTGCGTGCTGTGCTCCGTTTGGTCCAGGTGGGACCTGTCCCGCTGAATGTTGTGATCCATCACTGTTCACCCTATCCAGAGCAAGGACCACAGCAGGATTTCTGGCAGCAGTGGGTTTCTTTCCCGCTGTTGTGCTGTGATGTGAGGACGAGCTCGCCGCTTTGGTCTCCACGAGTCTGGCCGAAGTTCTGCAATCAGGAAATGGAAAAACATTTGGATAAAGATAAAAAACTTGTTTTTAAATGCACAAGATTAGACACACACAAACTAAAAGCATGTCTAAAAACTTCAAGGTAGGGCTTAACAAGAAGAAACTGATGTTTGGGTTGGTCTCCTGTTCAGACAAAGTCTCAAGTTCTTCAAGTTCTGAGACACATGCAATCCAGAAAATGATATGTAAATGTTACACTAGGGGGGAAAAAGTGGGCTAATAAATTGACAATAAAAGCATAAATACTGCGGATTTCCGAAAACAACAAATGATACAGCACTCTACAAGAAGCAATGAAGTCTGTAAAATTAAATAATAAAAATAAAATTCCAAAAATTGTTACAACTATAATGATGAAAATGGTAATATTAATGATGATCATAATGATGGTAATAATGATAAAGATTATAACAATGATAATAATGATAATAACAATGGTTAATTGGCGACTCCAAATTGTCCATAGGTATGAATGTGAGTGTGAATGGTTGTTTGTCTATATGTGCCCTGTGATTGGCTGGCCACCAGTCCAGGGTGTACCCCGTCTCTCGACCAAAGACAGCTGGGATAGGCTCCAGCACCCCCACGACCCTCGTGAGGAAAAGCGGTAGAAAATGAATGAATGAATAATAATAGGCGGCACAGCGGTCTAGTGGTTACACAGCTAGGAGACCTGGGTTCAATTCCACCCTCGGCCATCTCTGTGCGGAGTTTGCATGTTCTCCCCGTGCATGCGTGGGTTTTCTCCCACATTCCAAAAACATGCTAGGTTAATTAGCGACTCCAAATTGTCCATAGGTATGAATGTGAGTGTGAATGGCTGTTTGTCTATATGTGCCCTGTGATTGGCTGGTGGGTAGACAAATTATTTTTTTCAGATTAAAATGAACAAAGCATTATTAGAGCCCTGTAGACATGACAAAACACGACTATAATCACATTTATACTCTTTTTATTTACAACATATTGCGCAACTGCAGGGTCTTGAGACACATGCTAACTCGCAAAGTAGAGAGCTAGCGACCTAAACGGTAGCCTTCAAGTTATTTCCTTTAAACTTAAATAGCCAAAAACTTACCACTTCCACATGGATAGGGAGGATAACTACTAACAGTTATTTAACCTTTAACATGAACATTAATCAAACGTAATATTTTTTTCTGGGTACATGATACCATACAGCAGGGGTCGGGAACCTTTTTGGCTAAGAGAGCCATGAAAGCCAGATATTTTTAAATGTGTATCTGTGAGAGCCATATACATTTTGAATGCAATAAAATGTGTGGTCTTTTTATGCAAGACCAACAGTTTTAGATATAATGGGCTCTAATTATGTAGTAGACCAGGCACACTACCCCACGCCAATGGGGTGCGGCCAGCATACTTTCGTGAGCAGCGCAGTGTCTAATAATAAATCAAATACTTGCTGCCATTAATGCAACTTCTGCTGCTGCATAGTTTTGAACCGTATTCAGTACACGCATTTCATTCTTTTGGCCATCTTCACCAGAAGGCTTGGTTCTGCAGCTTTAGCTATTTGACTAAAGGAGGAAAGTTTACATTTACATGTTTTTTTGACATCTCAATGACCGAGGTAGACTACAGCATTACCCAGTAATAATCAAGTTTTGGTGTTTGACCTGGAAAATATCATCAGGAAAGATAGATATGGTTGGCCGTATTGCAGCAGAATATAGATGGACGAATTAAAATGCATAAGAAAGTTTTGATTTTGAATATTATTTTTAACAGTCATTTCTGTGATGGTTTACTTTAAAATGTTAGCAAAAATACATTTTTATTGTGGTAAGAAATGCTTGAGAGCCAGATACAGTCATCAAAAGAGCCCTACCTGGCTCCCGAGCCATAGGTTCCCTACCTCTGCCATACAGCATCCATATCAAAGTTGCGCGGGCCGCAGTAACATTAAACTTTCATATCATGGCGGGGGCCTCAAACTAGTGTCCTGCAGGCCACATTTGGCCCGCGGGCCGCGTGTTTGAGACCCCTGGTTTACTGGGACAGTTTGTGTGAAGCGTCTGGGATGAGGGGGGGGCTTGGAGTAGAGCCGCTTCTCCTTCACATCGAGAGGAGTCGGGCTCGAGCATCTAGTCCGGATCCCTCCCGGACACCTCCCTGGTGAGGTGTTCCGGGCATGCCCAGCCGGGAAAAAGCCCCGGGGCAGACCAAGGACACGCTGGAGGGATTATGTCTCACAGCTGGCCTGGGAACGCCTTGGTGTCCTTTCGGTGGAGCTGGAGAGGGTGGCCGGGGACCGGGTAGTCTGGGCTTCCCTACTAAGACTGCTGCCCCCGCGACCCGGATAAGCGAAGAAAAATGGATGGATGGATGGATGGAACATGCAAAAAAATAAGAATTCAGGAAGGCGGCAAAGGCCTTTTCACACCACAGTGAGAGAACGATGAAACATCTTCCTGCCCACACAAACGGCACCGCATTTGCATCCAGTGCGTCATTTGGCTCATGCATACCGCCGTCAGGGATCGTGACCTTTCACCTGAGCACAGGAGTGATGTAGTTGCTGGGCAGGATGCCCACTTTGCCCGTTCTGAGAGACAACCCACGCAGCCAGCCTTCTTTGAACTTCCCGTAGACTCCCACCATTTCGCCTTTCCTCAGCTCCAGCTCCTCCGGCCGTTGCGGCTTATAGGAGTACAGCACAGCACACCTGAGGAGTGAGGTACCATATGTTAGTATAGCATTCTTGCTTTTAGCTTCTTACTTACCTTCAAGTTAGGATAAATCATTTGGAAGCTAACTAGCATGCTAATACTTAAAGCTTTGGCCTTGCCCTGAAGTGATAACGTAGCCTTTGAATTACAGTTCATTCATTCATTCATTTTCTACCGCTTATCCTCACGAGGGTCGCGGAGGGGTGCTGGAGCCTACCCCAGCTGTCTTCAGGCAAGAGGCAAGGTACACCCTGGACTGGTCGCCAGCCAATCACAGGGCACATATAGACAAACAACCATTCACACTCACATTCATACCTATGGACAATTTGGAGTCGCCAATTAACCTAGCATGTTTTTGGAATGTGGGAGGAAACCGGAGTACCCGGAGAAAACCCACGCATGCACGGGGAGAACATGCAAACTCCACACAGAGATGGCCGAGGGTGGAATTGAACCCTGGTCTCCTAGCTGTGAGGTCTGTGCGCTAACCACTCGACCGCCGTGCCACCCAATTACAGTTGAGAAATGTGTTTTAAACAAAAAATAGGAGTGTAAATGTGACTAAGTGTCTGGAACGATAACAGTGATAAACGAGGGACCTTAATTTTGTCTCATAACGCAGGAATGGTTTGACGGAAAATGATACTGGCTTTCAAATTGTCGTTTTTTCATACTTTGAAACAAGGTAACCAGCCCATGCCGACATATGCGTTTAGCTTTTTCTTTGGCTTATTCCTAGAGGTATTGTGATGTCATACGCAACACTTTGCCATACCTGATCACCGTTTCATCGTCTTTAACTTTTGGTAATCCATAATCAATAATGTGCATTTTTAAATCATGGACTCACACACTGATGGAGAGCTGCTGGGTGCTGGAGTTTTTGCTGTCTGCTGAGGAGGACGACATTTGGGGGTTCAACAGAGCCATGGAGATGTTGGGCGGAGCCTCGTTGGACATCTTCTCATTCTGTAACGAGACACAGCCAAAATCATCATCGTACTGAAGTTAGTTGAGAGGAGGCGTGACCTTTTGAACCAACGCTCACTCCGAGCAAATGAGTCAGGGTGATGTTGGGAAATTCCAGTAGTTCACCAGAGGTCACCGGCCACAACATTAGGTACACCTACACAGCCAATGACAATGAGGAGTTTGGATTGACACCATCAGATCGGTACATGTTTTTTTTTTAACATGGCTGTCAAATCAGCATTTTTAATCAAATATATCAGTTTTCAAACTAATTACGATTAATCACCAATGAGGCTGCACGGCGGTCGAGTGGTTAGCGCGTAGACCTCACAGCTAGGTTAATCGGCGACTCCAAATTGTCCATAGGTATGAATGTGAGTGTGAATGGTTGTTTGTCTATATGTGCCCTGTGATTGGCTGGCCACCAGTCCAGGGTGTACCCCGCCTCTCGCCCGAAGACAGCTGGGATAGGATCCAGCACCCCGCGACCCTCATGAGTATAAGCGGTAGAAAATGAATGAATATCTGTTTTCAAACTAATTAATCACGATTAATCACCAATGAGGTTGCACGGCAGTCGAGTGGTTAGCGCGTAGACCTCACAGCTAGGTTAATTGGCGACTCCAAATTGTCCATAGGTATGAATGTGAGTGTGAATGGTTGTTTGTCTATATGTGCCCTGTGATTGGCTGGCCACCAGTCCAGGGTGTACCCCGCCTCTCACTTGAAGACAGCTGGGATAGGCTCCAGCACCCCCGGGACCTTTGTAAGTACAAGCAGTAGAAAATGAATGAATGAATTCCCTGAAACTTACCTTAAGTATGCTCTACTGCTGATGACTATAGAATGGAAAAAGATAAAAACAAACTTTTTTTTCCTGATGAAAGAGGAGAGTCTAATCTTTCTTTTGGTAGGTTCCATGTTCATATAGCCATAGGACAAAATATGTGTTGCCTTGAAGGATCAGTGAAAAAGGTCTAAAATGGCCGGTACTGAAGTGGTTGTCGTTTGACAAATTGTTGGCATTGAACGAGTTAATACCTTTTAAGAGTGTTCATCACAACTGCATGAGTATTATTTACTTTGTATGAGGCAAGGAGATGCTTTGAATGGCTATAAAATGATGACGGTACATAATTCAGTTAAATCTCATCCTTGGCATGTCTGATGTTACATTACGCTGAATGATGCAATGTTTTCTTCTATAACTGACAGATAAAGGTTGGAGGTTTTTTTTTTTTGTTAAATGGACGAAAATATTTCCTGACTCAGGCTTCTAAAGATAGAAAATGGCGAGCGCAGCGTATTACGTCACTCCAAAAATCACCTTGAGAGATTGGGGTGATACAAAGTGTGACAGTAAAAAGCACAGCATCGTTAATGGTCATTTACACTCGATTTGATTTCATTCAATCAGCCTACAGTTCTTGTTTATTTCAACACTCTAATACTCACCACTATTCATATTTACTACTAGTATTTACTGCATTTATGCAACTGTGTGTAGTAGGGGTGTCTGAACTGTGGAAAATGAAACCATGCAAGGGCCATTTGGATATTTTGTAAAGATATTATATATGGTTCAAGAAAAAACTGCATCCCAGGTTTGTGATGTACAATGGGTGAAAAAGTATTTGTATCAACTTTGCCCCCCCCCCCCCACCCTTTTTTAATTTGTCTAAATAATTAAATTAGAAAAAAAAACTTGAATATTTTGACTTTATTCACAGAATATTTTAACTATTACAGTATTAATAACGTATGTTTTCGCTAATATTTCAACACTAAGCTACAAAAATGACATTTTTATTTACGTTGTGAGTTTATTCTTGTAAAATTGCGACTTTTTTCTCTCAATATTTTGAGTTTATGCTAAAAAAAATCCCAGGTTTGTGATGTACAATGTGTGAAAAAGTCTATTTGTATCAACTTTGCCCCCCCCCCCTTTTTTAAAATTGTCTAAATAATTAAACTAGAAAAAAAAACTTGTTTGAAAAAAATTTGACTTTAAAAAATTTTGACTTTATTCACAGAATATTTGAACTATTACAGTATTAATAACATGTGTTTTTTTCTGATATTTCAACTCTAAGCTACGAAAATTACATTTTTATTTATGTTGTGAGTTTATTCTTGTAAATTTGCGACTTTCACCCCCGCGACTGTTGTGAGAATAAGCGGTAGAAAATGAATGAATGAATGTTTCTCAATAGATAATTTTTCTCTCAGTATTTTGACTTTCTTTGAATTTCTCTATCGACTTGTAAAATTACAGTTTGTTTTTTTTAGTTTTCTTGTTAAATTGTATATTTAGAACATACCATGGACCAATAAGGAATGGAAATGGTGTGGATGCAATTACCCTCACAAATGTTGATGTCTCTTTCTCATTTATTTCAATAAAGTAACCATAACATTACAAATACTGCCCATCATCCTATCAGTCTTATATTCTAACTTCTTAGAGTGTATAGCAGGGGTCTCAAACACGCGGCCCGCAGGACACTAGTTTGAGGCCCCCGCCTTGATATGAAAGTTTAATGTTAGTGTGGCCCGCGCAAGTTTGATATGGATGCTGTATGGTATCATGTACCCAGAAAAAATTATTACTTTTGATTAATGTTCATGTTAAAGGTTAAATAACTGTTAATAGTTAGGAAAACCTGATGCGGCCCAGTCTCGCCCAGACCCTATCTCCAGTGGCCCCCAAGTAAATTGAGTTTGAGACCCCTGGTGTATATGCACCTGATTTCGACATTTAATCATGCGTGGATTCATTTAGTCAACTCCAACAACGAGGTGCGTGTGTTGAAAAGAGAACTATTTGAGGCTGGATGCTATTTAAAGCTACTAGTGCTTAAAGAATTAATAGGCGGGCGGTGAAGCAAGAAGTTCCCTTTATATCAGGTGCTTGGATCCCGGGGCTCTCTGGCCATTAGGCAGCCTTGCATATACGCTACACTTGTATTGAGAAAAGCTAAACATAACGTCGGCCATAATTACTAAGGAGTCATTGAAATGACCTAAAAGTCGCTTGTGAAAAGCAGTGCTGCAAGGCGCACATGTAAGAAGGAGATAGCATGCATTCAGTAAGACCTGGAGGCATTTTAGCTTTCAGAGGTGATGGATGTAAATCACAGCCATAGTGTGTGTGTGTGTGTGTGTGTGTGTGTGTGTATGATTTCACCATGATAGCTTATACTGTGACCAAACTCCTGACAAAATGAGGGCAATTAGTCATTTTTTCAACGCTATTAACTCGTGGCAAGTAATACGAAAGAGAAGCTTAACATTCTTCATGTATTCAATTATTTAGATCCCTTTCACTTCCCTGTGTCCGTTTTCTATTCTTGGTGTGCTTTTTATCAGATACAAGAAGGCCGTCTCGCTCGAGCAGCAGTCACGCAATTGCGACGTGCAATGATACAGCGCTGGCTACAGTGGATTTACAATGGGGGAGACCACATACACAAAACTGCTCCCATTAAATAAAGTTTATAATGAAACTAGAACGTTCAACTAAGCCCTACGTTCCTGAAGTGGGGTATGCATACACAGATTGCCGTAGGGTGTACAGGAATTTATTCATTCATTCATTTTCTACCGCTTTTTCCTCACGTGGGTCGCAGGAATGCTGGAGCCTATCCCAGCTGTCTTCGGGCGAGAGGCGGGGTACACCCAGGACTAATCGCCAGCCGATCACAGTATATAATAATATAATATATAGGGTTGTGGGGGTATGATGGAGCCTATCCCAGCTGACTTAGCAGGGTACACCCAGGACTGGTTGGCAGCCAATCGCAGTATTGCAATATATAATAATAATAATATTCATTCATTCATTTTCTACCGCTTATCTCCAAGAGGGTCGCAGGGGTGCTGGAGCCTATCCCAGCTGACTTTGGGCAAGAGGCGGGGTACACCCTGGACTGGTTGGCAGCCAATCGCAGCATTGCAGTAATTAATTACAGTGGCTGACATAGTTACACAGGGTGATTAATCATAATTAATACATTTGTAAATTGTGATTATTCATTCATTAATTTTCTGTACCACTTATCCTCATGAGCGTTGCAGGCATGCTGGAGCCTATCCCAGCTGTCTTCAGGCAAACACCCTGCCAATCACAGGACACATATAGACAAACAACCATTCACACTCACATTCATACCTATGGACAATTTGGAGTCGCCAATTAACCTAGCATGTTTTTGGAATGTGGGAGGAAACCGGAGTACCCGGAGAAAACCCACGCATGCACGGGGAGAACATGCAAACTCCACACAGAGATGGTCGAGGGTGGAATTGAACCCTGGTCTCCTAGGTGTGAGGTCTGCGCGCTAACCACTCGACCGCCGTGCCGCTACAGGAATTAAAAAAAAAAACAGAACAAAACAACAAAAAACCTTGACCACATTAACAAGAAAAACTGAGATGTACATAAGGCACTTAAACGCCTCATGTGAACAGCCACAGTCGGTACAATGCAGAGAAAAGGTAACAGCATGAAGTTATTCATTGTTCTGTGTGCCTTAAATGAACAAATAGCTATAGAAAGTGTTTGCCCCCTTCCTGATGGACTTTTTTTTTTTTTTTTTTAGAGGTTACGATCCCGTCAGCAGTATGCATGAGCCAAATGACGCACCGAATGCAAATGCTGTTGTGTGGGCAGGAAGATGTTTAATCATGCACTTACAGTGGTGTGAAAAAGTATGTTTCAGATCATCAACCAAATGTAAACATTATTCATTCATTCATTCATTTTCTACTGCTTTTTCCTCACGATGGTCGCGGGGGTGCTGGAGCCTATCCCAGCTGTCTTCGGGCGAGAGGCCACCCTGGACTGGTGGCCAGCCAATCACAGGGCACATATAGGCAAACAACCATTCACACTCACATTTATAACTATGGACAATTTGGAGTCGCCAATTAACCTAGCATGTTTTTGGAATGTGGGAGGAAACCGGAGTACCCGGAGAAAACCCACGCATGCACGGGGAGAACATGCAAACTCCACACAGAGATGGCTGAGGGTGGAATTGAGTAATTTATAATATATATGATATTTCAGTAGTTAGATCATGGAAAATGTGTTTATGATCTTCAACATACATTTTTTACAGGATTAGAGCCCTCTAGATGTGAATATGACGGAGAGAACATGCAAACTCCACACAGAGATGGTCGAGGGTGGAATTGAACCCTGGTCTCCTAGCTGTGAGGTCTGCGCGCTAACCACTCGACCACCATGCCGCCGCGTGTAAACATTAGTCAATGGAAATACAACTGAGCACAAAAATACAGTTTTTAAATGAAACCTTTTCTTATAGAGGGGAGGAGGAAAAGTCCCCCCCCCCGCCAAAACACAACTTAACTAAGATTAATTGACATCCATAAGCCAGGAAAGGTGATTTAAAAAATGGGATAAAGCCATTTAAAGCTTTGGGGCTCCAGCAAACCACAGTGAGAGACATTATCTACAAATGGCAAAAACATGGAACAGCGGTGAACCTTCCCAGGAGTGTCCGGCCAACCAAAATGACGCAAAGAGCGCAGAGGCGACTCATCCAAGAGGTCACAAAAGACCCCACAACAACAACATCCAAAGAACTGCAGGCCTCACTTGCCCCCCCAAAAAATCTGAAGTAATTTTTCTTTTGGAAAGTGTGTGTCCCATCACTTCTGGCATAAAGTTAACAGCGCGCTTCAAAAAAAGAACATCATACCAACAGTAAAATACGGTGGTGGTAGTGTGATGGTCTGGAGCTGTCTTGTTGCGCCAGGATAGTAATTCTAGAATTCTACAGTCTAGCAAAGAATCCTGAAGGAAAATGTCCGACCATCTGTTAGTGAACTCTAGCTTAAACCAACTTGGGTTCTGGAAGCGGACAATGAACCACAGCGAGCCACTGGCACCAACTGGGGCCAGTCCAGTGGCCCAACTTGGAGCGCGCCATGGAGATTCCAATAGGTGGATTGTTTGCAACATTTGGTTCCACTTAGTGGCACCGATTGCTTGTTGCAAATGGCGGAGCGAAAATTCTAAACATTTTGAAATTTTCTTGCTACCAAACTGAATTTTTGCCACCGTTACGGGCCACCACGAGCCAGTTGGAGCCACTGCACACCACTAGGCACCTTCTCTTGTCTCAAGACCCTGCAGTTGGGCAATATGTTGTAAATAAAAAGATTATAAATGTGACTATAGTCGTGTTTTGTCATGTCTACAGGGCTCTAATAATGCTTTGTTCATTTTAATCTGAAAAAAATAATTTGTTTACCCACCAACTATATGTGGTTTCTTAAGTTTTTATTATTTGCCGTTTTATTATTATTATTATATTTACTTATTTATAACTGATTGATTGATTTTCTTTATTCTTGATTTGTTTATTTATTTTTCATCTTATTTTGTGTAGGAAAATAAAAATTAAGATATTTGAGAATAGTGTAATGTTTTATTAGAGCTTTTATTGTAGAAAATCAAAACCAAAGCGAAGTTTTTAAATTTTTTTTGTTTTTAATAAATTTTTTTGGGAAAACCTGATGCGGCCCAGTCTCACCCAGACCCGAGTGGCAGGGCGAAAATTCTAAACATTTTGAAATTTTCTTGCTACCAAACTGAATTTTTGCCGCCATTACGAGCCACCGCGAGCCAGTTGGAGCCACTGCACGCCACTTGGCACTTTATTGGCGACACTAGCGCGAACTGGCACCAATTATTGTTGTTACTCTGGATTTGAAGAGGGAAAAAAAACAAGTCTGTCTGATGAATCCGTGTTTGCACAATTTGTAATCATGAATTTATGGAGTAGGAAATGTGCTGAAATGTCCATTTACAAACCTCAGTTCAAGTCTAAGCCGTGTTATGTAATCTTTAGGGATAGGCTTCCATTTTCATAGCCTCCCACACGGATCAAGGTCACTTATTGAAGAGTGAGTAAAAGCTCAAAAAGGTACATGTTAGGAATATTATCTGATTTCATCAGGATTTAATGCAAGAGAAAACAGACAGGCTAGCTTATTAATAACGATGTGAAATGTCCCGAGGACACTGAAGGAGTTGGAGGAGCGAGGCTGCCCAATGAAGAGCATCTCTCCCGAGTGTGGTCATTTTTTTTTCCTGTTTTAAACTTGTCTTAGCCTTTTGGACGAGACTACAGATGAATATTGGTTTGTAACAATAGCCACGTTTACATGGACCCAAATATTCCAATTCCATTCGGGTTATTTGCTCAAACAGAAAGAATCTAACCATTCCGAAAGAAAAGTGCCAATCCGAATGAATATATAATCGGATTCACAGGAGTTGGAATATTCCTTTCTCCAATCCGATTGAGGTATCTTGTACTCGCTCAATCGGAAAGTTGTCATGGTGAGTTCTTTCAGTGCATGGCTCAGCTGTGACGTAACACGCAGACGTCTGTCAGGTTTTGAAAATGGCGGCGAGCGGTCATCACTGGACTACGGCGGAAAGTTCGTTTTTGATACAAACTGAAAAAAGCGTCGCAACTGGCTCAACAACTGTGGTAATCACACTCTCGTCCGCCTTCTTCGATGAATCACGTGATATTGTTTACGTTTTACTGCGCATGCCCCATTGACTATTCCGTTTGATTATAGCGGTGATTGGAATATTCCTTTCCATGTTTACACTGTTTTCTGGTACATCATTCGGAAAGATTCCATTGGGAAAGAGGAAAATCTCATGTAAACGTGGCTAATGATGAGCTGAAAATAGTATGAACGCTGTATGCTTATATGATACTTTAAGCAAAAATTATGAACTTAACATAAAAGCCGTCTCTTGTATTGTGTCTTTTAGATTAAGCACATCGAGTTAGCAAGAGACTCCTCGGTGATGGGGGTGTGCATCGGTAGCATCATGTTTTGGGAAGGAACCCCCCCGCCCCCATCCTTCTCCTTTAAGAAGGCAAGGTCTGTCTGCTATTACTTGGCCCGTTGATGTGCAAGTGAATGGTACCTGCTTAGTCAAGAGGAAGGAGTTTTAAAGCAATGTAGGGTGGGGGTGGGGTGAAGGGGGGGGGGGTCCTGTTATATAACAAATTTCACCAGTGACTCATCATCATCAGCATGAGAGAGATAAGCAGACACACTGAGGGACTCTCCGATCCTCCTACACGCTGAATCCACAGTATCTCTTATTTGTCCTCATCTTCGTACTTTCTTGCCTTTACGCAGCTCTCAAATCTTGTTGTTATTCGCTCACCCCCCCCCCCCCCCCCACACACATTTTTTTAATACCGTCATTATCTCCCCTATTTTGGAGCTCACTTTCAGACCTGCATGAGGTGTGGGATTTTATGCTGTGACATGTATAATTGCAGGGCAGCGGGGCAAAACTTTTACCGAATCAAAGGAAATGTTTTTTTTTTTTATATATTTGGGCAAATATATAAGACATTAGAGTGCATTAGAATTATTATTATTTGTATTGTTTTTATTTTTTATTATTTTTTTATTATTTTTATTTTTATTCTATTTTTATATTATTTTTATTTTTGATTATTTTTATTTTATTTTTTTTATTTTTCTAATTATTTTTATTTAATATTTATTTTTATTTATTTATTTATTTATCATTATTATCATCATTATTATCATCATCATTATTGTCCTCATTTTTGTCCTCATTTTTGTCCTCATTTTTATTTTTATTTTTTATAATCTTTATCATTATTACCATTATTATTTTTATTATTATCACCATTATTATAATCATCATTAATATTACCATTTTCATCATTATAGTTGTAACAATTTTTGGAATTTTCTTTTTATTATTTAATTTTACAGACTTCATTGCTTCTTCTAGAGTGCTGTATCATTCCATCTGTTGTTTTCTGAAATCCGCAGTATTTATGATTTTATTGTCAATTTATTAGCCCACTTTTCCCCCCCTAAGTGTAACATTTACATATCATTAATTCATTCATTCATTTTCTACCGCTTTTCCTCACGAGGGTCGCGGGGGTGCTGGAGCCTATCCCAGCTGTCTTTGGGCGAGAGGCGGGGTACACCCTGGACCGGTGGCCAGCCAATCACAGGGCACATATAGACAAACAACCATTCACACTCACATTCATACCTATGGACAATTTGGAGTCGCCAATTAACCTAGCATGTTTTTGGAATGTGGGAGGAAACCGGAGTACCCGGAGAAAATTACTTCAGATTTTTTGGGGGGGCAAGTGAGGCCTGCAGTTCTTTGGATGTTGTTGTTGTGGGGTCTTTTGTAACCTCTTGGATGAGTCGCCTCTGCGCTCTTTGCGTCATTTTGGTTGGCCGGACACTCCTGGGAAGGTTCACCGCTGTTCCATGTTTTTGCCATTTGTAGATAATGGCTCTCACTGTGGTTTGCTGGAGCCCCAAAGCTTTAAATGGCTTTATCCCATTTTTTAAATGACTTTTCCTGGCTTATGGATGTCAATTAATCTTAGTTAAGTTGTGTTTTCTTCCCTCCTCCCCTCCATAATAAAAGGTTTCATTTAAAAACTGTATTTTTGTGCTCAGTTGTGTTGCCAAGCTGCACGGCGGTCGAGTGGTTAGCGCCCAGACCTCACAGCGAGGAGACCAGGGTTCAATTCCACCCTCGGCCATCTCTGTGTGGAGTTTGCATGTTCTCCCCGTGCATGCGTGGGTTTTCTCCGGGTACTCCAGTTTCCTCCCACATTCCAAAAACATGCTAGGTTAATTAGCGACTCCAAATTGTCCATCGGTATGAATGTGAGTGTGAATGGTTGTTTGTGTATATGTGCCCTGTGATTGGCTGTCCAGCCACCAGTCCAGGGTCCTGTCTGAAGACAGATGGGATAGGCTCCAGCCCCCCCGCGACCCTTGTGAGGATAAGCGGTAGAAACTTTTGATTACAGGACTTTTGATTACAAAGCTTTGAAGTTTCAGTCAGCTCACCTTCAGCCCTCCATGTTTTAACCGAGCACTTTTCATTTCTCGGCCATTTCCACATGTGTTTTGTCTTAGTAAGGACACTTAATCACGTTGAGGTTAACACCCCTCTGTCTGTTTTCATTCCTTTAGCCTGACTGTAATGGCCCCCACCCTGAATCCATGAGAACAACATGACTCAGACGGCCACATGTTTTTCACGACAACAAAATCAAGCTTAGAAACTGCAAAAGAGTAAAACGAAGAATGAGATCTCGAGGTATGATGACTCACCGGTAACAGGTGCCTGTGCGGGCCGTCGGAGTGCCGTCGAACTCGCTGAGAATTAACTCTTGAGGGATGAGCGTGTCCGCGGGCGGGGGGCCGCACGGACGAGCGGTGCGACTGTCGCTGGAGGTTAAAACCGCTGACGCTCGTCTCTCCTGTGACCGAGTGGGAAAAGTTGCCGCTGCTTGGTCTCGGCTGTTTGTGAGAGTTTAAGGGGGCCGTCTTTGCAGGAACGTGCGTGGTGCGATGGTTGGCGGTCCTGTTGGATGCCTCTGGGGCCTTTTCTTTGCCCCTGCTTCCGGTCCGATGATGATATTCCGCCGAATCACTCCCTCTCGGATTCTTTCCCTCCAGGAGTTTAGCGGCTACAGAGTTTAGCTGGAAAAGACAGATGCAGATGTCAGGTCCTTGCAGCCCATCATTAAACAAGGAGAGCCTCTCAAAAGTCTAACCTGTCACTAACACCTGACATGCTGAGTACCGAGCAGTGAAGCGGGTGTCTAACTACGGCCGCTCATCCGCTCCACTCACCCACTCCAACTTGTTGGACGGGCGGGCGGGAGGCTGAGTAGCAGCCAGTAAGCCTGGAAGGATGGAGCGGCGGTGAGAGACGAGTGGGAGGCAAGGTGAAATATAGAGCGTTAACAGACAGGCATGGCAGGGTTAATGCTTTCACTCACCACGGTGATGTGCTGTTATGCCATCCG
The DNA here is from genome assembly GCF_030265055.1 of Doryrhamphus excisus. Taxonomy (NCBI): domain Eukaryota; kingdom Metazoa; phylum Chordata; class Actinopteri; order Syngnathiformes; family Syngnathidae; genus Doryrhamphus; species Doryrhamphus excisus. The sequence goes on along the minus strand of NC_080488.1, from coordinate 7,143,114 downwards.
AGCAGAGAAAGCATTACTGCGTCTTCACGCCTGGCTGCACGGCACAAGGAGGAGCGGGAAGAGGAGGATGAAAGAGTCCAGAGGTAAAAAAAAGACTGGAGGACTGCTGAGGCGGAGCTTGAGGAGAAAAGACACGGTGGAGTAAGGAGGAGAGACGACAAGACAAGGGGAGGGGAAGTGCTTGGGAAAGTCAATGAGGAAAGATGGGAGATAAAACAGTCGACAAGTGAGGAAACTCAGACGCCAACATGTGAAGCCCACCACATGAAGCAGAAAGGACACGTACCAGCAAATACAAATAGACGATGTGGACATTGAAAGAGTGAACAAAAATACATTTCTGGGAATCACAATAGATTAAAATATGAGCTGGAAACCTCATATTACAAATATACAACATAAGGTGGCCAGAAATATTTCAGAATCGAACAAAGCAAAATTTGTTCTCAATCAGAAATCACTCCACACTCTTTATTGCTCTCTGGTTCTACCATATCTTACTTATTGTGTGGAAATATGGGCTAATAACTATAAAAGCAATCTTCACTCCCTAAATGTACTGCAAAAAAGGTCAGTAAGGATAATTCATGAAAGAACGCACCCTGACAACTTTCTGACAACCCGCACAGAAAGCTCTCTATATCAGGGGTCTCAAACACGCGGCCCCCTAGGACACTAGTTTGAGGCCCCCGCCTTGATATGAAAGTGTTAGTGCGCAAGTTTGATATGGATGCTGTATGGTATCATGTACCCAGAAAAAAATTATTACGTTTGATTAATGTTCATGTTAAAGGTTAAATAACTGTTAATAGTTATCCTCCCTATCCGTGTGGAAGTGGTAAGTTTTTGGCTATTTAAGTTTAAAGGAAATAACTTGAAGGCTACCATTTAGGTCGCTAGCTCTCTAGTTTGCAAGTTAGCATGTGTCTCAAGACCCTGCAGTTGCGCAATATGTTGTAAATAAAAAGAGTATAAATGTGACTATAGTCGTGTTTTGTCATGTCTACAGGGCTCTAATAATGCTTTGTTAATATTAATCTGAAAAAAATAATTTGTCTACCCACCAACTATATGTAGTTTCTTAAGTTTTTATTTGCCGTTTTATTATTATTATTATATTTATTTATTACTGATTGATTTTCTTTATTCTGGATTTGTTTATTTATTTTTCATCTTATTTTGTGTAGAAAAATAAAAAGTAAGATATTTGAGAACAATGGAATGTTTTATCAGAGCTTTTCTTGTATAAAATCGAAACCAAAGCAAAGTTTATTCATTTTTCTGTTTTTAATAAATGCGTTTTTTTGGGGTTTTTTTTGGAAAACCTGATGCGGCCCAGTCTCGCCCAGACCCTAGCTCCAGTGGCCCCCAAGTAAATTGAGTTTGAGACCCCTGTGGAATCAAACTATGGAATGGATTGAGTAAGGACCTCAAACAATGCACAACGATGAGCCAATTCAAGAAACAATACAAGCAGTTGATGTTTGCTAAATACAAGGATGAAGAGTCTTGAACCAGTCATGATGTGCTATATATATCACTATATTGACACTTACTATGGTACCCATTATGTCATTGGATGGTCATATCACCTTGTAAAATAACCTCAAATCACCTAAAAAACATCAATCAATAAATAAAATAATAGAAAATAAATAAATTAAATAATAATTAACATATATATAATATAGATACAAATAAAAATTAATTCAATTAAAAATAAAAAAAATAAAAAAAACTTAAATTATATTAAGAAAGCAGGAAGTGAACAAATGTAACAGTTACTGATAGTAAAAGTACCAGATGGAGGGGTAGGATTTAATAAGCTTTGCTTCTTCCTACTCCTTTTGGACATGTGGAACTGTGAACTGATTATGGGATGCACTCAATTGTAATCTGATGCATGTTCAAATGAAATAAAACCATTACAAAAGTGTCCCAGCGTCAAGTCAGGGAGCTCAAAGGAAAACAAATGACAGTCAGCTCGCTAAGCAAGTGTTGCAAACCTGACTAAGCCACATAGTGGCTCGCTAATGAGCGGCTGCACACACGGCAGGGCTTCAAAAAGATGAGCTCCCCTATCCTCAGCACTTTGTAGCCAAGGAGTGACACTTAGGGATGAATCAAAACATTTGAGTGGAAGGAGACGAAGGAACCTGGAAGTGCTCCGGGAATGAATCACATCCAGAGACGATGAGCAGAAACTCACCTCAGTAAACTGCAGAGGACAAATTCCACTTTTATCGCCCAGTTTGGCTTCAATCCAGTGATCATCCACACGTTTGATGACAGTGAGAATGTCTCCCTGCAGACCACAAAAACATGCAGGAAAACTTAAAAAGGGAGGCACCAAAACAGTGATGACACAACGGGTCAGGGCTTTATGCTCCCATTAGACGGCGGCCACTCATGAGGCATCAACCCCCTCCCCTTCCCTGTGTCGCTTGTGCAAGGCCCCGGCCCTTTCTGTAACCAGCCTCACTATAAAAAAAACATCTCCATTAAAAACAAACAAAAAAGAAAGCACGGCAAGCCTCAAGTGTGCTTTCATGGAGCGCATACAAACACCGAGGTCCTTATATAACTCCCTTAAAAATCCTTCAGGGTCAATGAATGCTGTAAAACAGCACCCTCCCTCCCCTCCCTGACCATGACTATAATGTATTAGCACCACTAGCAACAGCACATACTTTGCAAGGTAGAATAGCCCAAAAGAGACACCAAACACCTGCTGAGAAAAGAGTCAGCCAGAAAGCTAATTTAGTGTTTTGAAAAGGACATTGCAATGTTTGTATCAGGTACTTAAACTGAAGGACAAATTACAATACACTGTGGCGGCCATGATGGGAGAACTCGCTTGTCGCCGTCATGCTGGTTAATTAAAAAAAAATAATAATAATAATAATAATACCACCAACTACAGTATCCCAAAAGTGACAACAGTCCTAACGTTTCAGAAACCATTTGATTCCATCTTAGGTTAGAACTTTTGACTTGAACTTGTCTTGAACCAGTCATGATGTGCTATATATATATATCACTATATTGACACTTACTATGGTACCCATTATGCCTGGGGTCTCAAACTCAATTTACCTGGGTGCCACTGGAGCTAGGGTTTGGGCAAGCCTGGGCCACATCAGGTTTCCCCCCCCCCCCCCCCCCCCCCAAAAAAAAACGCATTTATTAAAAACGGAAAAATATACAAACTTTTTCAGTGCTTTGGTTCCGATTTTCTACAATAAAAGCTCTGATAAAACATTCCACTGTTCTCAAATATCTTAATTTTAATTTTTCTACACAAAATAAAATGAAAAATAAATAAACAAATCAAGAATAAAGAAAATCAATCAATCAATCAGTAATAAATAAATATAATAATAATAAAACGGCAAATAATAAAAACTTAAGAAACCACATATAGTTGGTGGGTAGACAAATTATTTTTTTCAGATTAAAATGAACAAAGCATTATTAGAGCCCTGTAGACATGACAAAACACGACTATAGTCACATTTATACTCTTTTTATTTACAACATATTGCGCAACTGCAGGGTCTTGAGACACATGCTAACTCGCAAACTAGAGAGCTAGCGACCTAAACGGTAGCCTTCAAGTTATTTCCTTTAAACTTAAATAGCCAAAAACTTACCACTTCCACACGGATAGGGAGGATAACTATTAACAGTTATTTAACCTTTAACATGAACATTAATCAAACGTAATAATTTTTTCTGAGTACATGATACCATACAGCATCCATATCAAACTTGCGCGGGCCGCACTAACATTAAACTTTCATATCAAGGCGGGGCCTCAAACTAGTGTCCTGCCACGTGTTTGAGACCCCTGATCTTGAGAGCTTTCTGTGCTTTGTATGGTCATATCACCTCGTACTTTGGTACGAGGTGCATTATTAAATAAAAAATAAAAAATAAAAAATAAAAAATAAAAAATAAAAAATAAAAAATAAAAAATAAAAAATAAAAAATAAAAAATAAAAAATAAAAAATAAAAAATAAAAAATAAAAAATAAAAAATAAAAAATAAAAAATAAAAAATAAAAAATAAAAAATAAAAAAATTTTGGACATGTGGAACTGTGAGCTGATTATGTGATGCATTCAATTGTAATCTGATGCATGTTCAAATGAAATAAAACCATTACCATTACCAACTTTAGAGCGCAGTGTATAGCAGTAAAGTTTATTTATTGCAGTTAATTGCTTCCAGACCTGACTGCCGATATGTGAATTTCCGTGAAGTGGGATTATATTTTTGTAATTAGAGCATAGAAAAGCCGTTCATGACTTTTTAAATACATTACTGCCACCTAGTGACCACAATACTGCTGAAAAATAGAGTGAGTGAGCAATATTAGAACCACATAGACTTACTATGCACTGATAATGACTCAACACACAGCAATTATTGTCTAGACATCTGGCAACACAAGTGAGTATACACTACGTTTAAACTGTGCCAATATATCGTGTGAGCACCAGCACTGTCTTAATCCTCTTTGCCATGGAATTCTCATGGAATGCTCTTCTAGTCTTCCACTCCTGATATCACTGGTGGGGCGTGTGGATGTTAGAAAACTTGCGCACCTCAACCTACCTTCCGCTTAGGGATGCACCACAAGTGCTCAATTGGGTTCAACTCTAGAGGCAAACATGGCCACTCCATTACTTTCACAGTAAATTTTGGAATTTTGTGAGTTTCCCGACAATGAACCACAGCTCACCAATGCCAACAGCACTCATACAGCCCCAGACTATGTTTGCTACTCACTTGTCTCGCCTACTATTTAAGGCATTGAGTCGTTTTCAGTGGATAGTCTACAGCAGTGCTTCTCAAATAGTGGGACAGCCCTCCTGGGAGGGCGACAGGGGAGTCGCGAGAGGCTTTCATTTCAATGCAGACCTACCAAGTCGAGTGGTCGAGTGGTTAGACCTCACAGCTAGGAGACCAGGGTTCAATTCCACCCTTGGCCATCTCTGTGTGGAGTTTGCATGTTTCCCCGTGCATGCGTGGGTTTTCTCCGGGTACTCCGGTTTCCTCCCACATTCCAAAAACATGCTAGGTTAATTGGCGACTCCAAATTATCCATAGGAATGAATGTGAGTGTGAATGGTTGTTTGTCTATATGTGCCCTGTGATTGGCTGGCCACCAGTCCAGGGTGTACCCCGCCTCTCGCCCAAAGACAGCTGGGATAGGCTCCAGCTCCCCCGCGACCCTCATGGTAGAAAATGAATGAATGAATGAATGAATAGTCCTGATTCTTGAATACGCTTGTATGCTCTCCATTCTGTTGCATTTTCCTGGTTTCAGTTTAATGATTAGTCTGTAAGATTAAATGTAATAAATATATATATTTTTTTTAAGTGTTATCAGTTTCTCAAGTATTTCAATTGGCGAGGGGTACAAAAAAAAATTCTGCCCCTTAAGGGGGCCATGACAGAAAATAATTGAGAAACACTGATACAGTGACGGCCAAAGGTTTTGACAATGACAGAAATATGAATTTCCATAGACTGCTGTCTCAGTTTTTATGATATCAATTTGCATACAGTATACTCCGGATGGATTGGATTGGATGGGATGGGATGGGATGGATGGATGGATGGATAGGATAGATAGGATAGATAGGATAGATAGGATAGATAGGATAGATAGGATAGATAGGATAGATAGGATAGATAGGATAGATAGATAGATAGACTTTCTTTATTGCACAATAACACAGCAGTGAAATTGCCAACAAAATGTCGTTGCCTGGCTCCCGTATAATAATAAATAATAATAATAATAATAATGTGGACAATAAATAGATGACATGAAATATGAACAATGTACAGCGTAAACAGTAATTTGTACAAATAATTTAAATAATTTCAATGGAAACAAATTGCTAAGTTATGAAAATGAACTTAATTCCAAAAACGCCATTTCCACTGCATTTCAGCCCTGCCACAAACGGACCAACTGGCATCATGTTAGTCATTCTCTGGTTAACATAGGTGAGAGTGTTGAGGACAAAGGCTCATCTGACATTATTACCCTAGTCTGCATTTTTTATGATGAATGGATAGAGGTACCTTGCGGAAGCTGAGACAGTAATCGCTGTTCTCCACGTTCATCTCGCTGGGACTAAAGTCACACAGTGCTCGGCATAGAGCCAGTGACTGCTGGGGGGCCAGAAGGCCTTGAGGCATCTGGCTGCTGGATGTGCCTCCACTGTCACCGATGTATCGATAGTGCCAGTCCCCGTTGGTTCGGTGTTTCAGTGTGACGCCATTAGCGGGTGTGAGGACCAGCTCTCCCGGTGAATCTCCTTGTTGGCTGCGCATTGAAGGGCTCACAGAAACCTGTGGTGCAGAAGATGTTCATGTATGAATTAAGTTGAGCTGTCATGGACTAACATCATACAGAGACCCTTGAGGGCCAAATATCTTGCAGTTCCAGAAGGTGAAAGATGCATCTAATTATTTTGTCCAAAACTCTTGCAATAACAAGCTGCAACCTGCATTCATCAAACATAAATATTTAAAGAGCACATTGAACCTAGAAGACTTTCACATTCAGTCTTAACTCATTCACTCTCAAAGAGGTGATGACGCATCTCCACAATGGAAGAGATCATGTTTGATGCGGTTTTAAGCTGAAAAGAACAACCACAAGGTGGCAGAAGTGCATTTTATAATGGTAATGGTAATGGTTTTATTTCATTTGAACATGCATCAGATTACAATTGAGTGCATCCCATAATCAGTTCACAGTTCCACATGTCCAAAAGGAGTAGGAAGAAGCAAAGCTTATTAAATCCTACCCCTCCATCTGGTACTTTTACAATCAGTAACTGTTACATTTGTTCACTTCCTGCTTTCCATAATACAGTTTAAGGTTTTTTTTTTTTTTTTTAATAATGTACCTAGTACCGAAGTACAAGGTGATATGACCATCCAATGACATAATGGGTACCATAGTAAGTGTCAATATAGTGATATATATAGCACATCATGACTGGTTCAAGACTCTTCATCCTTGTATTTAGCAAACATCAACTGCTTGTATTGTTTCTTGAATTGGCTCATCGTTGTGCATTGTTTGAGGTCCTTACTCAATCCATTCCATAGTTTGATTCCACATACTGAAATGCTATGGTTTTTTAACGTAGTCCTAGCATATAAGTGTTTCAAATGTAGTTCTTCCCTGAGATCATATTTCTCCTCTCTTGTAGAGAAGTATTGGATGACATTTTTAGGTAATTGGTTATTTTTAGCTTTATGCATTACTTTAGCTGTTTGAAGATGAACTATATCAGCAAGTTGAAGTATTTGTGATTTTAGAAATAAGGAGTTAGTATGTTCTCTGTAGGCGGCATTATGAATTATCCTTACTGACCTTTTTTGCAGTACATTTAGCGAGTGAAGATTGCTTTTATAGTTATTAGCCCATATTTCCACACAATAAGTAAGATATGGTAGAATCAGAGAGCAATAAAGAGTGTGGAGTGATTTCTGATTGAGAACAAATTTTGCTTTGTTCAATACTGAAATATTTCTGGCCACCTTATGTTGTATATTTGTAATATGAGGTTTCCAGAGCTCAGCATGCATCTCTCATGAAATCCATGCTCTATAACAACCAGGAAGTGAAAAGTTATCTCGGCACACGAGCCAGGTCAAAACCTGCAGGTCTGCAATTAGAGTAGCACCTGGTATTGATGAGAATTTTTACAACAGAAAAAATAACAACAGAAACTGAAAAAAATGTCATGTAATTTTATGAAAATAAATGGCCGAGGATGGAATTGAACCCTGGTCTCCTATCTCTGAGGTCTGCGCGCTAACCACTCGATATTAAATTGTGTATCTAAAAAGCTTGTGTATGAAAATCTATCAAATGAATTGCGCTGCATCTTACTGACAGGTGTTATATTATTAGGCTTTATGACTAATGTTATTTTTGTAAAAGCACAATTACTGGAGGTGAAATGAATGAAATCATGCAACGTTTACTTTGAAAAAATAACACAGCAGATGAATTGTGCTCCAGATGGACCATTTTTTTTGCAGCATTTGAACACAACTTAAAAAGAATAATTCAACGTCATTTGCTTCTTTTATTTTTTGTCAGGCACAGCTTGTTCACCAGGTTGATGTTATTTTTAGGATCAGCAACACTAAAATTACATTTTGTGATGCCGGGCTCGATTGAGAAGAAGAGTAGAATAGGTTACGTAACACAGTACTGAACTGCAGCTTGTCTACAATAGCACGATGATCACAAACCCGCAACCCCCCCCCCCCCTGAACTCGTCTGAGCTTTTTGAACTCTCACTGAACCGAAGTTAAGGATTTACAATTCAACTTTTGAACGCTCTGTACACTTGAAATGTTGTACAATCGGGAGGCCTGTTCTTTGTGTTTCCCAGCACCTCAATGAAGAACAAATTGACAAAGCATGACACGCTGAATCACACTGCTTCGAAATCTGTCATTGCTGGTGTGTTATTTAGGACCTAATAATAATAATAATACATTTTATTTGTATAGCGCTTTTCAAAATACTCAAAGACAGTTGAATAAAAACAAGTAAACAGAGTAAAAGATACGTTAAAATACAACATTCATTTGTTTATCCTTCCTCTTGTGTTAGCTTTCTGGTATCACCTCTTATGTTAACGGGTCAGTTTTGACCCATGTATTAAATCAGCTATAAAATACACTAAAAACAATAACCGGCAAATTTGCTTGTCATGTCTTGGTTACCTTCTTAGGCTTCCTCATCCATGAAAATATTGGTTTTCATACTTTTGGTGTGGGCATGTAGGCCTTTTTTTGTCACTATACCCCTCCATTTTAATTTCCAAAAATGGTCAAATGAACCTCAAAAGAATCATATTCATAAGTTGAAGGTTCTTTTGTTACCTGGCTATTACTGAGGGCTATAGAACATATCTCTTAAATCAATGAGTTTGATTTATTTTCTCATTTTAGTATGAATCACTAAAGAAACATCTATGGTGTTGGGGTGAATTTTGACCCATATATATTAATGTGAAGAAAAGGTATAAAAAGTGATTGTTTTCAGCAACAGAACTTTAGTATAAAGTGAAATGAAAAAGCAGAACAGGTCCAGATCTTGGTTCACTGTACTTCTTGCCATTCTTTCCATGATCCAAATTGTAAATGTGAAATCAGCCATCAGTCAAATGAGTGAATTCACCTCACATGTCTGGACCTTGTTTTTCTGCTGGTATACTGGAAAAGCGGTCAAAATGAGAATCCCCTGAAGCTTACATGATGAGAAGAGGAGCTGGTTGTCATTGTGTTGGCTAATTGTACACTTATGATTTCAGTTGGGGCTCAAAATATTGCTTTATAGCAGGGGTCTCAAACACGCGGCCCCGCGGGCCAAATGTGGCCCGCAGGACACTAGTTTGAGGACCCCGCCTTGATATGAAAGTTTAATGTTAGTGCGGCCCGTGCAAGTTTGATGGATGCTGTATGGTATCATGTACCCAGAAAAAATTACGTTTGATTAATGTTCATGTTAAAGGTTAAATAACTGTTAATAGTTATCCTCCCTATCCGTGTGGAAGTGGTAAGTTTTTGGCTATTTAAGTTTAAAGGAAATAACTTGAAGGCTACCGTTTAGGTCGCTAGCTCTCTAGTGTGCGAGTTAGCATGTGTCTCAAGACCCTGCAGTTGCGCAATATGTTGTAAATAAAAAGAGTATAAATGTGACTATAGTCGTGTTTTGTCATGTCTACAGGGCTCTAATAATGCTTTGTTAATTTTAATCTGAAAAAAAATAATTTGTCTACCCACCAACTATATGTGGTTTCTTGAGATTTTATTATTTGCTGTTTTATTATTATTATTATTATATTTATTTATTACTGATTGATTGATTTTCTTTATTCTTGATTTGTTTATTTATTTTTCATCTTATTTTGTGCAGAAAAATAAAAATTAAGATATTTGAGAACAGTGGAATGTTTTATCAGAGCTTTTATTGTAGAAAATCGGAACCAAAGCACTGAAAAAGTTTGTATATTTTTCTGTTTTTAATAAATGCGTTTTTTTTTTTTTTTTTTTTGAAAACCTGATGCGGCCCAGCCTTGCCCAGACCCTACCTCCAGTGGCCCCCAAGTAAATCGAGTTTGAGACCCCTGCTTCATAGTCATATTATTATAACCGGGTTGAAACCAACCCTAACAATACAGTGGTCATAATTTCAACCAGACCATTTTAAAATGTAGCAAAAATTATTTTTGGGGTTTTATTTTGTTGAAATAGAGTTTCCTGACAAAGTCAAAAAGCCTTAATGCAATAAACAAATGTTATGTGATTCTTTTTATGCATTAAAATGTAAAACGGGTCAGTGCCGACCCTAACACAAGAGGAGGGTTAAACACAGTTAAAACATGAGTAAAAGCGGGGCGGGGCACAGCAGGCAGGTATAAAAAGTTAGACATTAAAAACAGATTTAAACAGGTGGGTTTTTAGTTGTTTTTGGGAAGGTCAGGGCAAGCATGGAGTGAATGGGCAGCAATGGAGAAGGCTCCGTCACCCCAATTATCAACAATATATAACACATTTAAAGGGGAACTGCACTTTTGGGGGAATTTGGCCCATCATTAAACAATCAAATTAAACAATTATGCGAAACATGAACACATTTATTTCCCTTTTCTGTGTATTTCAACAAGAAACAATGACTAGGTATGAGCTAGCTAACAACACACGTCATTAGGACGTACCTATTTTGACTATGAAGCCTTCTAAAAAAACCCTCTAACAATGTTCTATGGTTTTATATACATAATGTGATCATGCATTAACATGTACACTAGAGTGCATCAAAAAACACAATTATTGAATTTTGATATGGCTGTGTACTAAAAGTGTACCAATATATGTAGAAACAACACATACAAAATATTATTCCATACATGATTATTTAGGGGTGCCACCATACATCTGTTTTTGTGGAATAAAGTGGTGAACAGTTCAATGGTCGCCATGGAGATTTGAGGTCAGCAAAGACTGCAGCTCAAGAACTCTGAGGTGATCTTTGTTTTTGTTGGTATTTATACTCCTATAACATTACTAGCAAATTTGTGGTTTTGTCTTTGTAATTTGAATGATTTGTAGTCATATTTATAGGTATTTAGTGTTCATTGCCTCCACTGTAGCTAACATTAGCTAGCTACAGTTTGCTAATGACAGTTAGCTAATAGCTGAGCAAGCATAACGTCAACAACAGTAATATAGAGTAGACAGTATTGCTGATGCCTCATTTATTGAGAGTGGTACTGTAGTCCTACATAATCTGATATACACTTGTCCATTTATTTTTATTTATTTATTTTTTTTTCCATTTATTATTTTAACAACTGGTTCCTTTCAGACTAGCAGTCACAGCTTGGTCTTTGGTCTGGGCCCCCTTTGATAACCCTATAGAAAATGATGCTGTAAAGAAGTTCATTGTATTCAACATTTCCAGGTCAACGTTTTGGCAATTAGACTAGAAATTGCACATTTTACGAAATTTTAAAAAAGTTTATGTGTGAGGTGGCACCCCAAAATCTCAATGGATTTCCTCAAAACTTTGCAAAAGACATTTTTATGTTCATTAGAAAAAAAATGGAATGCCAGCCAAATTGATATTATGAATTTAAAATTTCCCATTCAAATTTGATGCACCCTAACGTACACTGATGATAGCATGTAATAATTAAAGTATTTTGTCGTATTTTGACAAGTTAAAACATTACTGAAACGTCCTCGCCTATGTATAGCTTACGCGACTTGCGTCAATAATTGCAACCAAGCATCTTGTTGAGTCTTTGTAGCGAAATTGATCTCGTTAACTCGGTATCCACTCTTCCGTCTGTGAGTGATGCGTTCTGTTAGTTCCCCAGATGAATACAGTTTTCATGTTAGCCGTTAAAATAATATCGCTATAGCTTGGTTAATATAAGTCTGAAATGTAAACGGAACACTCTTTAAAAACACTCTGTATTTTTTATGTGAGGATTTTAGCGTCAAAATAGGTACTTCCCATGACGTCCATTGTTAGCTAGCTTATATTAACTTGTTTCCTTGCTCTAGAACAGTGATTTTCAACCTTTTTTGAGCCACGGCACGTTTTTTACATCAAGATTTTACATTTTAAAATCCTGTGGCACACCACTAACCAAAAATGTTACAAAATGTCACCACGACCTCACACGTGCATCAATAAGTCTATCGGAGGAACAAGGTAGGTGTTGCCACACGGACCAATATTACATTGCTCTGCCAGTCTTTACACCACAGACACTCCACAGTAGCCACGTTTTTACATGACCAGTTTTTCTCTTTCCGATTGACCTTTCGGGAAACAATGGTATCCATAGAAAGGAATATTCCAATCTCTTGTCTACATGCGCCGTGAAAAACAAACACAGTAAAACGTAAACATCAACATCACGTGATACCGACTTCCCCAAGTTATTCTTTCACTCGTTGGAATAACTCCATATTGCCAGTTTTTCGTCTGTCCAGTCTTGAAATTTAGTTTGAATCAAAAACAAACTTTGCTTAGTCCAATGCCGATTGCTGGCCTCCATTTTTAAAACTGAAGAACGTCTGGATCTGCGTGTTACGTCATATCTGAGCATGTGCTGAAAGAACGCACCCGGGATAAATTTTAACAGGAAAAGATCAAATTCAATCTTTTATAATTAAACTCGGGACATGTTTTATATAGATTTTCTTTTTTTAATAAAACTGCACTTGTGAATAAAGTATAGAAGGGTTTAGATTCTGTTTCACAGATAGCGCTAATGCACACGAAAGCTGCTTGCCAACCGCCAATAAACAACAGAAGAAGAAAAACCCCACGAAGAAGAACGCACCCTGACAACTTTCCGTTTGAGCGGGTACAAGATACCTCAATCGGATTGGTTAAAGGAATATTCCATCCATTCTTTCCGTTTGAGCAAATAAACCAAATGCAATTGGAATATTTGGGTCCATGTATACTATTGACATAATGGCTATTGACATAATATTTGCAAATGATGATTAATAAATGTTAATTATAAAAAGTGATATTGGATAATTCCTCACGGCACACCTGACGGTTTCTCAAGGTACACAAGTGTGCCGCGGCACAGTGGTTGAAAATCACTGCTCTAGAATGCACAGAAAAAAGTGTTCATGTTTCACATCAGGGTTGTGAATGATGGGCATACATTTTTTTAAGAGCGCAGAGACATTATTCTAAATATTAGGGGGTATTGTTGCTTATAATTTTGTAAATGTTGATTCGGAATTTGTCAAGCGTTCTCAGTCCTATGTACCATTTCTCACCTGCCATTATTACTTTGAGTCTGTCTTCAAGTCAGCCAGCGTCAGAGGTCAGGGAAAGGTTCTCATTGTACAAACTGGTTTAAAGAAACCTCATCCTTGAGACTCAGGAAGCAATTTGCCTCAAACAGATAATTTGATAGTTCAGATCGCTTTTGACTGGAATGCGTCACGTAACCTTACACATTTCCTCGGGCTTGTACGTGAATATAGCCACTTAGTGGTGATCAAAATGAGAGTTTGAAGCCACCATCCATACTCGGACTTTATGGAAGACTACACTGGTCGCCGGAGTTAATTTAGAATTTGGCCGTTTTTCAGACTGTATTTTGTCACTATTGAGCGAATGGTTTGTATAGAATTGTAAAGCATGTCAGGTATTGTTGCAGAATGCAACAACTTGTTATGAGCCACAAAAGGAGGTGTGCCAAAGACAATAAGTCAGGTGACTGATGCCACATTTGAGACTGCTGGGAAAAAAAAATGCCTGATGACCCCCATAAGCGTGTTGTGTAAAACTATAGGTGCATTACACTGCTGAAATATTTCACCCAGTGTGAATTATTTTTCAGACTCTAATCACTTATTTACAAATAATGGGGCTAGCCCCATGAACTGTTGGGGGGTGAGACGTACAAATGTATGCTACTAAATATATACAATATGACTTCTGAAAATACTTAAACTTGCTGATGTAGTTCATTTTCAAACAGCTAAAATAATGCATAAGGCTAAAAACAACCAATTACCTAAAAATGTCATCCAATACTTCTCTACAAGAGAGGAGAAATATGATCTCAGGGAAGAACTACATTTGAAACACTTATATGCTAGGACTACGTTCAAAAGCCATAGCATTTCAGTATGTGGAATCAAACTATGGAATGGATTGAGTAAGGACCTCAAACAATGCACAACGATGAGCCAATTCAAGAAACAATACAAGCAGTTGATGTTTGCTAAATACAAGGATGAAGAGTCTTGAACCAGTCATGATGTGCTATATATATCACTATATTGACACTTACTATGGTACCCATTATGTTATTGTATGGCAGGGGTCTCAAACATGCGGCCCGCAGGCCAAATGTGGCCCCCAGGACACTAGTTTGAGGCCCCCGCCTTGATGTGAAAGTTTAATGTTAGTGCGGCCCGCGCAAGTTTGATATGGATGCTGTATGGTATCATGTACCCAGAAAAAATTATTACGTTTGATTTATGTTCATGTTAAAGGTTAAATAACTTGAAGGCTACCGTTTAGGTCGCTAGCTCTCTAGTTTGCGAGTTAGCATGTGTCTCAAGACCCTGCAGTTGCGCAATATGTTGTAAACAAAAAGAGTATAAATGTGACTATAGTTGTGTTTTGTCATGTCTACAGGGCTCTAATAATGCTTTGTTAATTTTAATCTGAAAAAAATCATTTGTCTACCCACCAACTATATGTGGTTTCTTAAGTTTTTATTATTTGCTGTTTTATTATTATTATTACATTTATTCATTTATTACTGATTGATTGATTTTCTTTATTCTAGATTTGTTTATTTATTTTTCATCTTATTTTCTGTAGAAAAATAAAAAGTAAGATATTTGAGAACAGTGGAATGTTTTATCAAAGCTTTTCTTGTAGAAAATCGAAACCAAAGCAAAGTTTATTCACTTTTTTGTTTTTAATAAATGCGTTTTTTTTTTTTTTTTTTGGAAAACCTGATGCGTCCCAGTCTCGCCCAGACCCTAGCTCCAGTGGCCCCCAGGTAAATTGAGTTTGAGACCCCTGTTGTATGGTCATATCACATCGTACTTCGGTACGAGGTGCATTATTAAAAAAAAAAAAAAACCTAAACTGTATTATGGAAAGCAGGAAGTGAACAAATGTAACAGTTACTGATTGTAAAAGTACCAGATGGAGGGGTAGGATTTAATAAGCTTTGCTTCTTCCTACTCCTTTTGGACATGTGGAACTGTGAACTTATTATGTGATGTACTCAATTGTAATCTGATGCATGTTCATATGAAATAAAACCATAACCAAGTTTGTGGGTGCAACAAAGTCAGGGTTTCCAACTACGCAGTATACTTGTTTACAACACCGATGCAGAGAGAAGCACACTGACCTCTTTGTGGCCTTGATATTCTTTGTAATGACCCTCCCTGACATTCCCGCTGCTCCTGGCATAGGGCACGGCATAGTGCGTGTTCCGGCCTTGCCCCGCTGACCCCTGTAGTCCCTCCAGGAGTCGCACCAGCAGGATGTTCTCAGGAAGCTCCTCCACCGTCCTCACCCTGACAGGGGCTCTGCACTCCGGGCAGAGGAGCTGCGAGTGTGCCGCCTCCTGCCTCTGTAAACAGGCCTTACAGAAAGTGTGCTGGCAGGGAAGCACCTTGGCTGTCACATCCAGCCGCTCTAAACACTGGGGGCATTCCAACAGGGCCGTTAGGGAGAGGTCCTCCATTTTTTTTTTTACTGTGTTGGGGACTGGAGCTCCTCTGATGCCTTAATCCACCATACTGCAAGATAAAGGGATGGATATCAGCGGAAACAAAATAAAAACTTGTAGAAAAAGAGAAAAGCTGTCAAAAGAGCCATGTTTTACATCTTCTACGACACAAATTACGTGATTTATAACCTTTAAAAGCAACTAAAAGGTTTTTACACAGGTGACACGCGCACATGCCTGCACGCGCTGCCACAACATGTCAGCTCACCTGACATTCACAGTGAAAGCGGCGTTTGAAACGTCACGTAAATAAGCGTTTTGATTGCAAACTGACAATATGCACAACTTACACGGTCGACTACATGTTGCCAAACAAACTCCGACTACACGGAAGAGTCCTTCTCCTTCTCCTCCACCACCGCCACCGCCGCCTCCATGACGTCCTCGCGTTCGGTGTGTGACACTGAGCGGAGGCTAATGGCGACCAGGACGCACCTGAGCGTGGAAACTAAGGTTTAAACCAACAGGTAACAAAGCTCCCTGCTCGCAAGAGTCGCACTCAACAGGAAACTGTATCGAATTTCACTACACCACATAATACACACACTTTCGACTTTAACCCTTAATGAGCTAAGCATTTGCCAAAGAGGGTCATTAGGCGGAGAGGACGCTTTACTTATTTATTTAAGCTAATGTTAGCTAATGTTACCTAATTTCCGCATTCTCTCCGAGCCGTACAAGAGAATAGACACACGATGTATGATAACAATTCTGGATAATGATTACTTTTTAAAAATATATGCCCACAGAGGAGCACTTACTCCATCACAGATGCATGGTTAAATATACATATATTTTAAATAAGCGGTGTTTACAGTCTTGTCATATGTCATGGTCTCCCTCTGCTGGTGCGTTTACTGACCATGCAGCCTCTTTGCATCACCTGCAAACCGCAGTATCCTATATACAAATGCTTTTAAAATATTTTCCCCGGGGGCTATATTTTGTAAATTCTATAGCAGGAGGGTCATTTTTTGTATTTTGTACATATTGTCAATGCTATGTCTTGAAAAGTTTACTTAATGGCAATGGTAATGGTTTTATTTCATTTGAACATGCATCAGATTACAATTGAATGCATCCCATAATCAGTTCACAGTTCCACATGTCCAAAAGGAGTAGGAAGAAGCAAAGCTTATTAAATCCTACCCCTCCATCTGGTACTTTTACAATCAGTAACTGTTACATTTGTTCACTTCCTGCCTTTCTAATATAATTTAAGTATTTATTTATTCATGTATTTATTTTTATTTTTATTTTCTACTGCTCTTTCCTCACGAGGGTCGCGGGGGGTGCTGGAGCCCATCCCAGCTGTCTTCGGGCGAGAGGCAGGGCACACCCTGGACTGGTCGCCAGCCAATCACAGGGCACATATAGACAAACAACCATTCACTCACATTCATACCTATGGACAATTTGGAGTCGCCAATTAACCAAGCATGTTTTTTGGAATGTGGGAGGAAACCGGAGTACCCGGAGAAAACCCATGCATGCACAGGGAGAATGGCCGAGGGTGGAATTGAACCCTGGTCTCCTAGCTGTGAGGTCTGCGCGCTAACCACTAGACTACCGTGCCGCCCCTTAAAATTTTATTTTATTTTATTTTATTTTATTTTTTTATTTTATTATTATTTTTTTTTATTACCATTACCATTACCATTACCATTACCATTACCAGAGTATCCATTATGTACTAAGATGTGAATAAAGTTCTAAAAACAGAAGCACTATGTTTTTGCCAGTTGTTAAGGAAACATTCTAGTCAAAGATCCTGCCAAAGTACAAGTCAAAGATCCTCCATGAGAAGCGTTTTGCTGTCTTTAAGGATCTACCTGACAAACAAATCTAACCAAACACTGTCTATACAACAGGATCACTCTCCTGTTTATGTAGGCAGCCACTGCACATAATCTAGCCAGATTGAACCGCTCTGCTGCATTCAAGGATCTACGATCTAAGATCCTCAGTAGTGCTGTGATGGCTTCAAGGTCCTTCTGCAAAAAAGCTCAAAGATTTCTATTTGACAAGAATGCTCTGCTCTTTTCAGGATCTACTGCAAAAATTCTAGTAAAAAAATAAAAATTAAGATATTTGAGAACAGTGGAATGTTTTATCAGAGCTTTTCTTGTAGAAAATCAAAACCAAAGCAAAGTTTATTCATTTTTCTGTTTTTAATAAATGCGTTTTTTGTTTTGTTTTTTTTTTAAAACCTGATGCCCAGTCTCGCCCAGACCCGAGCTCCAGTGGCCCCCAAGTAAATTGAGTTTGAGACCCCTGTTCTAGATCTTCCAGATTCTGCACCGCTTTCTGCAGTCTTTCCATGGACTTCCTGATTCCAACCCAAATGGTCTGTTGAATTTACTCCACCCTCAGCCCGCCTCTAGGCACGCCCACTGCACTGTGATTGGTCACAAGCGCTCCTGAGGATTCCTGGATATGTAGAAAAACTCAGTGTTCGAAAAAAGGACCTATTCCCAAAAACAGCGGTCAAAGATCCAATATACGACAGGATTGTGTTGGACCATTAATTTCATGCGCATGTTTTCATAATATTGTTCAGATTTGATTTAAAAAGTCCCAAAGTCCCTGCCTGTCCAAGGACTAAATGATTCATTCATCCTGCCTACAAAAGTTCAGAACATCCTTTTGAATATTTTAAAATGATATGAAATTTTCATGTGTTTCCCCACGTCAGCAGAAGTCGGGGAATTCTAAAAATGAGAGAGAGAGCGAGAGCAGAGAGAGATTAGACATGACTTATTTACATGGTCATATCAGTGTTGACACAGGCCCTTCCTCTCCCGGCTCTCTGGCTTTAATGGCACTAAGTGAAAGCGGCTCTAAACAGAACTGGTTGGGAGTTCACGGATAATGTTCCTTGTTGTCAAAACTCAACTGACTGATGACTGTAGTGTTCCCACGTGTGTAGAGTGTCTGCCAGGATGTATTAAGACTCAAGAGATACCCAGACTTGGATACCTTCCAGTGTGACTCTGATATACAGTGGAACCTCCAATTTTTTTTAAAAATTTCAATTCAGTTTCAGTTTGTCCAAAGTTGTCCTTTTTCTTTGGCTTTTTCTGTTCTTTACAAAACGGTGACCTTAGAACTTAAATGGGACTTTTTATGCTCATTTTCAGCCCTTTTCAGCAACACATGATCACCCGTTCAGAAAGCTTTCTTGATCTTCCAGAATCTGCACCTATTCCAGCTGTATTTTCTTGTATTTCTAAAACGGTCAGTTTGTACGGTTTGTACCCGTAATACAACATTATAGCAAAATTCATAGGTCGGAAAAGTGCCATATAGTTTTTGTCTATGGAAATACAAACTGTTCAGGATTGGGATTGATCTTGAACCTTCTACTTTGAAAGGGGGGCAAAATGTACCATTATACCAACAAAGACGGACGGACAGAAGAACAGATCAGTTTAGTGATTTTATTCTGCAATGGATGACGCCGCCTCAGACTAACTTGTCGTTGCATGCATAAAATGCGCCCCTCTGCTCCATGGATTGTCGGGTCCTACGAACAGTGCTCTGACTGTGCCAACCCGGCCCATTATTGATTGGCTCACTGGGAAAATTCCCCATACTCCCAATGGCCAGTCCGCCACTGTATGAGATGCATCAGTGGTGGTTGAGCAGTTTGAAAAAAAACCTACTCAATTTTCAAGGCAGAATGAGGTGATTTTTAGTTCCTATGGTGGGTGACTAAACAGTTTGAACAAAAAATGTTCCAGAAAATCTGTTTTTTGGGCAGTAGGGAGCCTCAAGTGTATTACACTCAACAAAATTATAAACAACACTTGTGTTTTTATTGCCATCTTTCATTAGGTGAAGTCCTTGAACCTAAGTAAAACTAAAATCATGCTGTTTGGTAACAGCAGAAAGGACACGTACCAGCAAATACAAATAGACAGTGTGGACATTGAAAGGGTGAACGAAAATAAATTTCTGGGGATCACAAAAGATGAAAATATGAGCTGGAAACCTCATATTACAAATATACAACATAAGGTGGACAGAAATATTTTAATATTGAACAAAGCAAAATTTGTTCTCAATCAGAAATCACTCCACACTCTTTATTGCTCTCTGGTTCTACCATATCTTACTTATTGTGTGGAAATATGGGCTAATAACTATAAAAGCAATCTTCACTCGCTAAATGTACTGCAAAAAAGGTCAGTAAGGATAATTCATAATGCCGCCTACAGAGAACATACTAACTCCTTATTTCTAAAATCACAAATACTTCAACTTGCTGATATAGTTCATCTTCAAACAGCTAAAATAATGCATACGGATAAAAATGACCAATTACCTAAAAATGTCATCCAATACTTCTCTACAAGAGAGGAGAAATATGATCTCAGGGAAGAACTACATTTGAAACACTTATATGCTAGGACTACGTTAAAAAGCCATAGCATTTCAGTATGTGGAATCAAACTATGGAATGGATTGAGTAAGGACCTCAAACAATGCACAACGATGAGCCAATTCAAGAAACAATACAAGCAGTTGATGTTTGCTAAATACAAGGATGAAGAGTCTTGAACCAGTCATGATGTGCTATATATATCACTATATTGACACTTACGATGGTACCCATTATGTCGTTGTATGGTCATATCACCTCGTACTTCGGTACGTGACAAAAAAATAAATAAATAAAATAAAAAATTAATAAAAAAAAATTTTTTAATTTAAAATTTATTTATTTTTAATTTTTTTACATTTGTAAAAAAATTAAAAAACTTCAACTATATTAGTAAAGCAGGAAGTGAACAAATATAAAAGTTACTGATTGTAAAAGTACCAGATGGAGGGGTAGGATTTAATAAGCTTTGCTTCTTCCTACTCCTTTTCGACATGTGGAACTGTGAACTGATTATGTGATGCACTCAATTGTAATCTGATGCATGTTCAAATGAAATAAAACCATTACCATTACCATTACCATTTATTGCTATCTTTCATTAGGTGAAGTCAAAGATGCAACACTTTTACTATGTACACAAATACTCAAATACTGTGCACAAACCTGTCTAAATCTGTTATGAGTACTCCTCCTCTGCGGGCATAATCCATCCACCTCATGTGTGGCATATCAAGATTCTGATCAGACATCTTGATAATTGCACAGATGTGCCTCAGGCTGGCCATAATAAAAGCCTGCTCCGAAATGTGTTTTAGGGATGCTGACTACATTAATTTAGCACAACATGCAACCACACATCTCCAAACTCTTAGAGGCCCCAACGATACTGCACATTTTGGGGTGGACTTTTACTGTGGCCAGTCTACATCCAGTCTACATCAACTTCTTGTGTAACAGATTGATTCCCATGGGGAAAAATGCTTCTAAATACGGACAAATGTGAATCAGTCGACATCCAGAGGTTCCACTTAGTCCTTGTGAGGGGGGGCCATTCTTACCCCAAGGGGTAGCCGCTAGCTTAGAGTGCTGTCTCGCACAATATCATGGCTTGTCACAATTCACAGCATGAGGAGGAGTGCCTTCTTCTCCTGCTTTCATGTTTTATTAAACGTCGCTTGTGCTTGCTCGGAGAGTGCTGCTAACTCACTGAATGTGATCTGTCGCAGCATCGCCTCCCCCATATTTTCCCCCCGGTATCCCCCCACACCCCCACGTACCACCATCCACTCCGTGTTTGATCATCTGTCTACCGCATGTGCAGATGTGCGTCAGAGGGGGGACGGCCGTGTGTTTACGGGAGTTTAAATTTAACAAGGTGTCACTCACAAAGGTGTAATCCTCACGTTGCGGTTTAGTGCGGATTAATCACAGTTAAAGTGTCGTTTATCGCTGCATTAAAGACATCTAATGAACTTTGTTGGTGGCGATAAGAGAGGTGCACCGTGGAGTCGGCTCCCAGTTTGGTTATAGGAGAAAACACAGCACTCCCGTTAAACTGGCTCGACTGGAATATCTGCAGTTTTCTGGATAATCACGCTTGTGTCTAAACAGGCAAAACCCTTTCATGCGACCGAGGTGTCCACTCCCACTGTCTGTTGACGACTCCGCAGTGAAGCATTAATGGTTCCCAGTGACTGTAATCCATGACAAAAAAATATATGCAGAGCAATAGGCAGCCTCTCCACTACATGCTTTAAATAAAAATAAAAAAAATGCATCCATAAAGCAACTTTGTTATTCTTCCGCCCACAGTTTGCTCTGCCTGGCCGTCCTCTGCCAGTAGATTGAATCCTATAAATATTTCATATTTGATAAATAAATGAAACAACCTCTTTTCTTACTTCTGCGTAGTGTGCTAAGTTGCTCCCCTTACCTACGTTTACAGGAAGTTGTGATGGCAAACTGAAATGAGGTTTGACTTCATATTGAGCTTTTAACTACACCATCGTCTCGTTAATCAAAAGAGAAGCCAGACTGGAAATAAGTTAGTCGTACCGTCCCATCATGGGATTAGGGGCGTCCATTAATGACCTTTTCCAGCCTCACATGGGATTCATTCATTCATTTTCTACCGCTTTTTCCTCACAAGGGTCGCGGGAGTGCTGGAGCCTATCCCAGTTGTCTTCAGGCGAGAGGCGGGGTACACCCTGGACTGGTCGCCAGCCAATCACAGGACACATATAGACAAACAACCATTCACACTCACATTCATACCTATTGACAATTTGGAGTCTCCAATTAACCTAGCATGTTTTTGGAATGTGGGAGGAAACCGGAGTACCCGGAGAAAACCCACGCATGCACGGGGAGAACATGCAAACTCCACACAGAGATTAGCCAAGGGTGGAATTGAACCCTGGTCTCCTAGCTGTGAGGTCTGCGCGCTAACCACACGACCGCCATGCAGCCTAATTTTGTTATTGGACATTCATTAATTTTCTACCGCTTTTTCCTCACGAGGGTCACAGGGGGTGCTGGAGCCTATCCCAGCTGTCTTTGGGCGAGAGGCGGGGTACACCCTGGACTGGTGGCCAGCCAATCACAGGGCACATATAGACAAACAACCATTCACACTCACATTCATACCTATGGACAATTTGGAGTCGTCAATTAACCTAGCACGTTTTTGGAATGTGGGAGGAAACCGGAGTACCCGGAGAAAACCCGCGCATGCACGGGGAGAACATGCAAACTCCACACAGAGATTAGCCGAGGGTGGAAGGGTTTGGTCTGCGCACTAACCACTTGACCACCATGCTGCCCGTGTTAAAAGTTGAAATACTTAAAAAGCAACCGGCGGGCCGGATTCAAATGTTTGGTGGGCTGCATGTGGCCGTAGTTTGCCCACCAAGGGGTGCTGGAGCCTATCCCAGCTGTCTTCGGGTGAGAGGCGGGGTACACCCTGGACTGGTGGCCAGCCAATCACAGAGTTTGTTAAATATAAATAATAAATTATTACTGGCTTGGAGTGAATGAGATGCTTGAAAACAACTTGAATAAATTAGAAATTAAAACAAAAAACATCAGCATAGAATCGAAATACTGACAGTTGTTTCATGGTGACTAAAGTTTTGTGTGACTTTTTCTGGAATATTTTTCCCAATCATTTAGCTTATCCCAGTCTGTTTGACCTCAGTAGCATTTCAGTTAATTGTCTCCATGTTATGTTCAATACAACCACAGACCAGTCGCGTTTGGTGATATAATTTACAGTCCTTTGTGTATTAAGTGTCAATAAAAGCGACAGCCCACTGTAGCATAACCCACGGGGACTCGCTAACATGCTAGCTCAATGATATGCAAATGACAAAAGATGTGAGCCTGAGTAGAAAGGCCATAAAAGCATGATTTTGAGAACATGGAAACTCCACACAGAGATTAGCCGAGGGTGGAATTGAACAATGGTCTCCTAGCTGTGAGGTCTGTGGGCTATTTATTGCTGCAGCACTCTGGGTCATGTGACGCTGCACTTCCCTTACGTGTGCATGTGCTTAGGTAACTCATGCTTACACAAAGATGAGCGCGGGACCGGGAGGCGGGCCTTGATCGTGCTCTGCAGCTGTAACACCTGAGTCTGAGTAAGCCTCCCTGTTGCGTGGAATTCACCAACAGCAACAACAGCACTCAAGTGTTTTGGTATGCAAATGCTCCAGCAGCTGTTTGAGTTGGGGATGTGCATTAGGGAAACTAAAAATAGGACACACACACCTCTGAGACAGCTGCCTCTTCACTGCATTTTGCATCACTCCTTCGGCCCCCCCCCCCCCCCACCCTGTCTCCGCTCCTCTCTCTTTCATTCTCTTGCAACTGTACTCGGCCCGTGTGTGTCTGGCCGGGCTTGGCTTGGCGTAAAAGACTTGAAACACGACACCACTTCCCCTCACTGTGATCCATTATTGAGCCTGATGAGAGACCGGAAAACTCCAAACACAAAAATGCTAAGTCTTTGTCACACGAACCCGAGATTAAATTTTTAGAGAGGCCTACAGAAGTTTAGAAGTAACCTGAACAAAGACGGTCTGTTCTAAAAAGAATAACTAGTCATCATAAATTGGGAGAGAATCTTTCAAGAATGTTTTTTTTGGGAAGTAGCACTGTACGTATTACTCAAAGAAATATTAAATTTTTTATGTTATTTGTCTACTTATGAGTACACTTTAACCCCAACATTATTGATAACCTATCCCAATACAGCCATAAGCAATGGTTTAAATCAGGGTTTTGCAAACTTCGGCCCCGGGGGCCTCATGCGGCCCACCGAGCGTTTGAATCCGGCCCACGAGTTGTTTTTTAAGTATTTCAACTTTCAACACGGGCGGCACGGCGGTCTAGTGGTTAGCGTGCAGACCTCACAGCTATAAGACCAGGGTTCAATTCCACCCTCGGCCATCTCTGTGTGGAGTTTGCATGTTCTCCGCGTACTCCGGTTTCCTCCCACATTCCAAAAACATGCTAGGTTAATTGGCGACTCCAAATTTTCCGTAGGTATGAATGTGAGTGTGAATGGTTGTTTGTCTATATGTGCCCAGTGATTGGCTGGCGACCAGTCCAAGGTGTACCCCGCCTCTTGCCCGAAGACAGCTGGGATAGGCTCCAGCACCCCCGCGACTCTTGTGCAAGTCGGATGTCTTAGTATTTAGTAAAAAAAAAAAACAACACAACTGTAAAATTAAATGACGTACTTTGATGTGGTCTGATGTTTACTACGACTTTCACTTTTATAGATAAAATTTGACAAATAATTCAAGGGAAATTATAAGCATAACATAGTGTGTGTTAAATATATGTTCTGGTCCCCCGGACAATTTTGTTAACTCAATGAGGCCCACGAGTCAAAATATTTGCCCTCCCCTATAGTCTAAATGTATACTTGATTATGTATATAAATGTATACTTGATTAGATTAGTTTTACAGTACTCAGTAGAGAACAAACCTCTTCCAAGGTACAACGATTCATGGTACAGAATTATGTGAAATCAGTTGAAAACAATTTGGTGTGACCAGGGTTCGATTCCACCCTCGGCCATCTCTGTGTGGAGTTTGCATGTTCTCCCCGTGCATGCGTGGGTTTTCTCCGGGTACTCCGGTTTCCTCCCACATTCCAAAAACATGCTAGGTTAATTGGCGACTCCAAATTGTCCATAGGTATGAATGTGAGTGTGAATGGTTGTTTGTCTATCTGTGCCCTGTGATTGGCTGGCGACCAGTCCAGGGTGTACCCCGCCTCTCGCCCAAAGACAGCTGGGAAACCGGAGTACCCAGTTTCAAAAAACAACTAAAAACTCACCTCTTTAAATCTATTTTTAATGTCTAACTGCTGTGCCACGCCCCGCTTTGTTTTACTCATGTTTTAACTGTGTATTA
Organism: Doryrhamphus excisus; assembly: GCF_030265055.1. Lineage (NCBI taxonomy): Eukaryota > Metazoa > Chordata > Actinopteri > Syngnathiformes > Syngnathidae > Doryrhamphus > Doryrhamphus excisus. Next base: position 7,117,436 of record NC_080488.1, on the reverse strand, counting down.
ACAAATGAATTTTGTATTTTCATGTATCTTTTACTCTGTTTACTTGCTTTTATTCAACTCCAATCTTCTGTAAAGTGTCTTTGAGTACTTTGAAAAGTGCTATACAAATAAAATGTATTATTATTATTATTATTTCCAAAGAGGAGAGGTTAAGAAGCCAAACTGCTCTGCGCTCATTGACTTTCTCATCACTTCATAACACTGCATTACTGCAACTTCCCCGACTTTTAAAATGGAGACAATGACCTGACATATTCATATTTTATTCCCACGTGTACTAACATCTGTCATGAAAGTTTAATGGAAATCAGCGCTGTAGTATTGGGGTAAAATCCCAGTGTGAGACCTTGAAGGCAAAGATATGATACTGTAAATGGGCATCACAAAGGAGTCACGTGACCTCACTGGGCGAGTGAGTGAGTGAGTGAGTGAGCAATGCAGTTTTTCGTATCGGGTGACAGAGCATCAGATGCTTCATTGCTTCCAATTTTCCGTGTGTTCATTGGGCCTAAAAACCTGTGTTACAGTAGCATGATTAGTGTGGCGTGTTGTGTGCACGTGATGAAAGTGCACATATTGTTACATATGCGAGTGGGAGAATATACTCTGTGTCACTGTGCATTTCGGAGCATTTACATTATGGTTATGGTGTCATATCTATAACGTATCCTTCCAATGACTGAAGAAGAAAATGAAATATCAGCAGGATGTCAAGCATATAGAACTTGAAAAGATACTGTATATCAGGGTTCTCAAACTCAATTTACCTGGGGGCCACTGGAGCTAGGGTCTGGGCAAGGCTGGGCCGCATCAGGTTTTCCAAAAAAACCCAAAATGCATTTATTAAAAACAGAAAAATATACAAACTTTTTCAGTGCTTTGGTTCCGATTTTCTACAAGAAAAGCTCTGATAAAACATTCCACTGTTCTCAAATATCTTCATTTTTATTTTTCTGCACAAAATAAGATGAAAAATAAATAAACAAATCAAGAATAAAGAAAATCAATCAATCAGTAATAAATAAATATAATAATAATAATAATAATAATAAAAGGGCAAATAATAAAAACTTAAGAAACCACATATAGTTGGTGGGTAGACAAATTATTTTTTTCAGATTAAAATGAACAAAGCATTATTAGAGCCCTGTAGACATGACAAAACACGACTATAGTCACATTTATACTCTTTTTATTTACAACATATTGCGCAACTGCAGGGTCTTGAGACACATGCTAACTCGCAAACTAGAGAGCTAGCGACCTAAACGGTAGCCTTCAAGTTATTTCCTTTAAACTTAAATAAGTTTTTTTAAAAGTTTTTATTATTTGCCCTTTTATTATTATTATTTATTATTATTATTAGATTTATTTATTACTGATTGATTGATTTTCTTTATTCTTGATTTGTTTATTTATTTTTCATCTTATTTTTGCAGAAAAATAAAAATGAAGATATTTGAGAACAGTGGAATGTTTCATCAGAGCTTTTATTGTAGAAAATCGGAACCAAAGCACTTAAAAAGTTTGTATATTTTTCTGTTTTTAATAAATGCGTTTTTGTTTTTTTTTTGGAAAACCTGATGCGGCCCAGCCTTGCCCAGACCCTAGCTCCAGTGGCCCCCAGGTAAACTTGCGCGGGCCGCACTAACATTATTAAACTTTCATATCAAGGCGGGGGCCTCAAACTAGTGTCCTGCGTGCCACATTTGGCCCGCGGGCCGCATGTTTGAGACCCCTGCTGTATATTATTTGTCAGTCATGCTTCAGCAATATCAGATGCGCTCGTAGCCATGATGATGAAGTGTGTCAAAGATGATTAAGGTGACCCTAAACGCCATCGCGGCTCCTGTTATCATGTGGTTATAATCCGTATGGTGCACAATAACGGACAAATGTCACCGATCCCTCAGAGGGGTTTATGTCCTGGCTCTTTTTATAACACACGCAGCAGCATCAGCACCACTATTTGCTCACTTCCTGTTATTCTCCATGAAACATACATTTCTTATCACTTCTTGTATGATATTCCCTTTCAAATCCGACATCGCAGCAATGTTCTTTATGCATTGAAGGCGTTCGGCATGATTGAGGTTATCCGGGTCATTCTCCAACGTTGACCCGTTCTTTATGATCTGCACTGCTTTGCAAGCCAGATGTTGATATCTCCGTCAGTAAAATGAATGAAAACAAATGACAGAGGCAGAGCCACTGAGACAAGAACAGATGGAATCAGCTTTGCTTCAGCTCTATAAGAGGCTTGTGCATTAAAACCAAAGAACCATCATGACCGTGGATGATAATGGACCGCGGGGCCTTCATCATGACTAATTAGCAGCGTCCTCATTGCAGTCGCTGTTTTGGCCGTCAGCCTGTGATTTGACATCAAAATCAAATCCAGATTTCGGAGTCGTGTGGATTATTTTCCGAGTTTGTTGCTATGGCAATCAAGTCCATCCCATCGAGCCGTTTCCAGTTTGTGGTGAAGGATTAGATGTGGATGTCAGACATCTGTGTCAAATCCCTCGCCAGCTCATTTCAGTCGTTTTCTGTGTTCTCGGATGACTGATGACAGGCTGATAGTTTGTAAAGAAGCCGGGGTCCTACTTTCCTCTCATATTCATTATTTTTCCCCTCTCTGGTTTTCTAGTTTGCCGCCTGAGGTGCTGTGGCCTTTGAGGTAAATACCATTTGTTTTGTGGCTCAGTGGTTGAATAATGGTGTGAAATATGGGCTAAATGAGAGTCTGAGGCCAGAAATGGGAGTAATCTGGGCCCTCTTGCCGAGTGTTGACATGGGCCGATAGGGATTAATGAGCAGGCGACTTTCAGTGTGGAAGGGGGGACTATATGTTTGGATTTGTGTTGGTCTCGCCAGCATGCTGTAAAAATGGCCACCTGTTGCTAGGAAGAATTCATAGACCATGCCATATTCCCAGACTGTTTGAATGATGAATCGATGGCGTTGTGACTCGGATGGACAATGACAACAACCAGAAGATCCATTGATCCAGCCATTGATCTATGCGGCTTGACCTCACGAGGATGGTGTATATGTTGGAGCTTATCCTAGCTGACTTCAGGCGAGCGGCAGGGTACACCATGGACTTGTCGCCAATAGTGGCCAACAACCGGAACAGTAGCGATTGCTCTAAGACTACAATAACACGTGTATTGGTATCGAACCGTTCGAAATGTATGTGTACCAAACCATGACTCCTGTATCGAACAATCCGCAATCGAACAATTTTAGATTGTCGGCGGCTCACCTTTGTCCTATAAAAAGTACATAGACGAAATGCAAAATTATTATTATTATTATTATTGTTATTAATGCTATAAATTAGTATTATATAATTTTAATTGTTATATCAATTATTATATATTTTTTATAACATTTATAATAAACCGACAGCCAAAGTGAAGTCCTATAAACAGTACATAGAATAAATTATTATTATTATTATGATTATTATTATGATTATTATTATTATTATTATTATTATTATTATTATTATTATTATTATTATTATTATTATTATTATTATTATTATTATTATTAATAATAATAATAATAATAATAATGATATAAATAATAATAATTTATATAACAATTTAAATTATATAATAATAATTTATATCATTATTAATAATAAATAATAATAATAAACCAGCAGCCAAAGTGAAGTCCTATAAACAGTACATAGACGAAATGTGAAATTATTATTGTTATTATTATGATTAATAATAATATAAATAATAATAATTTATATAACAATTTAAATTATATAATAATAATCAATATCATTAATAATAATAATAAATATTATATAAATAATAATAATTGATATAATAATTTACATTATATAACAATAATAATTAATATCATTAATAATAATAATAATAAACCGGCAGCCAAAGTGAAGTCCTATACACAGTACATAGACGAAATGCAAAATTATTATTATTATTATTAATGATAGTTAATAATAATTAATACAACAATTTAAATTATATAATAATAATTTATATCATTAATAATAATAATAATAAACCGGCAGCAAAAGTGAAACCCAAAAATAGCCCCAAAGCAACAAGTGTGTGGGTATTGAATGTGTGTATTACAGAGCCTTGGAAGCAATATAATATAAAGTAACAATGCAAAACAATTGGAGGGAATTCTAATAGTACCATCACTATCACCATGGACCACGGACGTGATTTCCAGGAGAGATAAAGCCACACATCCAGAAGGCATCTGGTGAAAGCAGCAATGAACGAGCACAACAGAGCAAGAGAGGGCGGCGAAGCCCATCCTGATGTCATGTTTAGCCCGCTGTTGATAATCACAGCAACGCTGGCGGGTCAGCCGACGTGGATGAAACATGCACACCATCTGTGTGCAACATCTAATCCCTGGCAGCTTTAATCTGGCACTCTATGAGACCTTTACATGCGGCGTACGCAACCTTTTTTGATAAATATCCTGGACTATGCTTTGTTGTTAGAACCTTTTGAGTCCACAGGACATTAAATCCGCATTTTTGTCAAGATTTTGGCTTTTAAAGGCTGTGGTCTTAAACTTTTCTTTACCCCAGAAGGGGAAATAATATATAGTATTAGTATTAGTATTATATTATATTATATTATAGTATTATAGTATTATATAGTAATATAATATATATAATAATATATAATAATAGTGGTATGATAATTGTGTTTTAGGGCTTCACAGTGGACGAGTGGTTTGCACGCGCCTCACAGCTAGGAGACCTGAGTTCAATTCCACCCACGGCCATCTCTGTGTGGAGTTTGCATGTTCTCCGCCTCTCGCCTGAAGACAGCTGGGATAGGCTCCAGCACCCCCGCAATAAGCGGTAGAAAGTGAATGAATGAATGAATAATAATAATAATAAATACTCATAACTAGGGGTTTGGCCGAGTGGTTAGCGCGCAGGCCACACAGCTATGAGACCTGAGTTCAATTCCACCCTGGACCATCTCTGTGTGGAGTTTGCATGTTCTCTCCGTGCATGCGTGGGTTTTCTCCGGGTACTCCAGTTTCCTCCCACATTCCAAAAACATGCTAGGTTAATTAGCGACTCCAAATTGTCCATAGGTATGAATGTGAGTGTGAATGGTTGTTTGTCTATATGTGCCCTGTGATTGGCTGCCGACCAGTCCAGGGTGTACCCCGCCTCTCGCCCGAAGACAGCCGGGATAGGCTCCAGCACACTTGAATGAATAATTGTGTTGTGTCGTGATGATTCGACCATCATCTTCTGTTAAACCACATGATGCGTTCAAGTGTATGGCGTCTCAGCAGAGAAATGTGGATGTGTGAACCACCTCTCAGCAGCCTTCAGTGTGTTAGTCAGATGTTCACATCACACGTGGCTTGGATGAACCATTTGCTGGAATTAAACCTTATCCCATCACACACACACACACACACACCACCATCCCGTCCTTATCCGTGTCTCTGCTGCTTGGAGTCAAATGAAATGCTAATTATTGAATACGGAGATTACCCAGCACATATACAGGGATTGCTCTGTCATGCATTTAGAGGCAGGTTGTCCCAGGGCCCTTAGTTAAATACCAAGAAATTAAAAGTGCCTCTTTATTTTGCTGCCATCCGTACAACCTTCCGAATAAGGACAATCACCTGAAACTGTGGCAGTTTTATAAACCCCTGAAGGTAGGATATCCATGCAGAGGCTCTCGGCGCTGACGAATTGTTGATTATAAAACTGGCACACAGCTGAGTTTAGTGATAACTACGGATTCGAAGCGTGACGCTAAATTCAAATCAAAGTTCAAATAGCCGGAGAGGACGTCCAGCAACGTTCATTGTTGGATAAGACAGCTAACAGACACAAATGATTCCCCTCAATTTATGAATAAAAAATACAAAATACAAAATACAAAATAAAAAAAACTAAAACTATATTAGGAAAGCAGGAAGTGAACAAATGTAACAGTTACTGATTGTAAAAGTACCAGATGGAGGGGTAGGATTTTTTTTTTTTTGCTGGTATCATCCCGATACCAATATCGGATCAGGACACCACTACTTGTTACATGTGTACGATACACATATCATGTAATTATCTGACCGGTCGGAGTCCTCGGGGAAGACCCAGGACAAGGGTACTTCGGTATGAGGTGCATTATTAAAAAAAAAAAAAAAAAAATGAAAAAAAACCTTAAACTGTATTATGGAAAGCAGGAAGTGAACAAATGTAACAGTTACTGATTGTAAAAGTACCAGATGGAGGGGTACGATTTAATAAGCTTTGCTTCTTCCTACTCCTTTTGGACATGTGGAACTGTGAACTGATTATGGGATGCATTCAATTGTAATCTGTAATCTGTAAATTGTAATCAGTTTGGGAACGCCTGAGCATCCAACCTGGATGCGTTCTATGTTAATAACGATAACCGCAATAACCAGAATGACTAGCATCCACAAGGCGAAAGTCCATGTTGGGTGTCCCAACTTGTCCCAATAAGCCAATGTTGGGGTAGTAACACAAAAACTAAAATTTCTTAAAATGTATAAAAGGTAAGTTAAAAATGTGAATGGCATGATAGCAAAAACATGTTTTTTGAGGAACACTTGGAATATGAAATGATAAAAAAAATTTCATTACGAAGATATTTCAAGAAAACAACCTGACCGGGTCATTTTTGACCCACTTATGGAAGGTTGGGGTAGTAACACAAAAACAAACACTTCTTAAAATGTATAAAAGGTAAGTTAAAATTTTGAATGGCATGATGTCAAAAAAATGTTTTTTTAAGGAATACTTGGAATATGAAATGTTAAAAAAAATGTAATTACAAAGATATTTCAAGAAAACAACCTGACCGGGTCATTTTTGACCCACTTATGGAAGGTTGGGGTAGTAACACAAAAACTAAATTTTCTTAAAATGTATAAAAGATAAGTTAAAAATACATGCATGATATGACATGCACCTTGCATGATAGCAAAAACATGTTTTTTGAGGAATACTGTCAAGAAAACAACCTGACCGGGTCATTTGTGACCCACTTACAGTGAAGAAAATAAGTATTTGAACACCCTGCTATTTTGCTATTTCTCCCACTTAGAAATCATGGAGGGGTCTGAAATTTTCATCGTAGGTGCATGTCCACTGTGAGAGAGATAAACTAAAAAGAAAAATCCAGAAATCACAATGCATGATTTTTTAACAATTTATTTGTGTGATACAGCTGCAAATAAGTATTTGAACACCTGTGTATCATCTAGAATTCTGACCCTGAAAGACCTGTTAGTCTGCCCATTAGAAGTCCACCTGCACTCCATGTATCATCCTGAATCAGATGCACCTGTTTGAGGTCGTTAGCTGCATAAAGACACCTGTCCACCCCATACAATCAGTAAGACTTTAACTTGTAACATGGCGAAGACCAAAGAGCTGTCCAAAGACACCAGAGACAAAATTGTACACCTCCACAAGGCTGGAAAGGGCTACGGAGCAATTACCAAGCAGCTTGGTGAAAAAAGGTCCACTGTTGGAGCTATCATTAGAAAATGGAAGAAGCTAAACATGACGGTCAATCTCAATCGGAGTGGAGCCCCATGCAAGATATCACCTCGTGGGGTCTCAATGATTCTAAGAAAGGTGAGGAATCAGCCCAGAACTACACGACAGGACTTGGTCAATGACCTGAAAAGAGCTGGGACCACCGTTTCCAAGGTTACTGTAGGTAATACACTAAGACGTCATGATGTGAAATCATGCATGGCACGAAAGGTTCCCCTGCTTAAACCAGCACATGTCAAGGCCCGTCTTAAGTTTGCATATGACCATTTGGATGATACAGAGGAGTCATGGGAGAAAGTTTTATGGTCAGATGAGACCAAAATAGAACTTTTTGGTCATAATTCCAATAAGCGTGTTTGGAGGAAGAAGAATGAAGAGTACAATCCGAAGAACACCATCCCTACTGTGAAGCATGGGGGTGGTAGCATCATGCTTTAGGGGTGTTTTTCTGCACATGGGACAGGACGAGTGCACTGCATTAAAGAGAGGATGACTGGGGCCGTGTATTGTGAGATTTTGGGGAACAACCTCCTTCCCTCTGTCAGAGCATTGAAGATGGGTCGTGGCTGGGTCTTCCAACACGACAACGACCCGAAGCACACAGCCAGGAAAACCAAGGAGTGGCTCCGTAAGAAGCATATCAAGGTTCTAGCATGGCCCAGCCAGTCTCCAGACCTGAACCCAATCGAAAATCTTTGGAGGGAGCTCAAACTCCGTGTTTCTCAGCGACAGCCCAGAAACCTGACTGATCTAGAGAAGATCTGTGTGGAGGAGTGGGCCAAGATCCCTCCTGCAGTGTGTGCAAACCTGGTGAAAAACTACAGGAAACGTTTGACCTCTGTAATAGCAAACAAAGGCTACTGTACCAAATATTAACATTCATTTTCTCAGGTGTTCAAATACTTATTTGCAGCTGTATCACACAAATAAATTGTTAAAAAATCATGCATTGTGATTTCTGGATTTTTCTTTTTAGTTTATCTCTCTCACAGTGGACATGCACCTACGATGAAAATTTCAGACCCCTCCATGATTTCTAAGTGGGAGAAATAGCAAAATAGCAGGGTGTTCAAATACTTATTTTCTTCACTGTATGCATCTAAGGGTTAAAAAAAACACCTTAAACTGTATTATGGAAAGCAGGAAGTGAACAAATGTAACAGTTACTGATTGTAAAAGTACCAGATGGAGGGGTAGGATTTAATAAGCTTTGCTTCTTCCTACTCCTTTTGGACATGTGGAACTGTGAACTGATTATGGGATGCACTCAATTGTAATCTGATGCATGTTCAAATGAAATAAAACCATTACCATTACCTTCTGCAATCTACTCCTCCTTTGATTTATAACAGTTGCTGTCCTGCTTGGTAGCGCTCGCCACAAGATGCTCCTCCCGCTGATCAGGCGCGCTAAGAAGTGATTTATGAGCGATGGGATTTGGTCAGAACAACCTAATTGAGCCTCTGTAGTCTCAGGTGTAGTCCTTGAGAGAAGGATAAGGTAATGGGGGAGAACATGACGAGTGGAAGACACTTTGGTTGTATAGTAAATGAGCCTGGCTACGGCTGCACAGAGGATGCATTGAAAAAAAGAGAGACACTCAAATGCAGCACAGCCTCAAGTTCACTTCAGTCAACTCGCAATATGAGTGGATTTTTTTTTAATGTTCCACAGGAATCCAGGTGACTGCAGGCATGAGGGTGTGTACTCATGGGTGGGCTCGGTGAGGACCCTCGGTGGCTTTACAACTACACAAGTAAAGGTAGAGTCCAGTTAGATCTCTCAATGGTACACTATTCTATCTCATACTGTTTGTTTTTTTATATCTAATACAGAGCATGGTGCATGTTGCACATGTGGGTATGTATGCATGCATACGTCACATGTAGTGCATTTCATAGCACATTATTAAGGATATGAGGAGGAATACATAATAAATAAATATCAAAACGACACATTTCAACATACCAGGTAATGGTAATGGTAATGGTTTTATTTAATTTGAACATGCATCAGATTACAATTGAATGCATCCCATAATCAGTTCACAGTTCCACATGTCCAAAAGGAGTAGGAAGAAGCAAAGCTTATTAAATCCTACCCCTCCATCTGGTACTTTTACAATCAGTAACTGTTACATTTGTTCACTTCCTGCTTTCCTTATATAATTTTTAGTTTTATTTTATTTTTTTATTTTATTAATTTTTATTTGTATTTATATTTTATATATTTTTTAATTATTATTATTTTTTATTTATTTTCCATTATTTTATTTATTCATAGATTTTTTTTGAGGTGATGTGAGGTTATTTTACGAACTGATATGACCATACAATAACATAATGGGTACCATTGTGTACCAAGTGTCAATATAGTGATATATATAGCACATCATGACTGGTTCAAGACTCTTCATCCTTGTATTTAGCAAACATCAACTGCTTGTATTGTTTCTTGAATTGGCTCATCGTTGTGCATTGTTTGAGGTCCTTACTCAATCCATTCCATAGTTTGATTCCACATACTGAAATGCTATGGCTAGAGAAGTATTGGATGACATTTTTAGCTAATCGGTTATTTTTGTTATGTTTATGTTTTTGACTCAGACTCAAATCATACGTCTCCACAGATTTTCAGCATTCGCTGGTGGCCTGTCAGGTTCAAACTCCTGTGACACTTTTAAAAACACTTAAATACAGAAAATACAGAAGAGAAAGACAACAATATTCAAAGTTACTCACAGCGATGAGAGTGAAACCACATACCCAGTGACATGCCGCTCCACTCTGAATATGCAGTTCACACTCCTCTCTTTTTATTCTCTTTTTGGGGGTCCCTACTACATGGTCGTGCAACTCTAAGGGGGGGCAGTTACACAAGCTGTATTTGTTTGTATGTGTGTGTATATGTGAGAGTCATTACTTTTATTGTTTTATGAGTTCTTATCTTGACACATTCTTGCAGGATTAACATGAACATCTGCAGGGTTGCACCTCCAGGACGCTGGGGGTCTCTGATCAGGGTCACGGCAACATTCCTTCTTCAGCACATTCAAACACTTTCTATTGTCTAAGCAAATGGATATAAGGGTGATAACTAATATTATATTCATTCTATTTACATTTTATTCTAACATGGCCTTGGAACCTTACTTCACGGAATTAGCATACCAAAAGATTGGACTGTCATCATGCACAATCTACACTTATAAATTTGCCTATACAGTTAATGATGTGTGACAGCGGCAGTTTGACCCCGGAATGGATTATTTCGAATCCCCATGTTCCACTAGCATGCTGAGAGTGGACTGTGTTTGCCCTTGGAGATTGCGGCATTGTTCCACATGGAGCCTGCAGGGAAAAATGCTAAGCACTCTACAGCCTCAGTACATTGAGGTTTTTTTTTTTTGTATTTTTTTTTAAACTTCGGCCTGATTCTGCCAAGTCCACTGTGTGGGAGCACCGGCGAAGGAAGAGATCCCAAATGAACCCGGAGAAAGGAATGACAAAATAACTGTGACGAGTGTCATCACCATCAACCCCGGCAGACGAGTGGAAGCCGAATCCTGCGTGAGTCGTTCCTGCCAGGTTGCAACTACATGCGGGAAGAGGAGCAGTCTAATTGGCGTCAAGTTCTGCTCCACAATATTTACAAGGAATCTTCCAGCTTCCAGCTTCCTGACCTTGCCAGGGACTGATGTTATAGATACTGTCTTCTACTTGAGCAACAGTCTAGGTCAGGGGTCTCAAACACGCGGCCCGCGGGCCAAATGTGGCCCACAGGCCCCCGCCTTGATATGAAAGTTTAATGTTAGTACGGCCCGCGCAAGTTTGATATGGATGCTGTATGGTATCATGTACCCAGAAAAAATTATTACGTTTGATTAATGTTCATGTTAAAGGTTAAATAACTGTTAAGTTAACCTCCCTACTGTGTGGAAGTGGTAAGTTTTTGGCTATTTAAGTTTAAAGGAAATAACTTGAAGGCTACCGTTTAGGTCGCTAGCTCTCTAGTTTGCGAGTTAGCATGTGTGTCAAGACCCTGCAGTTGCGCAATATGTTGTAAATCAGGGGTCTCAAACACGCGGCCCGCGACACTAGTTTGAGGCCCCGGCCTTGATATGAAAGTTTAATGTTAGTGCGGCCCGCGCAAGTTTGATATGGATGCTGTATGGTATCATGTACCCAGAAAAAATTATTACGTTTGATTAATGTTCATGTTAAAGGTTAAATAACTGTTAATAGTTATCCTCCCTATCCGTGTGGAAGTGGTAAGTTTTTGGCTATTTAAGTTTAAAGGAAATAACTTGAAGGCTACCGTTTAGGTCGCTAGCTCTCTAGTTTGCGAGTTAGCATGTGTCTCAAGACCCTGCAGTTGCGCAATATGTTGTAAATAAAAAGAGTATAAATGTGACTATAGTCGTGTTTTGTCATGTCTACAGGGCTCTAATAATGCTTTGTTAATTTTAATCTGAAAAAAATAATTTGTCTACCCACCAACTATATGTGGTTTCTTAAGGTTTTATTATTTGCCGTTTTATTATTATTATTATATTTATTTATTACTGATTGATTGATTTTCTTTATTCTTGATTTGTTTATTTATTTTTCATCTTATTTTGTGCAGAAAAATAAAAGAGAATTTATATATATATAAATAGATATTTGAGAACAGTGGAATGTTTTATCGGAGCTTTTATTGTAGAAAATCGGAACCAAAGCACTGAAAAAGTTTGTATATTTTTCTGTTTTTAATAAATAAAATAATAATAATACATTTTATTTGTATAGCGCTTTTCAAGATACTCAAAGACACTTTACAGAAGAATGAAGTTGAATAAAGCAAGTAAACAGAATAGAAGACACACCAAAATATAACATTCATTGGTTAATACACAGTTAAAACATGAGTAAAAGCGGGGCGGCACAGCAGTCAGGTATAAAAAGTTAAACATTAAAAACAGATTTAAAGAGGTGGGTTAAATGTGTGTTGTTTTTTTTTTTTGAAAACCTGATGCGGCCCAGCCTTGCCCAGACCCTAGCTCCAGTGGCCCCCAGGTAAATTGAGTTTGAGACCCCTGGTCTAGGTGGAGCGCAGAATTCTACACAGCTAACAATGTCCGCGCAACAACAGCCAGTTACATTGTATCTGATTAGCTTGTGCGGCTGTTTTGTTATTATTTGTAGTCTTTAGCACTAATTACTTCACCATATTATTGCATGCACAAACACATCTGCCTTGACAGGTGTCACTCTATAGTGCTGACTTCAGCAGCAAGCACGGAATCCTCGCCTGAGTGTGTTTGGCGCCCTGTGTGCTCCCTCGGCGCGTTGCTCTGGCGCCAGCACTGAGTTACCGCCACCGACACAAACTCATTGACATCCTCAGCAGCATTCATCGTTAGTTATCACTCTAAATATTCTGGAAGCCCTCGTGGATCCTTGAAATAGTCTGAAGGATCTGAACTTTACTGATACTTTGGTAGCTTGGGGGGTATAGTGCCTTGGCCCAAGGGCAGATGGAAAAGATGGCTCTTTGGGACAGTGATTTTCAACTAGTGGGTCAGGACCCTAAAGACCGGATTATTTTGAAAATTTTGTTTCATTGAGGGGCGGCACGGTGGTCGAGTGGTTAGCGCGCAGACCTCACAGCTAGGAGACCAGGGTTCAATTCCACCCTATGTGTTGCTGTGAAACATAACGCACCATTTAGCTTTCTGTTCATTAAATACAGTTAAAAAGGGCATATTTCAGACATAGTTGCTAATGGTGATTAATCCTGATTAATTAATTTCAACACCGATTAATCTGATTCATTCATTCATTCATTTTCTACTGGTTTTTCCTCACAAGGGTTGCGGGGGGTGCTGGAGTCTATCCCAGCTGTCTTTGGGCGAGAGGCGGGGTACACCCTGGACTGGTGGCCAGCCAATCACAGGGCACATATAGACAAACAACCATTCACACTCACATTCATACCTATGGACAATTTGGAGTCACCAATTAACCTAGCATGTTTTTGGAATGTGGGAGGAAACCGAAGTACCCGGAGAAAACCCACGCATGCACAGGGAGAACACGCAAACTCCACACAGAGATGGTCAAGGGTGGAATTGAACCCTGGTCTCCTAGCTGTGAGGTCTAACCACTCGACCACCACGCCCCCTAATCTGATTACATTTTTTTATTTGACCGTCCAGTTTGTTAAATTCATTTATTCATTCATTTTCTACCACTTCTCACGAGGGTTGCAGGGGTGCTGGAGTCTATCCCAGCTGTCTTCGGGCAAGATTCGGGGTACACCCTGGACTGGTGGCCAGTCAATCACAGAGTTTGTTAAATATGAATGATAAATTATTACTGACTCGGAGTGAATGAGATACTTGAAAACAACAATATTTTTTTCCCGATCATTTAGCTTAAACCCCAGTCTGTTTGACCTCAGCAGCATTTCAGTTAATTGTCTCCATGTTATGTTCAATACAACCACAGACCAGTAGCGTTTGGTGATATAATTTACAGTCCTTTGTGTATTAAGTGTCAATAAAAGCGACAGCCCATTGTAGCATAACCCCCGGGGACTCGCTAACATGCTAGCTCAATGATATGCAAATGACAAAAGATGTGAGCCTGAGGAGAAAGGCCATAAGTGTGCCTTGTGTTTATTCAACTCTGACATGTCACTCATCTAAATTTAGATGAAAAAAAAACGGGAGATATTTATGGAGACCAGGCTGCAGGCACCCTGTCTCTAAGCTGGGATGTTTTTCCACATGAAAGAAATAACTTGAAGATTTCATCTTTCCGTTGCAGCCGTCTGTAAGATTGTAGTTGGAAAAATGGCCTCTTACAGGGTTCAATTCCACTCTCGGCCATCTCTGTGTGGAGTTTGCATGTTCTCCCCGTGCATGTGTGGGTTTTCTCCGGGTCCTCCGGTTTCCTCCCACATTCCAAAACATGCTAGGTTAATTGGCAACTCCAAATTGTCCATAGGTATGAATGTGAGTGTGAATGGTTGTTTGTCTATATATGCCCTGTGATTGGCTGGCGACCAGTCCAGGGTGTACCCCACCTCTCGTCTGAAAACAGCTGGGATAGGCTCCAGCACCCCCGCGACCCTCGTGAGGATAAGTGATAGAAAATGAATGAATTAATGTCTTAGCATATCTTCATGTGTTGGTTCACAAAATGTCAGGCCTCAACGTCAAAAAGGTTAAGAACCCCTGCCATAGACTGAGCATTAAGAATAGGAATAATAGGAATGTAAATGTGACTATAGGGGTGTTATTTCATGTCTACGGGGCTCTAATAATGGTAAAATATGTATTTAGAAAGTCATAAACGGGCTTTCTACTACAAAAATATTCAATTTATTAACATTAAACATTGGCAGCACGGCGGCGAGTGGTTAGTGCACAGACCACATTCCAAAAACATGCTAGGTTAATTGGCGACTCCAAATTGTCCATAGGTATGAATGTGAGTGTGAATGGTTGTTTGTCTATATGTGCCCTGTGACACACATACAATGTGTGAAACTGATGAGAAATTAGGAACAAAACCAATGATTTCTAAATGAAAAACTAACTAACCAAAGTGGCAACTAAACAACTTAAATGGCAAACAAATCTAATTAAAGTACTAACCAGAATATATGTGTAAATAACAAAAGCCAGCTATATACTGTAGAAATCCTCCCGAGGACTCTAAGTGGGTTTCAAATAGAGGATAAGAGAATCTTAAAGAACCAAAATATAGAATAAGAACCAGATTATTTATTCCTAACAATACCTAATACAGACGTCTGGGCTTATCTGCAGTCCCTGTATGCCTACAAGTAAGCGGGTCAGCTGCAAAAAAGCACCCTTCCTTTCCCTGTCTGGTCTTTTATACATTCGGGGCTGGAGTCCTGAGGCTGGAGTCCTGGACCAATCAGCTTTCGCCACTGCCCTTGCTTGAACCGCTTTCATGGTGTTTCTCCTTTCGCTTCTTTCCTTTGCAGAGGCATCAAGGCGTCTTTTCCTTTGCAGGGGCATCAGGGCGTCTGGAACATTCTGCTTATCCTTTGTTGCAAAGCAAGCTGTCATATGCGTACTCGATGTTTCCACCTTAACTGTCAGATGTCACGTTAGTCCAATACAGACGTCCGGGCTTATCTGCAGTCCCTGTATGCCTACAAGTAAGCGAGTCTTATTACAGCACAGCTGCAAAAAAGCACCCTTCCTTTCCCTGCCTGGTCTTTTATACACTCGAGGCTGGAGTCTTGAGGCTGGAGTCCTGGACCAATCAGCCTTCGCCACTGCCCTTGCTTGAACCGTGTGTAACCTTTGTATCCAAAGTATCCTTTGTATTTGTGAGACTATGTGTTTGCTTTTATCTTTCGCTAGCAAAATTGAGCAAATACCTTCAATACACAAATAGGAAACATGACAGTGTGTAGGTGGGGCATACACCTGATCAGCAAGGGAGGATCGGCAGCTCCCTCACACTAGTCCAGCTCTGAAATGATCCAGCTTCTTGTTGTAGAACTCAAAACAATAGCCGCAAAAGAATTATCTTCTAATGCAGTTTAATCCCTTCATTCACCTAGTCGGTAAATACAATCCAGTTTGCATCGGTTTTACATCATGCCTCCATTATTGGTGTGAATGCGTGAACAACCTTCTTTTCTGGTCAGACATTTCTGATAAGCAGTTATTCTCGCAGTAATTTCCTGTTACAAAGGCTGTAATCATGTTGTCAGAAATGCCTCATTCTATAGGGAACCGTGGTGGGACGTTCAAAGTCGGCTGGCAACCCCGCTGGTAATTGCAGCCGGCTTTCAGTTGCAGAGATGTTTTTTTTTTTTTGATTGAAGATTTAATGTAACTTTGCATCCAAGAAGAGGATGTTGGTTATCGACCCGCTGTAAAGCCTGAGTGGCTGACTGCAGGATCTGAGGTTATTGATCTGTGGGGAAAGCGGAGTGGCAGCGGCATCATTCGGGGGTGATTGTGAGGGATAGGCCTACCAAGGTCACCTGGGCCCGGCCTCGGACAGGTCACACCTTGACACATACTGAAGGTATTTGCTCAATTTTGCTAGCTAAAGATAAAACACATAGTCTCACAAATACAAAGGATACTTTCTAGCTGATTAGCTGATAGCTGATTGGTTCAGGACTCCAGCCTCAGGACTCCAGCCTCGAGTGTATAAAAGACCGGGCAGGGCAAGGAAGGGTGCTTTTTTGCAGCTGCGCTGGAATAAGACCCGCTTACTTATAGGTATACAGGAACTGCAGATAACCCTGGATGTCTGTATTAGGCAGGGGTCTCAAACTCAATTTACCTGGGGGCCACTAGAGCTAGGGTCTGGGCAACGCTGGGCCGCATCAGGTTTTGTCATTTTATTGGCCCGTTAGGATTCAGAACCTTCTTTTATTTGCTAAGTGCCAGAATATATGCTAGTTTTTATGCAGTTTGTTTTGTCTTTGTCCATCCATTCATCAGTGAGAACATTCATGAGGTTAAACTTCGCTGATATTGGACCTGTGAGAAGGACTGACTTGCCTTGTACAATAGAAATAAAGCCACAAAGTCGATTCCCAAGTCTGGCATGATGGAGGTGGTCCGATTTATTCAAGTCGACAGACGGCTGGAAGAAAAAAACAACCATCATCCAGACTAATTTTGTCTTTGTGTAGTCCTTGTCCAGAGTGTCTTTGGTCCAGAGTGTCTTTGGTCAGACAACCGTCCCAGTCTGGGAACGCCTGAGCGTCCAACCTGTGGATGTGTTGTATGCCAATAACGATAACCGCAGTAACCAGAATGATTAGCATCCACAAGGCCAAAGCCCATGTTGGGTGTCCCAACTTTTTCCCTTCCTGTCCAATACCGATATAAGCTAATGCTATTCTTGTTTTTGTTTTTTGTTTTTTGCTGATATCATCCCGATACCAATATCGGATCAGGACACCCCTACTTGATACATGTGTACGATACACATATCATGTAATTATCCGACCGGGAGGAGTCCTCGGGGAAGACCCAGGACAAGGGTACTTCGGTACGAGGTGCATTATTAAAAAAAAACAAAAAAAAAATATTATGGAAAGCAGGAAGTGAACAAATGTAACAGTTACTGATTGTAAAAGTACCAGATGGAGGGGTAGGATTTAATAAGCTTTGCTTCTTCCTACCCCTTTTGGACATGTGGAACTGTGAACTGATTATGGGATGCATTCAATTGTAATCTGATGCATGTTCAAATGAAATAAAACCATTACCATTACCAAGGTGGAGGGATTCTGTCTCTCAGCCGCCCTGAGAGTGCCTCCGGATCCAAAGTCGCTGGGGAGAGGGAAGTCTGGGCTTTCATGTATAGACCTTGGATAAGTCAGGATAGTTGCAGTCATGTTGTATTATGAATTGATTGGATACCTCAACATACTGTAGTATGCGTGCAGTGTGAGATCCCTAGAGAAGAGACTGAAAACGGACTGTTGCAGCAAAACAGACTATGGAGGAAATTATATTGCAGCATTCAGACTTATGGTACGGTACTGGTTTATAGTTGGGTGGGTGGGTCCCCCTGGGGGGATGCACGTGGAACTGGCTTTCATTTCAATGCAGTCACATTATCGTTATCAGATCTACAAGGAAATTAAATGATCGTTTTTTCAACCATTATTCTTCTACTGTATTTTAATGGGCTGCATGGCGGTTGAGTGGTTAGCGCGCAGACCTCACAGCTAGGAGACCAGGGTTCAATTCCACCCTCGGCTATCTCTGTGTGGAGTTTGCATGTTCATCCCGTGCATGTGTGGGATTTCTCCGGGTACTCTGGTTTCCTCCCACATTCCAAAAACATGCTAGGTTAATTGGCGACTCCAAATTGTCCATAGGTATGAATGTGAGTGTGAATGGTTGTTTGTCTTTATGTGCCCTGTGATTGGCTGGCGACCAGTCCAGGGTGTACCCCGCCTCTCGCCTGAAGACAGCTGGGATAGGCTCCAGCACCCACCCCCCCACCCCCCTTGTGAGGAAAAAGTGGTAGAAAATTAATGAATGAATGAATCAGATTCATCGGTGTTGAATTTAATTAATCAGGATTTATCACCATTTGCAACTATGTCTGAATTATGCCCTTTTTAATTGTATTTAATGAACAGAAAGCTAAATAGTGCGTTATTTTTCACAGCTCTTGTAATATCACACTTTATGTTGGTCTTGATGCTTCACTGATAATGTTTTGTCCTTTGCATTTTTTTGGGTGGTACTCGAATATAGGGTTGTCTTTGTCTCAGGATTTTCATAGTCAAGTCTTCAGATGTTGTCCGGAGTTGAATATTTGTATGACTTTTTAAAAGCAGCGATGATGGCGATCCCGAAAAATAAACCCAATTTTTTTGCCTCAATGAAACAAAAATTTCAAAATAATCCGGTCACCACTTTAGGGTCCTGACCCACTAGTTGAAAATCACTGTCCCAAAAGGCCATCTTTTCCATCGCGACCCTCGGTAGGGTAAGCGGTAGAAAATGAATGAGTGAATGTATTTTAATGCTAAAGTCAGACAGTTAAATTTGGATGTATAATTTTTACACCCCCACGGCTCCGTTGTTCAAAATGTTTGACTGAATATGAATAGAAGGCGCGTTGAAGCATAATTGTCTGGATATTGTCACGTTTCTCGCCATATCACAGCCCTTACAGCATTATTCTAAGTCATTGAGGACACGGGCCGTCCCAGGAGAGAAGAGCCACCGCTTCATTTATCATCACGCAGGCTGTCTTAAGGCCTCACAGTATGCAGTCTGATCCCCAGGCCACGCTCTTTATGGATGCCACATGGAAGAATGTTCACTAAAAATAGCACACACATTGTGATCCACAGCTATAATTCATAGGTGTGTGTTTTACTGTGTTTTATTGTGGTTGTCGTTTGCAGTGGTGGAAAACTGACCTGCACTACAGAGCAAACTGTCGAGAATAATTGGGCTACTTTACAGGGCAAATATCGCAGTATACAATAACCCAACCTTTATCTCGGTTCATTGGTTCCTGTTGACAGTTTCTAACTTAGAGGCCTCTCGACAACCATTATGTCATTGTATGGTCATATCACCTTGTACTTCGGTACGAGGTACATTATTAACCCTTAGATGCACGAGTGACTGGACCCTACACTCTTCCATAAGTGGGTCAAAAGTGACCCATACTAGAATCAATGCGTTTTTATGCCAATTTTGCCATTTTGGTTAGGAATAATCGCTTGTATAATATTTAGTATTATATTTAGGAGTTGATAAGTTGATAAGAATCAAAGGTTCCTATTGGATTCTATAGAAAATACATGCGGGTCATTTTTGACCCACTTATGGAAGGTTGGGGTAGTAACACAAAAACAAAAATTTCTTAAAATCTATAAAAGGTAAGTTAAAAATGTGAATGGCATGATATAAAAAACATGTTTTTTTTGGAGTACCTGGAATATGAAATTATGAAAAATTTTCATTACGAAGATATTTCTAGAAAACAACCTGACCGGGTCATTTTTGACCCACTTATGCATCTAAGGGTTAAAAGAAAACAGCCTTAAATGCACTCAATTGTAATCTGATGCATGTTCAAATGAAATAAAACCATTCCCATTTTTTGCCTTTTATTTGCTTGTATGCACACTTACAATCCAGGATCCAACAGCCACTTGCATTACATACTCTACGTACACAACATCATCAATCCAACACACAATGACATGAGATGAAAGGTTTCACAATGGCAATTCAGATCCAGGCAGTGCTTTCCCCGTCCCATCACACCCTTTTTTGTGATATTGCATAATTATGATAATGGTGAAATGACATGCAGTGCCATTGTCGAAGCCTACAACGAGTTTGTGTGTCATCCGTGGAGTATGAAGTGATGTCTTCAACTTAGAACCGGACGAGCCCCACGTAAAGAAGATAACAGCTTGACGTGATGTCGCCCCCTGAGGTCGCGTTGTTGCTGCAGCCCCGCCTCCAAAGTGGACAGAGGTTGTTGACGTAAGCCCCAACAGGAGTAACCTGATTTCTACACGTGTGCGTATCATACACGGTGGTACACATTACAAATCAATGACTCACATTGCCTCGTACTTAACTGTGTGCACGACCCTGCAGAAACCCGCTAAAAATAGTGATCGCTCTGAACGATGCTTTGTGATGCACCGTTTCCATTGGGACTCTCTGGAGAGGTCAAGAGATACGTTAAAATGTCAACAGGGAGGGATCCGTTTCACCTCGTAGACATAATCGGTTGCGTGTGCGCGGTGGGGATGCACATGGCGGAATCCGGTCCACCTTGTTGTGTATTTTCGTACAATATGTGCCCTTGTGGGTGCAAATTATCGATTATCCGATAGTGACGTGAACCGTTCCTTAATTAGAGACGATATTTTCTCAAAAGCTCCGACTGCCACATGTATTTCCTCTCCGGAAAACGGTCGGGAATCCTAATACGATGGAAGTCCTGGATGCATTTCTGCAGCTCCTGCTCAGGAGTCATCTTCTCCTTGTTAGCTTTCCTCTTGGCGGCCTCACGTTCGCGGACTCCGAAGGTCCTGACGCGGAGCATGTCAGTTTTACGTCGCATCTCCGCCTGCTGCAGCATGTGAGCGGGTGCCTTGTGCATGGGTCGATCCAGGGACTGGATGTTGGGGCGTCGACTCACGGGACCGCGGATGACGGTCCCCTGCGGGGAGCTGGCCTCCGATTGGGTCTCGGAACAGGAAGTGGAGAGCTCGTTGAAGGAAGTGCCGCTTTCGCCCTCCCGTTCGCTTTTGTGGCTTTTGCAGCAGCAGTCGCAGTGTGAGGAAGACCACCGTGAAGGCCCACCTACGTGACACACAAACAAATTGCGTTTTTGGTTAATAAAACAACTGCATGATTTTTCTTGTCAGTCATATATAGTAGTGTCTTTGCCTCTATGGGGGAAGGCGGGGCTGCGACAGAATACACTCAGCAGAAGGGTGCAGCCTCGTGCTAAGGCACTATAGTAACAATTAGGAGTGAAAAGATTGATTCCACAGCCTTGACGTGGGAATATTTCCATTTCAAACCAAAACAAAGCAGCGCAATGAACTTTTGATGGTAAAAGTTGCCGACCCCTATGCTAACCCATCAAGAAATGCCAAGTTTCGGCCTCGAACACCTCTTAACCCTCCTCTTGCATTAGGGTCGGTAATGGTAATGGTAATGGTTTTATTTCATTTGAACATGCATCAGATTACAATTGAGTGCATCCCATAATCAGTTCACAGTTCCACATGTCCAAAAGGAGTAGGAAGAAGCAAAGCTTATTAAATCCTACCCCTCCATCTGGTACTTTTACAATCAGTAAAAGTTGCATTTGTTCACTTCCTGCTTTCTTAATATAATTTAAGTATAATTTTATAATTTAATTTAAAATAATTTATTTTTTAATTTTTATTTAATTAATATATATATATATACATATATACATATATATATATATAATTTTATTTATTTATTTTCTGTTATTTTTTTATTTCTTGATTTTTTTGGGGTGATTTGAGGTTATTTTACGAGCTGATATGACCATCCAATAACATAATGGGTACCATGGTAAGTGTCAATATAGTGATATATATAGCACATCATGACTGGTTCAAGACTCTTCATCCTTGTATTTAGCAAACATCAAATCCTACCCCTCCATCTGGTACTTTTACAATCAGTAACTGTTACATTTTTTTTTTTTGTATAATAATGCACCTCGTACAGAAGTAACGTATGAGGTGATTACAGGTGATTACGAGGTTTTACATTTTAATGCATAAAAAGAATCACATAACATTTGTTTATAGCATCAAGGCTTTTTTGACTTTGTCAGGAAACTCTATTTCAACAAAATAAAACCAAAAAAATATATATTTTTACTACATTTTAAAACGGTCTGGTTGAAATTATGACCACTGTATTGTTAGGGTGGGTTTGGAGCCGGTTATAATAATATGACTATAAAGCAATATTTTGAGCCCCAACTGAAATCATAAGTGTACAATTAGCCAATACAATGACAACCAGCTCCTCTTCTCATCATGTAAGCTTCAGGGGATTCTCATTTTGACCGCTTTTCCAGTATACCAGCAGAAAAACAAGGTCCAGACATGTGAGGTGAATTCACTCATTTGACTGATGGCTGATTTCACATTTACAATTTGGATCATGGAAAGAATGGCAAGAAGTACAGTGAACCAAGATCTGGACCTGTTCTGCTTTTTCATTTCACTTTATACTAAAGTTCTGTTGCTGAAAACAATCACTTTTTCTACCTTTTCTTCACATTAATATATATGGGTCAAAATTCACCCCAACACCATAGATGTTTCTTTAGTGATTCATACTAAAATGAGAAAATAAATCAAACTAATTGATTGATTAATTGATTGATTGACTGAAGAGATATATATAGATATATAGAGATACTTTTTATCTGACTGCTGTGCCCCACCCCCGCTTTTTGTCATGTTTTAACTGTGTATTAACGAATGAATGTTGTATTTTGGTGTGTCTTCTACTCTGTTTACTTCGCAGTCGGGTCTGGCACCAATTAATCACGCTTTAACTCATGTTTTAACTTCGTATAAACTAATGAATGTTGTATTTTAACATATTTTTTACTGTGTTTACTCGTTTTTATTCAACTCCATTCTTCTGTAAAGTGTCTTTGAGTATTTTGAAAAGTGCTATACAAATAAAATGAATTATTATTATATTATTATTAGATTCTATAGCCTTCAGTAATAGCCAGGTAACAAAAGAACCTTCAACTTATGAATATGGTTCTTTTGAGGTTCATTTGACCATTTTTGGAAATTGAAATGGAGGGGTATAGTGACAAAAAAAGGCCTCCATGCCCACACCAAAAGTATTAAAACCAATATTTTCATGGATGAGGAAGCCTAAGAAGGTAACCAAGACATGAGAGGCAAATTTGATGGTTATTGTTTTTAGTGTATTTTATACAGTAAACCTCGGATATATCGGACTCGGATATATCGGAAATTCGCTCACAACGGACAGATAAAAAAGAACCAATTTTTCTGTAATGCATTTCCAATAAAAATTCATTGCATATATCGGATTTTTTATAACGGATTTCGCCTATTTCGGACAAAATCTCCAGTCCCGTTCCAATGCATTTCCATTAAATTTCCCTCGCATATATCAGATGGCCGCATCGTGGCGCTCCGATTCGCCGAATCGTGACAGGCCGCTATACGACGTCATTTGCAGCGTTTGCAGCGTTGCCTGCGCGTCCAGGTACATTGGAAACATAGTCAAGGAAGTGCCTTTTTATAACGGATAAAATCCGATTTACGCATATACCGGATATAAATCCGATATATGCGTAAAACGGACATTTTCCGGTATACGCATATAACGGATTTCGCTTATATCGGACAAAACCAGTGGGAACAATTGAATCCGATATATCCGAGGTTTACTGTAGCTGATTTAATACATGGGTCAAAACCGACCCGTTAACATAAGACATGATACCAGAAAGCTAACACAAGAGGAATGCTAATGGCTTTTTCCCAGTGTGACGATACAACCTCAATAGCAATGATATCACTCAGGGAGTAATAATTTGTCCATTAGCGCCTTCTGAGCAGAGTTCAAGAAGTGTGTGTGTGTGTGGGGGGGGGGGGGGGGGGGGGGGGGATTTTAACCTCTCTGCATTCACTGTATAATGACCTTACCCCCGATGCAATGATTGCATTGAGACGATAGTGAGAGAGTCACTAACAGCTTTTTAATGGCTAATCCATGAGCAAAGAGGCCAATCAGCTCACCAATTTCCCTCCGCGGAAAAAAGAAAAAAAAAAAGAAATCAGTCGAGTCCTGCAGACGAGCAGCACTCCGCAAATGGATGCAGGCGCTTTAGTGAGGAGGGTTATTGTGGGTATTGTTTCTAAATGGGTGGAGGCTTGAGTCCGGAGGAGTGGTGGGTGGAAGTCCATTTAGGAAACACGCCAACGTAATAATAGCCGCATGAAATGTTTTGTCCGGGCAAAAGAATGAATTGTATGAAAGAGACTAGAAATCAACTGAAGTTACATAATTGCTGCTGTTGTTTGATTATCATCCATTTTTACCAACAAATTGATGGATAATGGATGACATTGCATGTAGGTATTTTATAATACTTATAATATTGCAACTGCAGTATAAATGTCATGATTTGGTTTGCTTTTTATCGTATTGGGTCTCTCAACCGGTCTTACCCTCACAACAGACATTTTCCCATGGTCATGAAGTACTTTTATCCAAGTTATCTGTGAAATACCAAAGAGGAATCGAAAGCTGTATGTTTAAAACTGTCTAATCAATATTTCAATGTAATGTTTGACTAGAAACCTACCCATGATGCATCCACTTGCGACTGATGGTAACTGCGAATGTTTAATGGTTTAATGGTTTCATTTCATTTGAACATCAGATTACAACTGAGTGCATCCCATAATCAGTTCACAGTTCCACATGTCCAAAAGGAGTAGGAAGAAGCCTCCATCTGGTACTTTTACAATCAGTAACTGTTACATTTGTTCACTTCCTGCCTTTCTAATATAATTTAAGTTGTATTTATTTTTATTTTATTAATTTTTATTTGTATTTATTTGTATTTGTATTTTATTTGTATTTGTATTTATATATATATATATATATAATATTTTTTTATTTATTTTCTATTATTTTATTTATTGATTGATTGATTTTTTTAGGTGATTTGAGGTTATTTTACAAGGTTTACAAGGTATTTGAAGTTTAAGTATTTGTGATTTTAGAAATAAGGAGTTAGTATGTTCTCTGTAGGCGGCATTATGAATTATCCTTACTGACCTTTTTTGCAGTACATTTAGCGAGTGAAGATTGCTTTTATAGTTACTATAGTTTAAGAACAATGATGAGATGAAAGAACGTGGAAAAGTCTATTTGTGGCAGCATCATCTCCAAGCACACAATTGTGGTGCATTCAAGGACCCCTAGGAAGAAACACTCAGCAAAACATCCATCCATCCATTTTTTTTTGCCACTTTAGGGTCGCGGGGGTATGCTGGAGCCTATCCCAGCTGACTTTGGTAGAGAGGCGGGGTACACCCTGGACTGGTGGCCAGCCAATCACAGGGCACATATAGACAAACAACCGTTCACACTCACATTCATACCTATGGACAATTTGGAGTCAAATATGGGAGGAAACCGGAGTACTCTGAGAAAATCCACACATGCACGGGGAGAACATGGAAACTCCACACAGTAATGCCCAAACGGAGGAATCAAACCCAGGTCTCCTGACTGTGTGGCCAACATGCTCACCACAATGAAACAAAAAAGTCTCCAACCTTCTCCTAAAAGTCAGAAAACGATAAAGATAACCTGGGGCTGCACGGCGGTCGAGTGGTTAGTGCGCAGACCTCACAGTTAGGAGACCTGAGTTCAATTCCACCCTCGGCCATCTCTGTGTGGAGTTTGCATGTTCTCCCCGTGCATGCGTGGGTTTTCTCCCACATTCCAAAAACATGCTAGGTTAATTAGCGACTCCAAATTGTCCATAGGTATGAATGTGAGTGTGAATGGTTGTTTGTCTATATGTGCCCTGTGATTGGCTGGCCACCAGTCCAGGGTGTACCCCACCGCCTCTCACCTGAAGACAGCTGGGATAGGCTCCAGCACCCCCGTGACCCTTGTGAGGATAAGCGGTAGAAAATGAATGAATGAATGTATCCTGTACGCGTGGGTACGTTTAACCAAGTGGGCGTGTACGCTTTGGTATCTTTTCAGGGAAGTCATTGATTTCCGTGTCTTGGTTCTCAGATCCATACAGCCTCTCTTAAGAGATCCTGTTACCACCAGCACATTAAAAAACTGGAGCTGGTCTTCACGGCAGACTTCCGCACTTCTCATAAGTAACAATGGTGGAGAGGGATGAGGCCATGCAACTTAAGCTCCATCTTTAATGAGAGCGTCAATGCTCCTTTCTGACAGAGGAGAAGAAGAAGCTCATTCTATGCAAATTCACCAGCATGGATGCTCATTAAAGTGACGTGTATTTCTTCTAAATGGCAGAAAAGTAGGACATGATGCCGACTGACAAACGTAAATGTCACTAGGTTTGTTTGCTTGCTTCAAAACGAACACGACTTTTCCGTACGGTTATTAAAGGTTAAATATTCTGCCTCTTCAGATGCAAAACATGACGTTGGTGGAAGAAAAAAAAAAAGAAGGTGACAGTGGATGCTGCAGCTAGGCGGATTCTAGAGTTGATATTTTTCAGTTTTCACAAATATCTGTTTTTTTTGTTGCGAGTTAATGTAGGAAGAAGCAAAGCTTATAAAATCGTACCCCTCCATCTGGTACTTTTACAATCAGTAACTGTTATATTTGTTCACTTCCTGCTTTCCTAATATATATTTCTTTATTTTTATTTTTATTTTTATTTTTATTTTTATTTTTATTTTTATTTTTATTTTTATTTTTATTTTTATTTTTATTTTTATTTTTATTTTTATTTTTATTTTTATTTTTATTTTTATTTTTAATTTTATTTTATTTTTATTTTTATTTTTATTTTTATTTTTATTTTTATTTTTATTTTTATTTTTATTTTTATTTTTATTTTTATTTTTATTTTTATTTTTATTTTTATTTTTATTTTTATTTTTATTTTTATTTTTATTAATTTTTAATTTTTAATTTTTAATTTTTAATTTTTAATTTTTAATTTTTAATTTTTAATTTTTAATTTTTAATTTTTAATTTTTAATTTTTAATATATTAATTATTATTTCATCTATTTATTTATTTTCTATTATTTTATTGATTGATTGATTGATTTTTTTAGGTGATTTGAGGTTTTACGAGGTGCAATGACCATACAATGACATAATGGGTACCATAGAAAGTGTCAATATGTCATATAATATAATAATATATTAAAATATATTAATTAATATAATAATATAATATATACAGCACATCATGACTGGTTCAAGACTCTTCATCCTTGTATTTAGCAAACATCAACTGCTTGTATTGTTTCTTGTGATGTATTTGTGATTTTAGAAACAAGGAGTTAGTATGTTCTCTGTAGGCGGCATTGTGAATTATCCTTACTGGCCTTTTTTGCAGTACATTTAGCGAGTGAAGATTGCTTTTATAGTTATTAGCCCATATTTCCACACAATAAGTAAGATATGGTAGAACCAGAGAGCAATAAAGAGTGTGGAGTGATTTCTGATTGAGAACAAATTTTGCTTTGCTCAATATTGAACAATGCTCAAAGATTGTTGGGACACACACTAGTCAAAGTTTTAGTTTGTTGGAATGGGCTACTAGCCTTCGGGGTACCTTTATTCGAACAATGTACAAGGTACATTATAAAAAAAAAACACCTTAAACTGTATTATGGAAAGCAGGAAGTGAACAAATGTAACCTCAAATCACCTAAAAAAAATCAATCAATAAATAAAATAATAGAAAATAAATAAATAAATAAAATAATAATAAAACAATATATAAAATATAAATACAAATAAAAATTAATAAAATAAAACATAAAAAACCTAAAAATTATATTAGGAAAGCAGGAAGTGAACAAATATTACTGTTACTGTTATATTACTGTTACTGATAGTTACTGATTGTAAAAGTACCAGATGGAGGGGTAGGATTTAATAAGCTTTGCTTCTTCCTACTCCTTTTGGACATGTGGAACTGTGAACTGATTATGGGATGCATTCAATTGTAATCTGATGCATGTTCAAATGAAATAAAACCATTACCATTATCATTTATTTGGCAGGTAAATTGCAAATGCCCCCAGCCGTCTTGTGTTCTCTTGTCCTGTATTCACACAAATACATTTCAGCTTCTCACAGCCTTGGGAGGAGTGTAGTTTACATGCTTGTTAGCTTAGGAATTAGGTCAGCGTGCCCTTGTAGCGGAGGGGGGAAAGAAATTTGGCTTGTCTGGTAAAGTGACCCAACTAATAGAAAGAAATCCGTTTGACTGTCCTATTTGCTGCCCAAGCATCTCTTCAGCAGTTTTAACTGATTGTCAGCCAACATGGAGTCTTGTGATATTTGCATACATTTGAATTTGTCAATATAAAGTGCTTACACTCAGCCGACCTAAACAATCCCAGCGCTGACAGTACCACATGCAAGCACAGGAGTCATCAGTACTTGACCTATAATCCACAACCATCTCTTACTCCTTTGTGGTCGAAACCCAAATGATATACCCCCTCCAACATGAACACTGAAGGCAGCCATATTACCATAAAACTATTCTTAAAGGGATTCTTCCTAGAGCAGGGGTCTCAAACAAAGGGTCTGGGTGAGGCTGGGCCGCATCAGGTTAAAAAAAAATTAAATACACACACACACATATATATATATATATATATAATAAAAATAATAGGAAATATTAATTATATATATATATATATATATATATATATATATATATATATATATATATATATATATATATATATATATATATATATATATATATATATATATATATATATATATATATATATATATATATATATATATATATATATATATATATATATATATATAATATTATGCTTCAATGCTTCAAATTCAATGCTTCTGCTATACCCTCCACTTTTTCAGTGCTTTGGTTCTTTGCAAAAGCTCTGATAAAATATTAAATTATAATAAATCATTATAAATTATTATAAATTATAATAAATTATTATTATATTTTTTATTAAATTATTAAATTATTAAATTATTAAATTATTAAATTATTAAATTATTAAATTATTAAATTATTAAATTATTAAATACATGTTTCATGTTAATTTTTATTTTTTGACACAAAATAAGATGGAAAAATAAATAAGCAAATCAAAAAACAAATTAAACAAATTAAACTTTCATATCAAGGCAGGGGCCTCAAACTAGCGTCCCGCGGGCCAAATCTGTGAGTTTGAGACCCCTGTCCTAGAGGGTGCCAACAATGGAACGTACTGCAAGCGTTATATCCAGTCTTATCCTGCTACGTAAGCTACGCCAACTTAATACACAAACTAGTTACTAATGTTACTAGTTAGACTTTGTCAGCTAATGATAGCACTTTGGCAAGGTTTTGTAAATAACATTCAACAGCCAGTCAAATCAGTTATCACTGAGTCATCCCTCATCATATTGAGGTTCAAATTTCCGGGCTTTCAGGCAAATCTTTCTACAGCCCGTGTAATGTCTTTCAAGTAAGTGTAACATCATTACTCTTGGTAATCGGACAATAAAATACATACAGTGGTCCCTCACGACATCGTGGTTCACCTTTTGCGGATTCTCTGATTTTTTAAAGTGCATTTTTTAAAAACAGCGTATCAATGTGCATTGTGTTCTGCATTCTTGTGGTGTATTAGAGCAATGTATCAGTGCTCTGTTGTAAGTGTTTGTTACTGTATGATGATGGCAGAAACAATCATTTAAGTTAAACAAGTATACAAAAATGCCACAGCCAAATGGCAGCAGGACGAGGCATGAATATGTGTGAGTCACCTAATTTCTTGTGTCCATGGTCGATGGATGGTGTCGATGGATCATTAAAATTCTAACAAAATCTGAACTTTGAGACATTTAAATAATATAATAAATAATAAATAATAAATAATAAATAATAAATAATAAATAATAAATAATAAATAATAAATAATAAATAATAAATAATAAATAATAAATAATAAATAATAAATAATAAATAATAAATAATAAATAATAAATAATAAATAATAAATTAAAATAAACATAAAAGTTTATTTTTTAAAGAGTTTTAACAAGAATGGAATATGAGCGAATGTTAATACCTGCCTGAGAAATGTGTATTGTGAGGGGGGTTTACAGCCTTAAAAAGAAATTTTGCCCTTCATTTACAATTTACAATTGAACAATTACAATGTCAAACGTGAACACATATTTATTTCACTTTTCTGTGCCTTATAACGCCAGAAAACAAGTTAATATGAGTTAGCTAACGATGCACATCACCTATTTCGACTACAAAGCCCTGTAACAATGTTTTATGGTTTTATATACATACATGCTGTGATCATGCATGAACAAGTACATAGATGATAACATGTAATACTTATTTTGTGTTTTTTTGAGCACCGTTAGGTAGCGTTACTATGGAGTAGAATATTGCTGTCGCTTGGTTAATACAGAGGTCGGTTATGGAAATGGAACACTGTTATTTTGAAAGTTTTTTATGTTAGGGTTTAAGCTAAGTAGCTGTGTCGCAATGACTTGCATTTTAGCTAGCTCATATTAACTAGTTCTGATGTGTTATAATGCACAGAAAAGCGAAATAAATATGTGTTCATGTTTCACATAAGGATTGTGAATGATGGGCATAATTATTTTTAAAAAAGCGCAATTCCCATTTAAGACATATAATTATTGTAAACTAAAAAGTTGGTTACTTTGCGGATTTTTTAAATAATTTTCTTATAAAATATTTGTATAATTTTTTTATAATTTATAATTATAATAATAATTTCACTTATTACAGGCTATTTTGGGAACATATCCCCTCGATAAATGAGGGAACACTGTACACAGAAATGTCATATGGGAAGCACTTGCGATACCACTGCATCCTGAAGGTGCTTGTCACAGCCATCCTTCCATAGAGAAAAAGGCAAGAACGCATGTGTTTTCCAGTTCATAAAAAAATGAATAAATAGGACTCAGAAGTCTTTGAAAATAATTTAAAGATTTTTTTTTTAAAGGAAAAGTGAATTCTTTATCTTGTTATGCTGATGAGCAATGAGAAATCTGCATTAACATAAAAAAAAAAACTCCAAAAGAGGTCACTGCCATAGTTTGAAGATGAACTATATCAGCAAGTTGAAGTATTTGTGATTTTAGAAATAAGGAGTTAGTATGTTCTCTGTAGGTGGCATTATGAATTATCCTTACTGGCCTTTTTTGCAGTACATTTAGTTTGAGTGAAGATTGCTTTTATAGTTATTAGCCCATATTTCCACACAATAAGTAAGATATGGTAGAACCAGAGAGCAATAAAGAGTGTGGAGTGATTTAAGTACATTTAAATGGAAGCCAATGGCTTTCTTGAAGTCAGTCTTAAAGTCGAGGGTCACATTTTAGAGGATCATCAGTCATGTGATGCATAATTCTGTGACATTGAAAAGATCAGCTTTCAATGATTGATTCAAATGTGTACGTTTTTCCGTCGAGTCTGCACATTTTCAATATAAACTATTTACTGCCAAGGTGAGCCGGTGTGTCTACTTGAGCTGATGTAGTGCAAAATGGCAGCGTCACACAGCCGTGACTTACTTCTGACCATTTCTCTGCACAGGTGCTCCATCAGAAGCAGATGAGTTATTCATGGCACCATCCATCTCTTGTAGGCATCGCCAATCCATTCTGACTCCAAACAGGCTCCCTTCCTCAGCCCAATCTCTGCCTTCATTACAGCCTGGCAGCAGATGACGATGCTGCGCTCTCTCCACGCCACTTCGTAGCCCAGGGATCTCAAACATGCGGCCCGCGGGCCAAATATGGCCCGCAGGACACTAGTTTGAGGCCCCCGCCTTGATATGAAAGGTTAATATTAGTGCGGCCCGCGCAAGTTTGATATGGATGCTGTATGGTATCATGTACCCAGAAAAAATTATTATGTTTGATTAATGTTCATGTTAAAGGTTAAATAACTGTTAATAGCTATTCTCCCTATCCGTGTGGAAGTGGTAAGTTTTTGGCTATTTAAGTTTAAAGGAAATAACTTGAAGGCTACCGTTTACGTCACTAGCTCTCTAGTTTGCGAGTTAGCATGTGTCTCAAGACCCTGCAGTTGCGCAATATGTTGTAAATAAAAAAAGTATAAATGTGACTATAGTCGTGTTTTGTCATGTCTACAGGGCTCTAATAATGCTTTGTTCATTTTAATCTGAAAAAAAAACAATTTGTCTACCCACCAACTATATGTGGTTTCTTAAGTTTTTATTATTATTATTATTATTATTATTATTATTTATTACTGATTGATTGATTTTCCTTATTCTTGATTTGTTTATTTTTTTTCATCTCATTTTGTGTAGAAAAATAAAAATTAAGATATTTGAGAACAGTGGAATGTTTTATCAGAGCTTTTATTGTAGAAAATTGGAACCAAAGCGAAGTTTTTTAAATTTTTTGTTTTTAATAAATGCGTTTTTTGGGGGGGGGAAACCTGATGCGGCCCAGTCTCACCCAGACCCGAGCTCCAGTGGCCCCCAAGTAAATTGAGTTTGAGACCCCTGTCGAAGCCATTGTAAAAGACAACAAACCAGTGAGATGCTACACATCCTATTTAACTTTGATTAACCAGCATTCAAACGAGATTCCCAGTCATCTCTCCGGGGCGGCTGAAGACAGGGAAATATTTTGGGATCCCAGATTGCTTTTTAATTAGCCAACACCGTCCATTTTCCTCAGAGATAATTAGCGATAAGAAAACTGTCCCCAGATGCCAGCTGGGAGTTTGGAATTGTTAGCCCAAACAAGAATAATATCAGCACCACCGATGTTCTTATAGTGCAGAATGACCTAGTTTTTGTGATGAATAACCTTATCCACAATCCCACTGGATGCTGTCAAGATGCTGCTACCAGAGGAGCATTATTAGGCTGGATTTACACAGCGGGTCCTGCTTAATACAGAGCTTCTACCTTCCTACTTTATCGTTTAATTTACATCTACTTTCAGGTTGTTACTGCACACCTGACACAAGCCACTACGCAGTGATACGGGATGCAGAACATCCATATCATTGGTGACAAGACAGAAGTACACAAGCAAAATATATATATATATATATAAAATAAAAAAAATATATATATAATAAAAATATTAGTAAATATTAATTATATTAAATATTAATGCATATATATATATATATATATATATATAATAAAATAGTCTTCAATGCTTCTGCTATACCCTCCACTTTGTCAGTGCTTTGGTTCTTTGCAAAAGCTCTGATCAAATATTAAATTATAATAAATTATTATAAATTATTATAAATTATTTTTTATTTATTATTAAATTATTAAATAAATGTTTAATGTAATTTTTTATTTTTCGACACGAAATAAGATGGAAAAATAAATAAGCAAATCAAAAAACAAATGAAACAAGTGAAACAAATTAACAAATTAATTTGTATTTATTATTAAACAATTAAATAAATGTTTAATGTTAATTTTTATTTTTTGACACAAAATAACATGGAAAAATAAATAAGCTAATCAAAAAACAAATGAAACAAATGAAACAAATGAAACAAATGAAACAAATGAAACTATTTATTTTTTATTAAATTATTAAATAAATGTTTAATGTTAATTTTTATTTTTCAACACAAAATAAGATGGAAAAATAAATAAGCAAATCAAAAAACAAATTAAACAACGGGCCGTGGGTTTGAGACCCCTGATATACATGGACCCAAATATTCTAACTGCATTCGATTTATTTGCGCAAACAGAAAGAATACACCTCATTCCGAAAGAAAAGTGCCAATGTGAATGAACATATAATCGGATTCACAGGGATGGAATATTCCTTTTCCCAATCCGATTGAGGTATCTTGTACTCGCTCAAACTGAAAGTTGTCAGGGTGCCTTCTTCTTTGTGTTGTTTTTCTTCTTCTGTTGATATAGCCTCCATTCTTACTTATGATAATAAATAATAAATAATAAATAATAAATAATAAATAATAAATAATAAATAATAAATAATAAATAATAAATAATAAATAATAAATAATAAATAATAAATAATAAATAATAAATAATAAATAATAAATAATAAATAATAAATAATAAATAATAATAGTCTACTTTATACTTTTTTATACTACGTAATACTTTTTATATAAGTCCATTCATTCATTCATTTTCTACCGCTTTTCCTCACGAAGGGGTGCTGGAGCCTATCCCAGCTGTCTTCGGGCGAGAGGCGGGGTACACCCTGTACTGGTCGCCAGCCAATCACAGGGCACATATAGACAAACAACCATTCACACTCACATTCATACCTATGGGCAATTTGGACATGACAAAACACGACTATAATCACATTTATACTTTTTTTATTTACAACATATTGCGCAACTGCAGGGTCTTGAGACACATGCTAACTCGCAAACTAGAGAGCTAGCGACCTAAACGGTAGCCTTCAAGTTATTTCCTTTAAACTTAAATAGCCAAAAACTTACCACTTCCACACGGATAGGGAGGATAACTATTAACAGTTATTTAACCTTTAACATGAACATTAATCAAACGTAATAATTTTTTCTGGGTACATGATACCATACAGCATCCATATCAAACTTGTGCCGGCTGCACTAACATTAAACTTTCATATCAAGGCGGGGGCCTCAAACTACCCCTGATATAGAGAATATACACTCCATCTTGCTAGTGACATATTTGTTCTTGCTTGTCATGTTTTTTGTTCACTTTGTGTCACACACAGCATGCTTAAAAATTGCTGCCACATGCGTCATAGCCAGTTATGCAAATGAGACATTAGACATCACTGACATCACAAATAGATTACAGTGACAGTCATCAAACAACTGTCAAGTGGCTGAGAAAAATAGCTGAAAATATAATTTAGGAATAACGGATGTGTCTTATATAGGGGTTAATACAGTAATATTTCTCAGGTCAGGGCTCGACAATAACGATGTACCGATGGCCCGGGGCAAGTTGAAACAAAATTCGGGCAAGTAAATCCAATCAGTGATATTCCCGTCGGGCAAGTGCACTTTGGCATTCCATACTGCCAAGAGTTTTTTTTAAAGTGGTTCTTGTTGGGTGTTGGTAAAACACGGACTGCGTAATTCTGGTGGTAATTTGCAAACCAATCCTTGCAAATCTTGAAATGGACCAATCAGAATTGTTTATTTAGACCGCGGCCCGTAGTCCACAGTCCGCGTTTTACTTGTTTGCGATCAACCAATCAGCGATGGTTTGACTAGGAAAACATCTATCATGGCGTCCCTGCCAACATGATCTAATTCTTCAACAACTTTTGAAGGAAAATACCAAAAAGTGATGAAACAGTGCCTCCTAAACAAGTATTTTATTACTGCTTCACTTCTCTCTCCCCCATGGCCAGGCCTTATTTGTTTTTTGATTTGCTTATTTATTTTTCCATCTTATTTTGTGTCAAAAAATAAAAATTAACATTAAACATTTATTTAATAATTTAATAATGAATAAAAATTAATTTGTTCATTTGTTTCATTTGTTTGTTGATTTGCTTATTTATTTTTCCATCTTTTTTTGTGTCAAAAAATAAAAATTAACATTAAACATTCATTTAATAATTTAATAATGAATAAAAATTAATTTGTTCATTGTTTCATTTGTTTTTTGATTTGCGTATTTATTTTTCCATCTTATTTTGTGTAAAAAAATAAAATTAACCTTAAACATTTATTTAATAATTTAATAACAAATAAAAATGTATTTGTTCATTTGTTTCATTTGTTTTTTTTATTTGCTTATTTATTTTCCCATCTTATTTTGTGTCGAAAAATAAAAATTAACATTAAACATTTATTTAATAATTTAATAATAAATAAAAATTAATTTGTTCATTTGTTTCACTTGTTTCATTTGTTTTTTTTTTATTTGCTTATTTATTTTTCCATCTTATTTTGTGTCGAAAACCCAAAATTAACATTAAACATTTATTTAATAATTTAATAATAAATAAAAAAATAATTTGTTTCACTTGTTTCATTTGTTTTTTTTATTTGCTTATTTATTTTTCCATCTTATTTTGTGTCGAAAAATAAAAATTAACATTAAACATTTATTTAATAATTTAATAATAAATAAAAATTAATTTGTTCATTTGTTTCACTTGTTTCATTTGTTTTTTTATTTGCTTATCTATTTTTCCATCTTATTTGGTGTCGAAAAATAAAAATTAACATCAAACATTTATTTAATAATTTTATAATAAATAAAACTTAATTTATAATTATTTATAATAATTTATTATAATTTAATATTTTATCAGAGCTTTTGCAAAGAACCAAAGCACTGAAAAAGTGGAGGGTATAGCAGAAGCATTGAAGACTATTATATTCTACATATATTTATTAATATTTAATATAATTAATATTTATTAATATTTGTAGTATATTTTTATTTATTTATATATATATATATATATATATTTTTTTTTTACCTGACTCTTGCCCAGCCTCACCCAGACCTTAAATTGAGTTTGAGACCCCTGCTTTACAGAGTCGATTTGAAAGCCCAAATCCTTGCTATACCAATGATGCTCTAACTAAAAAAAAAAAAGGCTGTAACAATAAGCCCATTCTTTTGATGCCCTCTACAGAAAGATCCACTTAGTCCGTCAGTAGATGCATTCTTGGTTTAGGACCGCCCGCCCTAGGTCAGCCACTGTCCCACATTTGGAATCAGGTTACAGTATTAGAAAGTGGATGCAAGGCTCTTGTGCTGCTCTCTTCTCCACCACAAGATCTGTTTGTGGATTCGGTGTCGCGCATCCCACCATCGCCCGGATGGGATGCTCCCGCTCGCCACTCCTCCCAGACTCAATGAATTTTGCTTGTCAGATATGTACTTCAATTCTATTTTTGCTCCCAGCTCCCTCTGTCTTTTTTTTTCTGCCTCACTTCTCTCTCCCCCATGGCCAGGCCTCATGCAACTTTTACTCCCTCATCCCGCCTGCTCATACGCTCTGGCCTCCATCTGTTTGCCTTGCTGTGTTGCTTTGAAATGATTTGCCTTTCTTTCTTTATTTCCCCCTTACTGTTACATCGTGCGGCATGGTGGTTGAGTGGTTATCGCGCAGACCAGGGTTCAATTCCACCCTCGGCCCTCTCTGTGTGGAGTTTGCATGTTGTCCCTGTGCATGCCTGGGTTTTCTCCGGGTACTCCGGTTTCCTCCCACATTCCAAAAACATGCTAGGTTAATTGGCGACTCCAAATTGTCCATAGGTATGAATGTGAGTGTGAATGGTTGTTTGTCTATATGTGCCCTGTGATTGGCTGGCCACCACACCAGGGTGTACCCCGCCTCTCACCCAAAGAGAGCTGGGATAGGCTCCAGCACCCCCGCGACCCTCGTAAGGAAAAGCGGTAGAAAATGAATGAATGTTCCATCGTTTCCTTGAGCAACTGTAAAAAAGCTCCCCCGTCCCCGTCCCATGCCAGCTTTCCAGGGCATCCAGTTCATGCATGAGGAATGGGCTTCACATGTACGGGTACAGTACACTCCTAGATGCTTACTTTCTCTCTTCCCTGTACCTCCAACCTGAACCCTGAAACTAGGTTGTTCTTGCTGAATTCCAAAGGGAAGCATTCAGAACAATGAACAAAGTGATTTTTAATTGGCCATATGCTTCAACTGTTCCCTGCAAATAAGCCATATCTGAAGCTAATTCTGGCATTTGCTAATGAATGAACACCAAATAAAAAGTGCTGCTGATACAAGAGAATGCAGCATCAACAAATTAATTCATTCATTCATTCATTTTCTACCGCTTATCTTAAACGAGGGTGGCGGGGGTGCTGGAGCCTATCCCAGCTGTCTTCGGGCGAAATGCTCCAGTGATGAAAAATGGTAAATTACAGTTTTATGTGGCGATCTTTTGCATACAAACAAAGCCATCCATCCATTTTCTATACCGCTTATCTTCATGCTGGAGCCTATCCCAGTCTGGGTACACCCTGGACTGGTGGCCAGCCAATTACAGGGCACATATAGACAAACAACCATTCACACTCACATTCATACCTATGGACAATTTGGAGTCGCCAATTAACCTAGCATGTTTTTGGAATGTCGGAGGAAACCGGAGTACCCGGAGAAAACCCATGTATGCACGTGGAGAACATGCAAACTCCACACAGAGATGGCCGAGGGTGGAATTGAACCCAGGTCTCCTAGGTGTGAGGTATGCACACTAACCACACGAACACCGTGCAGCCTAATTTTGTTATCGAACAATCATTCATTCATTCATTTTCTACCGTTTTTCCTCAAGAGGGTTGCAGGGGGTACTGGAGCCTATCCCAGCTGTCTTCAGGCGAGAGGCGGGGTACACCCTGGACTGGTGGCCAGCCAATCACAGGGCACATGTAGACAAACAACCATTCACACTCACATTCATACCTATGGACAATTTGGAGTCGCCAATTAACCTAGCATGTTTTTGGAATGTGGGAGGAAACCGGAGTACCCGGAGAAAACCCACGCATGCACGGGGAGAACATGCAAACTCCACACAGAGATGGCCATGGGTGGAATTGAACCCTGGTCTCCTAGCTGTGAGGCCTGCGCGCTAACCACTCAACCGCCGTGCCGCCCATGTTCAATGTTAATAAATGGAATATTTTTGTAATCGAAAGCCTGTTTATGACTTTCTAAATACATATTTTACCATTATTAGAGCCCCGTATACATGAAATAACACCCCTATAGTCACATTTACATTCAATTTGGAGTCGCTAATTAACCTAGCATGTTTTTGGAATGTGGGAAAAAAACGGAGTACCCGGAGAAAACCCACACATGCACGTGGAGAACATGTAAAATCCACACAGAGATGGTAGAGGGTGGAATTGAACTCGGGGTCTCCTAGATGCGAGGCTTGCGTGCTAACCACTCACCCGCATCAACAAATTCAATTTTTTCCTGCCCGCTAGTGCTATATAATTTATAGTCCCGGGCAGGCACAGTCATGGTAACGCATGACACACGTGTAGTGAAAGTGCAGCAGCAGTGTGACTCAACCCAACTGTGGCCTGTGGGCAAGTTTGACTACTTTCTTGGTCCCAAAACTCAAGTTTAAGTCAAGCACTGTAGGGGAAATAGAAGCGAAACCACAGTGTTTCCTCCTGGTGATATGAGTAAATGTTTTGCTTTCTACTTGCAGCCCTGGGCCACTTCATCAAGTGCACTTTCTCGGTCCAATGTCAGGCAGTACAGGAGATTTATAAAATGAGTACACTATATTTTCTCAAGGGACAACAATATATAAGTAAAACCTTGTTTTACTATCCTCTAGTGCTGTCACGAGATCTTCGATACTCAGCACTCACTGAGATGTTTGGCTGGCAAAGGAATAGTCGATCAATAGCGTTTGCAAAAGAAATGCTGCTCTTTGATAGTTGAAAAGCCAGCATTTCAGGAAATGCTGCAAACGTTTGACAGTACAAAATCGCCTGTGAGAAGATACATGTCACAAACGTCAGTTCCGCTGCTTTACAGCGAAAAATGACATATTAAAAGAAATATTGTTTTGTATTGAAGAAGTTGTAATTTTACAAAAATAACATGAATATTATAAGGGAAAATAACATCATTTTAGTAGTGTAAGGTTGTAATATGATATAAAATAAAACAACAAATAATGAAAGAACATGAAGTTGGGGAAAATGTTATAATATGGGAAATTCTGTTGAAATACTTAAAAAAAACTCAACAATGGAAAAAAAACTGTCATTTTACAAGAATAAAGTCGAAATATTAAGAGAAAAAGATATGTTCTAACAAAAAACAGATGCCATTTTATGAGAATGTACTAATAAAACTAATATTCTTAACTCTAATAATATTCTTAATTCTTAATATAATATTGAAAACCTATAATATTAGAAGAAAAATAATGCCATTTTAGTAGTGGAGAATTTAAGTATTAGTTAAGTATAGAATGTTAAGTATTAATAAAATATTAATACATATTAATATGAATATTATTTAAGTCAATATTATGACATAAACTAAATAAAGTTGTATTTTTTTGTAATATAAGTTTGGGAAAAAACGTGATATAAAATAAAATAAAATAAAATAAAATAAAATAAAATAAAATAAAATAAAATAAAATAAAATAAAATAAAATAAAATAAAATAAAATAAAATAAAATAAAATAAAATAAAATAAAATAAAATAAAATAAAATAAAATAAAATATCATTGGAATGAAGTCATAATATTAGGAGAAGTTGCAAAATGAAAAAAAGCAAAAACCAAAGTTTATAGTTTTTAGTTTTTAATATTATGACATAAACTAAATCAAGTTGTAATTTTTTGGAATATTAGTTTGGGAAAAACGTAATAAAATAAAATAAAATAAATAATATTAATATATAAATATATAAAATATAATGGAATAAAGTCATAATATTAGAGGGAGTTGCAAAATGAAAAAAAAGCAAAAACCAAAGTTTATTCTAACTATACTGTTAGTGTTTCAGCCATTCTCTTATCTAGTATAAATATAGTACACATCTTTAAGCTCTGAGGTACAAGTAAGAAACTGAAGGCTTATAAGTATAAAAAATACTTGTGAGGATTCCATTCCAAGGCACTCATGACAAGTGTGTGTGTGTGTGTGTGTGTGCGTGTGCGTGTGTGTGTGCGTGTGCGTGTGTGTGTGTGTGTGTGTGTGTGTGTGTGGACTTGACTCACGGTAGAAGATGTACTGTGCATAATTGGACCAGAGCCTGTCGTCCACGTAATGCCCAGTGGACGAGGAGGACGTCAGGGAGGAGTTGCAGGCCACGATGTGAAATCCACTCTCTGACAGCATGTCAAAGGCTCTCTCCAGGTGCTTGAACTTGAGGTAAAACCTGCACGTGTACCTGTCAGGAGGTCTGTCCGCGTCCCTGTTCTCGTTGAGCGCGTCCCCGAACACCTCCTTGGCCAAGCCGATCCTGCTGCTGATGAAGATCCTGGGCAACTTCCTAGCCTTGGAGTCGGAGTCGCTTTCTTTGCCTCCAGTGGGGCCCTTTAGAGCCACGGTGATGTATCCGTACCTCCTGTCCGGAGAGTAGGATGGATAAAACCTGTGATCGCTGCCCATGGACCCATCATCCAAATCGCTGTAGTCGTCTAGAATGAGTTTGGACTCCTCGGATGATAAAAGTTTGGCCAAATCTGGCAGCAGGAAGTACTCCGCCTCTCGTTTCAACCTCCCCCTCTCGGGGAAGTGGTCCGGGAGGACAACCTGCTTGTCCCTTAGGTAATCCAATACGTACCGAAACAAAAAACCATCCCTGTCGATGAAATAACGTCCTCTAAAGTCCCGGGACAGGTCATTCGAGGAGCCCTTCTTGTTGGAGAACAACTTCCCGAGAAGGGAATTCGGGAACGCTGTCAAGGTGGAATGCCGTGTGTAGTACACCTGTCCGCCCACGTTCAGCTCCAAAACATCGGATGTAGGACTCTGCACCGATCCGGGCTCTTTGGCGGGCTGCGTTTTACAGTTTTCGCTCATTTTCTCCACTTGAATCTTGCTTAGCAATGCGAGTCCTCGATGGGCGTCAGCGTCCCCGCAAGTTCATTCAAAGCGTGGGGTGCAAACACATACCGGTAAAGCAATCACTATGTGGATCTCCCGTGTAAATCCTTTAACCCCGTGCGTAAATGTGCACGGCCACGGCGCATCCTTTGTGAACACGATCGATGATCATAACCTCATCGTGTTACACGCATCCACGGCGATGGCAATGAGAGCAACGTAATCCGGTCTTCACCAACGACAAAGTAGAAGAGAAAAAAAATCCACTTTCTTACTCACGGTTCAAAAATCAGTGCGTAAAATTCAAGCTTGTTCTCTTTTTTTGAATGATGGAAGCTGCTCCTGTTGTATTATAGGAGATGCACGGAGAAGTGGATGCAAGTGGGACTCCGGCGCGCACCCACATCCCTCCAAAGTGCTGAGTGCGGCCAGCAGACGTTTAAGATCATGTTGATCCAAGCTGTGAAAGAGAGAGAGAGAGAGAGGGAGAGAATGGTCCAATAATGTCTTACATCATCTTAAAGACAAATGACATTTGCATGACAGGAAGCACAGGGATGTGTTTTTTTTTTTTTTAGATAGATAGATTTGTAATCCGGCAACCTTGCGCATTTTAATCCCTTCTCAGACTCTTTCATGTTTACATGTGGGAGAGAGAGAGAGAGAGAGAAAGTGGGAATGGGTGAGGACCCCAAGACTCATCACCAGTGACAGCTATGAGGGACCACATGCAGCTCCGGCCTCCATGCTGTCATTAAATATCTGGCTCACATTTGAAATGGATTCCAGTGAGAAAGCCAGACACTTCGCCTCTAACTCCTGAATCACTGAATTGGAAAACCGATCCGATCGGCATGATCGATTCCAAATTAGTCCTCATTTCAGCACCACGGACAGAAAGAGGCAGCTCCAAAATACTCAGTGGAACAGACGACTGTGTGATAAAGTACATTCACAGAGGACAACAGTATATTGATAAGACATGACGTGCAAGCACAGCATTCATATTTCATATTGAAAGTCCACCCACCACTTCATGGAGGACATTCATTCATTCATTCATTTTCTACCGCTTTTCCTCACGAGGGTCGCGTGGGGTGCTGGAGCCTATCCCAGCTGTCTTTGGGCGAGAGGCGGGGTTCACCCTGGACTGGTGGCCAGCCAATCACAGGGCACATATAGACAAACAACCATTCACACTCACATTCATACCTATGGACAATTTGGAGTCGCGAATTAACCTAACATGTTTTTGGAATGTGGGAGGAAACCGGAGTACCCGGAGAAAACCCACGCATGCACGGGGAGAACATGCAAACTCCACACAGAGATGTCCGAGAGTGGAATTGAACACACAGCTCTCCTAGCTGTGAGGTTTCATGGAGGACAGCTTTGTTAAAAAAAAAAACAAAAAACAGCAGGCTTCACTACACATCTTCAGCCTACAATTCTGCTAACTATTTGTTATGCTGGTTTTGCTAACATTTGTATGTCATCTGTGGCAGCCTTTATGCTGAACAAGTGTGCAAAAAGTGGATAAAGGACATAATAACTCTTCTAGGGAGCCACACACATATTAGCATTAAAGCTAAAGCTAAAAACA
The DNA here is from genome assembly GCF_030265055.1 of Doryrhamphus excisus. Lineage (NCBI taxonomy): Eukaryota > Metazoa > Chordata > Actinopteri > Syngnathiformes > Syngnathidae > Doryrhamphus > Doryrhamphus excisus. Next base: position 7,073,849 of record NC_080488.1, on the reverse strand, counting down.
CATACAACAGCGTGTTCCCGGTAGGGTTTACTAAAAGCACTTTTAAACGGTCTACTATAAACGGTCTAATATTAAGAGGAAAAAGTTTTAATTTTACAGTAATATTAATAGAGTGAAAATAACAACATTTTCGTAGCATAAAGTTGCTGTATATAACATATATGTATGTGTTCATTCCGCCACAGGAGATATGTCATGTTACACATATCGGTATCGGCTGATATCGTTATTGGAAATTGTATATATTATACATTGTATACTATTGTATAAACTGTATAATATTGGCATATCGGTTTTCGACAAAAAAGCCAATATCGGACATCCCTTGTTATAATATGATGAGAATAAAGTCAAAATATTAAGGGAAAAAGTTAAAATTTTACAGGAATAAGGTCATAACATTATGAGGAAAAATAACGCTGTTTTAGTAGCATAAATGCGTAATATGAGAAATAAAACAACAACAAAATTTGACTGTGGAAGTTCAAATAAAAAGTTCTAATATTGTATTTTGGGAAAATTAGGTCGGGGGAAAAGTGAAATATTGTGAGGATAAAGTCATAATTATGAAAACGTAATTTCCAAAGAGGCTGCACGGCGGGGAGTGGTTAGCGAGCAGACCTTGCAGATAGGAGACCTGAGTTCAATCCCATCCTCGGGGATCTCTGTGTGGAGACACAATTGGATTTACATTCCTTCAGCCGCCACCCAACTAGGAGACCTAGGTTCGATTCCCACCTTGGGCATTTCTGTGTGGAGTTTGCATGTTCTCCCCGTGCATGCGTGGGTTTTCTCCGGGTACTCCGGTTTCCTCCCACATTCCAAAAACATGCTAGGTTAATTGGCGACTCCAAATTGTCCATAGGTATGAATGTGAGTGTGAATGGTTGTTTGTCTATATGTGCCCTGTGATTGGCTGGCGACCAGTCCAGGGTGTACCCCACCACTCGCCTGAAGACAGCTGGGATAGGCTCCAGCACCCCCGCGACCCTCATGAGGATAAGCGGTAGAAAATGAATGAATGAATTTCCAGAGATTATTTAAGAGCAAAAATTTATAAAAAAAAGATTGAAGTTTGCTGAGATATATATCTTTAAATAACGCACATCACTTCTTAGCATAACCAAATATCCAAGTGGCCCTTGGTGGTCTTCATGCCTTCTAATAGGGAAGTGGACTTAAGCTTAATATGAAATGCTTAAATTAAAATTCTCTATCTAGTGGTGAAAAATGGTAAATTACAGTTTTACGTATGAGGCAATCTTTTGCATATAAACAAAACCATCCATCCATTTTCTATACCGCTTATCTTCATGAGATTCACCCGTCCCTGTCTGGGTACACCCTGGACTGGTGGCCAGCCAATCACAGGACACATATAGACAAACAACCATTCACACTCAAATTCATACCTATAGACAATTTGGAGTTGTCAATTAACCTAGCATGTTTTTGGAATGTGGGAGGAAACCGGAGTACCCGGAGAAAACCCACGCATGCACGGGGAGAACATGCAAACTCCACACAGAAATGCCTGAGGTGGGAATCGAACCTAGGTCTCCTAGTTGTGTGGCGGCTGAAGGAATGTAAATCCACTTGTGTGTGCATCTTCTGGATGAGAACGACACAGAGTGAAGGTCCGTTGTACATTTGGGATTTGTTTCTGTTTTTTTTTCATATGATTTTCATTAATTCATTCATTTTCTACCGCTTATCCTCCCCCAGGGTCGCAGGGGGGCTGGAGCCTATCCCAGCTGTCTTTGGGCGAGAGGCGGGGTACACCCTGGACTGGTCGCCAGCCAATCACAGGGCACATATAGACAAACAACCATTCACACTCACATTCATACCTATGGACAATTTGGAGTCGCCAATTAACCTAGCATGTTTTTGGAATGTGGGAGGAAACCGGAGTACCCGGAGAAAACCCACGCATGCACGGGGAGAACATGCAAACTCCACACAGAAATGCCCGAGGTGGGAATCGAACCCTGATCACACCAAATTGTTTTCAACTGATTTCACATAATTCTGTACCATGAATCGTTGTACCTTGGAAGAGGTTTGTTCTCTACTGAGTACTGTAAAACTAATCTAATCAAGTATACATTTATATACATAATCAAGTATACATTTAGACTATAGGGGAGGGTAAATATTTTGACTCGTGGGCCTCATTGAGTTAACAAAATTGTCCGGGGGACCAGAACATATAGTATTTAACACACGCTATGTTATGCTTATAATTTCCCTTGAATTATTTGTATCATTTGTTGGAATGTGGGAGGAAACCGGAGTACCCGGAGAAAACCCATGCATGCATGGGGAGAACATGGAAACTCCACAAAGAGATTAGCCGAGGGTGGAATTGAACCCTTGTCTCCTTGCTGTGAGGTCTGTGCGCTAACCACTCGACCGCCATGCAGCCCGATATATGATTTTGATTTCTGAAAACAGAAAAACAAAAGGAGGGACAAACCCGAGTCATATTATTCTGGATTATGGTGGCAGGATTACTCATGGGACTATGTAATTGCTTGGGGCCTTCTCTCATGGAATTTGCCACACAGCCATCAATATATAGCGAAAGTCAGATGAAGGGGGAAGGGGGGGTGATTAAACTAGCTATTTTATTAATAGGAAATATTGTATTATGTTTAGAGCTGTGTTGTTCATATATCCACAGCACTGATGATGGCGGAGCATCCTTGACTCCTGGTTGTGAGGAGGCAGCGGTCACGCTTTGCCCTGTTAATTCCGAGTACATTGTGCTGGAGAAGGGTTGCTAAGCAGCCACAGGGGGACTGAGTGGGATTCAAACAGTCGGGATTTAGAGCAACACCACCATGCAATTTTTTTTTTCTGTGCTGCAGGTTTTTCCTGCTTGTGTTTGAGGAAAGGCGGTTATTATTGAGTGTTTTTGCATTGAGTTATATTTGTTTGACAAATGAATGTGTTTAATTTCCTTTCCTCTTGTGATCACTTTATTCATGTGCTTCCACTCTTAGGTTAGAGTGTATCACTTGGAAGCGGTTGAATTTCATGCAACTTCAGCATGAATAATGTAAGACAATATGCCCCCCCCCCCACCTGGGAGTGATGTAAGAAAATCAGTGTGCTGTCCATTTGACAGGCTCTTGAATTACAATTTGTAGTGTTAAAGCAGTAAACTGTGTCAATTCTGTTTAATATTCTTATCAATTACATTAAAAGTGTTGATATGATGACTCAGGTAATAATAACACCCGGGAAGGATTTTTAAGCACTTTGTTTTGCACTTATAGCAACTTAAGACGACAGATAACTAACAGAAGGGCGGCACGGTGGTTGAGTGGTTAGCACGCAGACCTCACAGCTAGGAGACCAGGGTTCAATTCCACCCTCGGCCATCTCTGTGCGGAGTTTGCATGTTCTCCCCGTGCATGCGTGGGTTTTCTCCGGGTACTCCGGTTTCCTCCCACATTCCAAAAAACATGCTAGGTTAATTGGCGACTCCAAATTGTCCATAGGTATGAATGTGAGTGTGAATGGTTGTTTGTCTATATGTGCCCTGTGATTGGCTGGCGACCAGTCCAGGGTGTACCCCGCCTCTCGCCCGAAGACAGCTGGGATAGGCTCCAGCACCCCCCGCGACCCTCGTGACGAAAAGTGGTAGAAAATGAATGAATGAATGAATAACTAACAGATTTCAAAAGCAGAAAAAAGTGGCCTAAATGATAGAAAAATATAGAAAAAAACATGAGTTTCACACCTGCTGGGCTAACATCAGTTACATCTGAAGCAAAAATGGATTTATTTGAGCTGCTAAATCAGGGGTCTCAAACACGAGGCCCGCAGGACACTAGTTTGAGGCCCCCGCCTTGATTAGAAAGTTTAATGTTAGTGCGGCCCGCGCAAGTTTGATATGGATGCTGTATGGTATCATGTACCCAGAAAAATTTTTTACGTTTGATTCATGTTCATGTTAAAGGTTAAATAACTGTTAATAGTTATCCTCCCTATCCGTGTGGAAGTGTTAAGTTTTTGGCTATTTAAGTTTAAAGGAAATAACTTGAAGGCTACCGTTTAGGTCGCTAGCTCTCTCGTTTGCGAGTTAGCATGTGTCTCAAGACCCTGCAGTTGTGCAATATGTTGTAAATAAAAAGAGTATAAATGTGACTATAGTCGTGTTTTGTCATGTCTACAGGGCTCTAATAATGCTTTGTTCATTTTAATCTGAAAAAAATAATTTGTCTACCCACCAACTATATGTGGTTTCTTAAGTTTTGATTATTTGCCGTTTTATTATTATTATTATTATATTTATTGATGACTGATTGATTGATTTTCTTTATTCTTGATTTGTTGATTTATTTTTCATCTTATTTTGTGCAGAAAAATAAAAATTAAGATATTTGAGAACAGTGGAATGTTTTATCAGAGCTTTTATTGTAGAAAATCGGAACCAAAGCACTGAAAAAGTTTGTATATTTTTCTGTTTTTAATAAATGCGTTTTTTTTTTTTGAAAACCTGATGCGGCCCAGTCTTGCCCAGACCCTAGCACCAGTGGCCCCTGTGCTAAATGCTTCAAATACTGGTCACTGCTACTTAATAGACTTGTAGTTACACATCCTCGCCGACAGATGTCGCTGCCAGCTGCAACAAGGCAACTGTGGACTCGTTTGGTAGGTTCTCCATTTTGTATGTTTTGCTTCAAGGTTAGCGCCTGCTTCCCTAATGGCTAGCTGGGAAGCACCGTAAGCTCGGCTTGTTTACTTGGCAGTTAGCATAGTATAGTAGCGAGAGAATTGTTCAAATATATACATGTATATACGACCGAGAAGCTTCAGCTCGGTTTGCTCTATTCACCGCCACCAGGAATGCGACGCAAGAGGAATTGACTAATACCGAGTTGACGTGTTGTGGTCGGCTACTTTGTACCATAACAATGTTGACAGAAGATCTATGCGCTCCCATCAACAAGCCGTCATTTGAAGGTAAATTTAAATTTTATTTTCATCAGTGTATTTGCTGGTGAAACACATGTATGCTAACGCGACATGAGTCTTACTTTTAGTGATTTGAGAGAAAATGTTGGTACATCGTTCACATTGCTAGCTAGCGGCGACATCCACGAATTAAGGCAACGCGTGGTCATGTTAAACTTATATAGTGTGTCCATGTACTGTTAGTGTATTTAAACTTTGTCGTCAAAGCCGTCTTATTGTGCGATATGGCCGTTAGCTGAAGCTAGCTAACGTTGCGATATGCCATCGCCGAGGCGCGAAGAGCATGCTGGGTAACTTTCACTCCAGCAGGGGTTCTCAGTTATTTTCTGCCATACCCCCCCACTGGGAGACTGTTAAGAAGCTAATAATATCTATTTATTTCTTCGGTCTGTACTGAACTTTAAACTGAAATCAGCTAAATGTAACAAAATGGAGAGCAGTGACGCATACAAGCGCATTCATGAGTCAAATTGCATGCTAAGTACGAGAAATTGGCACATGATGGCAGGTCTGCATTAATAAAGGCCTCACTGCCTCTCAACACCTCCTCAACCCCCCAGTTTACTATTTAAGGTTTTTTGAAATGGTGCATTTAGGGCAGGGGTCTTAAACTCAATTTACCTGGGGACCACTGGAGCTAGGGTCTGGGCAAGGCTGGGCCGCATCAGGTTTTCAAAAAAAAAACAAAACGCATTTATTAAAAACAGAAAAATATACAAACTTTTTCAGTGCTTTGGTTCCGATTTTCTACAATAAAAGCTCCATTCCACATTCCACTGTTCTCAAATATCTTAATTTTTATTATTCTGCACAAAATAAGATGAAAAATAAATAAACAAATCATGAGTAAAGAAAATCAATCAATCAGTAATAAATAAATATAATAATAATAATAATAATAAAACTGCAAATAATAAAAACCTGAGAAACCACATATAGTTGGTGTGTAGACAAATTATTTTTTTTCAGATTAAAATGAACAAAGCATTATTAGAGCCCTGTAGACATGACAAAACCCGACTAGTATAGTCACATTTATACTTTTTTTGTTTACAACATATTGCGCAACTGCAGGGTCTTGAGACACATGCAAACTCGCAAACTAGAGAGCTAGCGACCTAAACGGTAGCCTTCAAGTTATTTCCTTTAAACTTAAATAGCCAAAAACTTACCACTTCCACACGGATAGGGAGGATAACTATTAACAGTTATTTAACCTTTAACATGAACATTAATCAAACGTAATAATTTTTTCTGGGTACATGATACCATACAGTATCCATATCAAACTTGCGCGGGCCGCACTAACATTAAACTTTCATATCAAGGCAGGGCCCGCGGGCCAAATGTGGCCGCACGATGAAACATTCATTCATTCATTCATTCATTCATTTTCTACCCCTTTTCCTCACGAGGGTCACAGGGGTGCTGGAGCCTATCCCAGCTGTCTTCGGGTGAAAGGCGGGGTACACCCTGGACTGGTGGCCAGCCAATCACAGGGCACATATAGACAAACAACCATTGACACTCACATTCATACCTATGGACAATTTGGAGTCGGCAGTTAACCTAGCATGTTTTTGGAATGTGGGAGGAAACCAGAGTACACTGGGAGAACATGCAAACTCCACCAGAAATGGACAAGGGTGGGATTGGACTCGGGTCTCCTAGCTGTGTGGCCTGCACGCTCGTCCCGCCATGCAGCCAGACCCAATATAGTCGATATAATCAGAGAAAATAAGACTCTTTGACAACAAGGTTCTCCATTTAGCCTGATCTAGATTTTGCAGTTGGCTCTCCAAGTACAGTGCATCCGGAAAGTATTCACAGCGCTTCACTTTTTCCACATTTTGTCATGTTACAGCCTCAAAATTCTACACAAAATACTCCATTATGACAATGTGAAAACGTTTTTTTTTTTTTTACTTTTTTTGAATTTCTTAAAAATAGAAAACTAAGAAATCACATTTACATAAGTATTCACAGCCTTTGCCATGAAGCTCAAAATTGAGCTCAGGTGCATCTTTTTTCCACTGATCATCCTTGAGATCTTTCTACAGCTTAATTGGAGTCCACCTACAGTAAATTCAGTTGATTGGACATGATTTGGAAAGGCACACACCTGTCTATATAAGGTCCCACAGTTGACTGTGCATGTCAGAGCACAAACACCAAGCATGAAGTCAAAAGAACTGTCTGTAGACCTGCGAGACAGGATTGTCTTGAGGCACAAATGTGGGGAAGGATACAGAAAAAATTCTGCTGCTTTGAAGGTCCCAATGAGCACAGTGGCCTCCATTATTCATAAATGGAAGACGTTTGGAACCACCAGGACTCTTCCTAGAGCTGGCCGGCCTTCTAAACTGAGCGATCGGGGAAGAAGGGCCTTAGTCAGGGAGGTGACCAAGGCCCCGATGGTCACTCTGTCAGAGCTCCAGCGTTCCTCTGTGGAGAGAGGAGAGCCTTTCAGAAGGACAACCATCTCTGCAGCAATCCACCAATCAGGCCTGTATGGTAGAGTGGCCAGACGAAAGCCACTCCTTAGTAAAAGGAACATGGCAGCCCGTCTGGAATTTGCCAAAAAGCACCTGAATGACTCTCAGACCATGAGAAACAAAATTCTCTGGTCTGATGAGACAAAGATTGAACTCTTTGGTGTGAATCCCAGGCGCCATGTTTGGAGGAAACCAGGCACTGCTCATCACCAGGCCAATACCATCCCGACAGTGAAGCATGGTGGTGGCAGCATCACGCTGTGGGGATGTTTTTCAGCAGCAGGAACTGGCAGACTAGTCAGGATAGAAGGAAAAATGAATGCAGCAATATATAGAGATATCCTGGATGAAAACCTGCTCCAGAGCGCTCTTGACCTCAGGCTGGGGCGAAGGTTCATTTTTCAGCAGGACAACGACCCGAAGCACACAGCCAAGATCTCAAAAGATTGGCTTCAGAACCACTCCGTGAATGTCCTGGAGTGGCCCAGCCAGAGTCCAGACTTGAATCCGATCGAACATCTCTGGAGAGATCTGAAAATGGCTGTGCACAGACGTCTCCCATCCAACCTGATGGAGCTTGAGACTTATTGCAAAGAAGAATGGGCAAAACTGCCTAAAGATAGGTGTGCTAAACTTGTGGGATCATATTCAAAAAGACTTGAGGCTGTAATTGCTGCCAAAGGTGGATCAACAAAGTATTAAGCAAAGGCTGTGAATACTTATGTAAATGTGATTTTTTTGTTTTGTATTTTTAATAAATTCAAAACATGTCAAAAAAACCTTTTTTCACATTGTCATAATGGAGTATTTTGTGTAGAATTTTGAGGTAAGAGATTCATTTAATACAGTTTGGAATGAGGCTGTAACATGACAAAATGTAGAAAAAGTGAAGCGCTGTGAATACTTTCCGGATGCACTGTACTTTGAATCTTTCCTTGTGTCTTTGTGGGTGTCAGCAGTGTTTTTTGTCAGCTCTTATTCATGTAGGTATTTGTGCCTTTTGGCTTCTTTCCCCATTTCAGCGGTGCGGTTTTGAATTTTCTGTTGCAGAAACCAAAAATGATGATGCGAATACACTGGAATGTACAGCATGTATAGATGGCTTCAGTATCTACATCCGTGTGCTTTTAATTGTTGACTTCTTAAGTTGAATTCTGTAAGTCCCCCTTTGGGACTCACAAGGCATATCTCATCTTAAATTGGCAATTGGCTGGAACATTTCATCCGGTTCCTTTCTTTTCTTGAGTTCTGAACTGGTCACCAGGGCACATAGTACCTATGGACTCACAATTTGGACATCCATTTTTTTGGAATGTTGGAGGAAACCAGAGTACCCGGAGAAAACCAAACCACCCATGTACGGGGAGAACATGCACGCAGAGATGCCCAAGCAGAGAATCGAACCCAGGTCTTCCTGATCCCCTGACTACATGCAAACCACTCATCCGCCGCGGCGGACTAATTTGAATTCGAGGGTTAGGCTGGCTTTGTAATGGTAATGGTAATAGTTTTATTTCATTTGAACATGCATCAGATTACAATTGAGTGTATCCCATAATCAGTTCACAGTTCCACATGTCCAAAAGGAGTAGGAAGAAGCAAAGCTTATTAAATCCTACCCCTCCATCTGGTAATTTTACAATCAGTAACTGTTACATTTGTTCACTTCCTGCTTCCATAATACAGTTTAAGGTTGTTTTTTTTTAATAATGCACCTCGTACATAAGTACAAGGTGATATGATCATCCAATGACATAATGGGTACCATAGTAAGTGTCAATATAGTGATATAGTATATAGCACATCATGACTGGATCAAGACTCTTCATCCTTGTATTTAGCAAACATCAACTGCTTGTATTGTTTCTTGAATTGGCTCATCGTTGTGCATTGTTTAAGGTCCTTATTCAATCCATTCCATAGTTTGATTCCACATACTGAAATACTATGGTTTTTTAACGTAGTCCTAGCATATAAGTGTTTCAAATGCAGCTCTTCCGTGAGATCATATTTCTCCTCTCTTGTAGAGAAGTATTGGATGACATTTTTAGGTAATTGGTCATTTTAGCCTTATGCATTATTTTAGCTGTTTGAAGATTAACTATATCAGCAAGTTGAAGTATTTGTGATTTTAGAAATAAGGAGTTAGTATGTTCTCTGTAGGCGGCATTATGAATTATCCTTACTGACCTTTTTTGCAGTACATTTAGCGAGTGAAGATTGCTTTTATAGTTATTAGCCCATATTTCCACACAATAAGTAAGATATGGTAGAACCAGAGAGCAATAAAGAGTGTGGAGTGATTTCTGATTGAGAACAAATTTAGCTTTGTTCAATACTGAAATATTTCTGCCACCTTATGTTGTATATTTGTAATATGAGTTTTCCAGCATGACAAATTTGTGTGCTTCATGGACATAAAAATGCTTTCTGGTTTGTTTTGGTACAGACGCAAAATATTTTTCATTTAATATTTTCAAATAAAATGTAATTGATAATCTTCAATGTCTTCTCTGGATTTTTAACATTCTGTCTTTCTTGATTTGCTATGAACGTAGCATATAAGTTCTGGTGTGTTCATATTTTTTTGTAAACAAATCCAGGACAGGATTGAGTCCATGCAAAGCATGTCAAGTAGAAATGTCTTTATATATGCACAGCCTGCTAATAACTGTTTGTCTGTTTATCCTCTCTCCATGCCAAAAGATGGACCAAGGTGAAGTGAAGATAACATTCAGAAGAGATGACCAATCAGGTAAATTGGTCTACACCGAATTCCCAGAGGGGGGAGAGCCCTTGAAAGTGGCCCCTCGCAGTGCCATCGGTTCTACCGCCTCTGTTGATCACCCGTCCGGCCTGTCAATGCAGCCTGGGCAGTCTAACGGCCTCACCAGCAGCCCTGCTCCGGTAGAAGTCACCTCCTTTTCCATCACTGCCACCGTAAGCCCCTTGCAAGAAGGTCCACAGCAACGAGGCACAACCAAAGACCAGAGGCCCTTTTCATCCAGTCGCCAAAACCTTGGGGTGAACTTGCCGCAGCCGGGGGGGAGAATAGCACACTTCACGCCATCTTCCATGGATTCTCTCATTGGGGGATCGGATCCTAACTTTTTCTCCATGAAGACTGAGGATTTCTCTTTGGATAAAGTGAGTCATGATCCAATTGATTTGGATCATGCCTTTGAACACATCGGGAAAGACATGGACATGAGCCAGAAATTGTTCGGCGACAACACTCTGGATCTTCTCACTGACTTTGAGCTCACAGGCTCACCTTCAGATTTTTATGTTGGAGATGACGCTTTCTTATCCACTCTGGCGGACGATGCTATACTCGTGGACGTCAGCTCAGAGAGGGAAGTCAAGCCACTTATCACCGAGATCGCTAACGGCAGTGGCTCACTTGCTCTCAATGGTAACAACAGTGTGACCAGTCCTGAGCAGTCCGGCTCATGCATATCCAGTACCGCCACCCTGACCCCTACCCCCACTCTGGTGAAGAAAGAAAAAGACGGTGACTTCATTCAGCTCTGCACCCAAGGTGTGATCAAAAAAGAGAAGTTGTCTGGCGGCCAGACTTACTGCCAAATAAGCAGCACCACATCCACAGACCTGCCCACCCCTCGCCCCATCTCCATCTGTGGGGTGAGCACCTCGGGAGGTCAGAGCTTCCACTTTGGACTCGGCACACCGCAGCAGAAGGATCAGAAGTCGGTGACTTGTCAGTATCTTCCTGTCAGCGCAGCCTGGAGCAGAGCCCAGACTCCTGGCCAAGTGTCAAGCTTGCATCAGGCCTCTGATGCTTTCTCAAGCACTCCCGGCTACCAGACCAGCTTTTCCAGGTAAGACAAGTTGGCACAGCTTCATTATTTTTATTTGAGTCTTAACTTTGTGTCAACATGACTTTTCTTTTTGCATCATTGATTTGTCTCATAGCTTTCTTATTCAAGACATTCAGAAAATTCATCGCACAACAACAGCGTCACCAATTGTTTTTTGTTTTCAAAAAGGTCAGTAAGGATAATTCATAATGCCGCCTACAGAGAACATACTAACTCCTTATTTCTAAAATCACAAATACTTAAACTTTCTGATATAGTTAATTTTCAAACTATAATAATGCATAAGGCTAAAAATAACCAATTACCTAAAAATGTCATCCAATACTTCTCTACAAGAGAGGAGAAATATGATCTCAGGGAAGAACTACATTTGAAACACTTATATGCTAGGACTACGTTAAAAATCCATAGCATTTCAGTATGTGGAATCAAACTATGGAATGGATTGAGTAAGGACCTCAAACAATGCACAACGATAAGCAAATTCAAGAAACAATACAAGCAGTTGATGTTTGCTAAATACAAGGATGAAGAGTCTTGAACCAGTCATGATGTGCTATATATATCATTATCACATACTACAGTGTTAATTGGCCCTGTACCACAGAAACCGCCCATGAATGATACGGGAAAAGGCCGAAATGATACTGTGTCAAAGCCCAGGGCAGTGATACTGATAAACTATAGAGTTTAACCATGTCAGTATCAGCCCCCGGAGCTGTCCACTCAGAGCGCGCTGCTCTGGTATCGTGCCTGTGAAACAACCAAACAGCGCACGAGCGTTTGTTTTGCTGCCGTCTGTGCTCTGTCAACGGTTGACACACCCGGCGAAAGACAAATAAGGAAAATAGCAAACAGAATATTAGAAATGGAACGTTTTATCACCATTAATGAGGAGGACACTCTTGAAATGATCGAAAAAACTAAAAATGCAAATACAAGTCGGAAAACCAAGGGCGACTGCAACTGCAAGAACGAACGAAGACTGGTAGAAAGTATTCCCCCGCCTGAGTTAGACAAAAACGTGTCTATGTTTATTGTAACGTCGTTGCCGACGCTATGGAAAGGACACGACTGTGATCGCTAACAAGCTTTTATTACACAACAATACTGGCTACTGTCTGCCGTAACCACGCCGTTGCAACCACCGCCAGCAACGCAACAGTGCTTCCTCAACACAACACGCCCCCACCCCTGGTGCATTCACAGTCACGCGGAACAGTCAGACACTCAAGAGCACAACATGTCAACATGAACACGTCAGGGTCGCTACATTATTTTATCAATCAGAAAAGAAAATGGGGATGAATACGAGCCTGATTCTCTCAAATCAAAATTCAACTCTCTGGCACGTTACATGATGGAAAAACGAAAATACGTGATAATAAGCTCATGATTAAATAGTATGTGATAATAAGATCATCACATGGTTTGTCTGGTATCAGGCCCAGTATCATGCCCCCGCGTGCTAGAATCAGTGCTACTGACACTTGGGGGCATGATACCTGGCCTGATACCAGACAAACCATGTGATAACCTCTAACTATATTGACACTTACTATGGTACCCATTATGTTATTGTATGGTCATATGACCTCGTACTTTGGTATGAGGTGCATTATTAAAAACAAAAAAATACAACAAACTGTATTATGGAAAGCAGGAAGTGAACAAATGTAACAGTTACTGATTGTAAAAGTACCAGATGGAGGGGTAGGATTTAATAAGCTTTGCTTCTTCCTACTCCTTTTGGACATGTGGAACTGTGAACTGATTATGGGATGCACTCAATTGTAATCTGATGCATGTTCAAATGAAATAAAACCATTACCATTACCAAAGATAAAAGCCTGTATAATGGACAGAAAAACATTAATAGTGCGACGCTTCAAAGCACTTCAAACAGGTGGCATATTTGCATGGTGTCATGGATTGCTATGATGTGCTGCAATGTATTATGTAGTTTTGAAGTCTTCTGTTTACTAGAAATCAATACTCACAGGAGGCGATTAGTTTCTTTTCAGGGAGAAAAAAAACCCTGTAGCGAGGTTTATGCATAGTTTACACAGCAGTAGCTTTATCCCCATGAGCACAAGGAATTACAAAGGTTAGGCTTCAAAGAGCATTTTGTCACTAATTATATTTTTTCTTCCTGTTTTTTCCACTCATGACCTTATAACCCAATGATAGCTCTATAGTTTACATTAAGGAGCCGCCCCCCCTTCTCATCGTAGCTGAGACTGGGTGTTCTCCTGGCACTAATTGAAACACCCCGAGCCTTAATTGCTTGTAACAGCAAGCACTCATCATGCTCTACTCATTGTGAAGAAATCCTTTCACAGAGGCAGTTATCAGCAGGTTGCATGACACAGTTACCATGGTGATGTAGCTGTATTTAAAGTCCAGACAAAAATGCTGTGGGTGAAAGCCTCTGCTAGCCAGTTAACCCTCGCAAACCTGGACAAGCACATCCACTGCCTTTATGAATACGTGTGGGATTCCAAAAAAATTGCACAATATTATAGTAAAAAATCACAATATTTGAAATTATGAATCAGTGTCATTTTTGTTATTTCTGAATGTAAATAAACAGACACATAAGCTGTAAATGCTATGAAGCTCATTTGCATGTATGGTACACTTTCTTGCTTCACTTTCAGCAACATTGTGTGGCATACGCTGTTTGCGTTTCTTTAATGTTTTGGATGCAGCAACATGCGTTCCACTGTTTTTTATTGTTTATTTCATTGTCTTTGTCACAAACCTTGTCATGTCACAAAATGACACATTGACATCAGCGGCACGAAGAAATTATTCAACACTGTTTCCTTTGTTTATTCAGTACGCTTGCAGTATATTTTCACAAGGCTATGGCTTGAAATTACTGTCGTTTGTGCATCATGACCCTTGAAATAGCAAGGCACGCCCACGAGTACTCTCATTTGCTACTTTCAGGAGAATCACACATTTGTGTTTGCTTGCTTGTTACTCCTCATAACACTCACTTGCAACACTCGCTGGTGCCAACAAACACGCATGCACAAGTGAATGTAGTGAGGCGGACAAAAATCACGCTGTCAATTGATTTGACTAGGTATTCGATTCATCGTCCTTTTGACTCCTAAATGTAAATATCATCTGATTTCAGTTTCTCGAATGTGAATCATTTGTAATTTCTTTAGTATTCAATGAAATCAGACCTATTATTGTTGTGTTTTAGGCAAACAAGTTTTTATCGGCTTTGAGTTTTGAAAACAGTGATCAACATTTTTGCGTCTTTTCCGATACGTTGCAGACCAAACCACTGACTGCTTGTGTTTGGTTCTTACTGATTTGGTCGGTCTAGGGCAGGGGTCTCAAACTTGCGGCCCGCGGGCCAAATGCGGCCCATGAGACGCTAGTTTGAGGCCCCCACCTTGATACCAAAGTTTAATGTTGAAATGACAGCTTAAAGCTGTGTGCACACCGGACACAATTAACATGATTTTGCCCCGCCCATACTGTTACCCTACACTCTTACCCCGCCCTGTTTTGCTTTGGATTAGCAATGAAGCTAAAGGCTTATGACGCTGGGTACAAATAAATGCAGGAAATGATTTGGAATAAAACGGAAAATACACGTCAAGATAAAGCATCTCATCAAACATGTTGTTAAAGTTACGACGCTGCTCCCAGATGGAACTGAGTACGATGCTAACTTGCTAATTGGGTCAAATTATTAAGTTTCATTAATGTTCATGTTAAAGGTTAAATAACTGTTAATACTGTACATTTGAATCTGAAAAAAAAAATTCTCTACCAACTGTATGTGGTTTCTTACATTTTTCTTATTTGCTGTTTTATTATTATTGTACTTATTTATTACTGATTGATTGATTTATTTTCTTTATTCTTGTTTATTTATTTATTTTTATCTTATTTTGTGTATAGAAAAATTAAAATTAAGATATTTGAGAACAGTGGAATGTTTTATCAGATATTTTGGTGTGGAAAACCAATGTACTGAAAAAGTGTAGGGTATAGCAGAAGCAAAAGCATTGAAGATAGTTTTTTGATTGATTTTTTTCCCAGTTTTTAATAAATGCGTTTTGGGTTTTTTTTTTTTTTTAAAACCTGATGCGGCCCGGCCTCACCCAGAACCTAGCTCCGGTGGCTCCTAGGTAAATTGAGTTTGAGACCCCTGGTCTAGGGTCTAACTGGTTCCTCGGTTAATCGGCACAGCAAGATTGAACGTTGACGAAGAAAACACTGGGTAGTTGTATTCCCTCGATGTCATAGACCTTCAGTCCAAACCAGACAGCACTGTTCTTTTAAAATCTCACACTCGGGAGGCCTCATTAGGCTCTTTGGGGAAGGTTGCTTGGATCCTCCAGTTGCATAATGCCAAAAATAACCCCAGAGATGGTGCACAGAGCAGATCTGCTGAGATACTTCATTCTGCGGAAAAGGTGTTTTTATGGTTCCAGGAGGAACACCCTTCTTGACAATGTGGGCCACCACAAATAAATGAATTGATGAATCACTGATGGGAAATTGAACTCCATCAGCCACTCTGTGTGAAGTCATGGCATTACCGGTTCAGCGGCTTGACTGAAGTCAAGTTTTATTCGTGATACAGTGGAATATTTAGTTTATTTCAATACTTTTTTTTACCCTTTGGTGATGCATGAAATTTAAATGTGCATTTTTTTGTCCTAAAAATGGACAGAACAGACAATGTTTCCATTTTAACATTCATATCGCTCATACAAGTGTAAAAATAAGCTAACCCTTGTATAATAAAAATATCATAAGGCCTGCTGAATTCATACGTGAATGAGTGTGTGTTCCTGGGAGGTGAGTCTCTTCACCTTTAACATAAAAAAAAGACGTTTTTGAAAAGTCAGAAGGTTCTGTATGCCCACCTCTGTTCATCAAACTCTTGGACTGGCAGCTCAATCTTCTCTTTAATTAACAGTCTGCGAGTGTTCATTTTACGTTTCAATGTTGTGAGTCAGTTATTATGGTCTGAGTCAGTCCTTTGGCACAAATAGTTTCTTCACACGCAGGGAAAGTTTGCATTGCCTAAAACACTCCTATTTTCGGTAGCTGTTGGTACAGTCATGTGGCTACAGTGTGTTGCTCTTAAGTGGTAATGGTTTTATTTCATTTGAACATGCATCAGATTACAATTGAGTGCATCCTATAATCAGTTCACAGTTCCACATGTCCAAAAGGAGTAGGAAGAAGCAAAGCTTATTAAATCCTACCCCTCCATCTGCTACTTTTACAATCAGTAACTGTTACATTTGTTCACTTCCTGCTTTCCATAATACAGTTTAAGGTTTTTTTTATAATGCACAAGGTCATATGACCATACAATAACATAATGGGTACCATAGTCAGTGTCAATATAGTGATATATATAGCACATCATGGCTGGTTCAAGACTCTTCATCCTTGTATTTAGCAAACATCAACAGCTTGTATTGTTTCTTGAATTGGCTCATCGTTGTGCATTGTTTGAGTTCAATCCATTCCATAGTTTGATTCCACATACTGAAATGCTATGGCTTTTTAACGTAGTTAAAAATGCAGTACATTTAGGGAGTGAAGATTGCGTTTATAGTTATTAGCCCATATTTCCACACAATAAGTAAGATATGGTAGAACCAGAGAGCAATAAAGAGTGTGGAGTGATTTCTGATTGAGAACACATTTTGCTTTGTTCAATATTGAAATATTTCTTGCCACCTTATGTTGTATATTTGTAATATGAGGTTTCCAGGTCATATTTTCATCTATTGTGATCCCCAGAAATTTATTTTCCTTCACCCTTTTGATTTCGACACCGTCTATTTGTATTTGCTGGTATGTGTCCTTTCTGCTGTTACCAAACAGCATGATTTTAGTTTTACTTAGGTTCAAGGACAATCTATTATTATGAAACCATCTTTTTAGTGATGTATTGACTACACACAAAACACAAAATGCAGCAATATCATTCCTCTGACTGTTAATAAGCGAGAACCTTTTAAAACCTTTGTTTTTAATGGTATTTTCTCTTCATGGGTAGCTTTCACCGTGGATGCGGCCCCTTCATATGCCTTCATCATAAGTAGTATCGTTTTTACACCATCATGTAGAAAAGTGTTATTCCCAATGAACAACATTCTGGGTCTGGAATTTCCTGTGGGCTGTTGACTGGCTTGTGTGTGAATGGAGAGCATTGTTTGTATTCATCTCATTGAACTGTGCACTTCCCAGATCCCAGACACACACTTGTCAGTGTTTTGTAGCCTCTTATTTATCGGGCTTTGTTCATATTCATAATTTCGGAGTATTTAAAGATAAGTGGCTGTTAGTTGCAAAGACAACCTGAATAACTCAAATGCTGGCAAGTACATCCAGCTGTAGTCAGTGTTATATCCTTCCCTATTCCTGGGAATTTGATGCAACATTTTGTCTTTTTTGTTTTTTTTCCTGGAGGAAGTTGCACCAGACAATTTAAGATCGCAATGTCAAAATTTTAATATCTTTTAAAACAAACATTATTTGTATTTTATATTTGAAGGCTCATGTGTCTTGTCCAAGACAGAAGCTGGAGGCCGCACCAGTGAATGTACACGCTAATCGCTGACATAGTCTAGAAATAAACACTGTCTAAATATTTACACTGCATTGGTCAAAGTCTGCATGAGCACAGCACACAGCTGTATAAACGGTTATATGAGCGGTGTTATCGCAACCTACAGAGTTGATTAAAAGTCATTTGATTAATTATTATTCAGTTCAAAATTAAGGTAAACTGATTTTTTTTTGCACACGAATGGAAAATCTCATTCATGGTGCTTTTTCTGAGTTGTGCTCAAAAGACTTTGGAAGACATGCCACTGTACGCGTACTTCAAGTGTCCTCACATATCCTTATGAATATAAGACAAAAGGTCAATGACCTCTGGGCAATTGGTGGCTGAGGCCTGCCAGTGGTTGTTTCAGTGTTTCCCATACATTCGTAATGGTAATGGTTTTATTTCATTTGAACATGCATCAGATTACAATTGAGTGCATCCCATTATCAGTTCACAGTTCCACATGTCCAAAAGGAGTAGGAAGAAGCAAAGCTTATTAAATTCTACCCCTCCATCTGGTACTTTTACAATCAGTAACTGTTACATTTGTTCACTTCCTGCTTTCCATAATACAGTTTTAGGTTTTTTTTTAACCTTTAGATGCATAAGTGGGTCAAAAATGACCCGGTCAGGTTGTTTTCTTGAAATATCTTCGTAATTTTTTTTTTTTTATCATTTCATATTCCAAGTGTTCCTCAAAAAACATGTTTTTGCCATCATTGTATTCACATTTTTAACTTACCTTCTATACATTTTAAGGAATTTTAGTTTTTGTGTTACTACCCCAACCTTCCATAAGTGGGTCAAAAATGACCCGGTCAGGTCGTTTTCTTGAAGTATCTTTATAATGAAAATTTTTCATTTCATATTCCAGGTTTTTTTTTGTTTTTGTTTAATAATGCACCTCGTACCGAAGTACGAGGTGATATGACCATACAATGACATAATGGGTACCGTAGTAAGTGTCAATATAGTGATATATATAGCACATCATGACTGGTTCAAGACTCTTCATCCTTGTATTTAGCAAACATCAACTGCTTGTATTGTTTCTTGAATTGGCTCATCGTTGTGCATTGTTTGAGGTCCTTACTCAATCCATTCCATAGTTTGATTCCACATACTGAAAAGCTATGGCTTTTTAACGTAGTCCTAGCATATAAGTGTTCCAAATTTAGTTCATTCATTCATTCATTTATTTAATTTTGACGGACACATATCAATTATGGAGAAGTTGCCATTTTTATGCACATTTATGAACTCTTATTTTGACACCTTTTACTTTGAAAGTGATGCTCCCGCTTTGCAATGGGTGATGCTATTCTCTCTACTGCTTTCTATGATCTAGTGGTGCAGGAGATTCAGGAGTAGAAAACACTGTGCTTGCTTTTCATGTCACCTCGTGTGATGTTAATCTGTGTGCGAGCCACCTAGTAGTGCATGAGCGTGTGGGCGTGCGCGTGTCTCTGCGTGCGTGTCCACAGGCAGCCAGGCGGAACCACACAGCGCTGCCTGCCGCGAAGCTTTTCACTTCCCTGACCTACTTTTCCTTCCCGCCTGCCCACAGCTGGCGCCGAGTGAACGCACCAGATCGAATGCCAGCCATTCCACTCACTGCTGCGCTGTTACCGCATACCCCCCCCCCTTAAAAAAAACCCCACAGTGGAGCATTTTTCACACCAGGGTTTAGTTAGTAACACTAAAGAGACATAGAACTCGGAGAAAGTCTCCCGAGCTACTCGTCTTACCATTGTTTTTGAATGTGCCGAGTCAGCACACTTAAGGAGGTTGGTCCTCCAGCGAAAGAAAGCAGCAGGGCTCCAGTTCACTTTGAAGGCAGGAAACCTCCTCCCACCTACATGCACACAGTCTCAATGTCTACCAATTATGCTAACTAATATGCAAAGTCAAGTCCTTTGGGGTTGTTTTCCTTGTCTTCAGCCATTACTTAATAGTGTTTCTACTGCTCGGGGCTACGAAATTTAGCAAGGACTTTAATATACCCGTCTGCACACCACATGAGATGGTAATGGATGTTATTAGAGACAGATTGCATACCTCACTAATGGTCATAAGAATAAAAATAATCATGTATTTTATTTATAAGTGCTTTAAAAAAAAACCCAGACACACTGAACAGGGAAAACCGATAAAAACCGCACACAAAATGGAATAGGGTGACTTAAGAGATAGAAAGAAGTCCTAAATAGGTGAGTTTTGAGTCTGGCTTTGAAAAGAGGAAGATATGATATGGATGTCCGTTGGAAGTGAGTTCCGATGTTTGGAAGCAGAGCAGCTGAAAACTCAGTTGTTGGATTTAATCTCTGTTTTGTTTTGTTTTTTGCTAGTTTATTACAAGTTTTGCGTGAGAAAATGTGTTGTCTGTGCTTTTTCTTCCTGTTGTCATCATGGCACACTGTCCTAATTCTAACCTCACGCCACAGTGGTATGACGGAAGGGTGCCAAAAATGTCGTACGACTTGTATTTTGATCAGTTAGTGTGAGGCGGGCCTTCCCTGGTAGGCAACAGAAGATTTCAGGAGAGGCAGAGCAGAAAAAAAATAAATAAAATAGCTTTTTAGTTTATTTTAGATTTCTGTAAAAACAGGCCCTGTGCTTAGCAGAAAACAAATTATGATTCAGTAAATCACTTTTCAGGGACAATGTAGGTATGGCCCCCGCCATAGTATATTCTGTGAGGGGAACCTCACTGTGCCACACATTGAAAACCCCTCCAAAAACTGAACTGAACTTCATTTTGATATAAACGGAGCTTCATACCAAAATGGGTACTGTGGTTGTTTTGATGAGACAAACCAATTGCCGCTGTGCATTATTGTCTGATAGACCAATCCTTTCCAAAATAGGAGCTGAGCTGTTCTTGCATGTGTGAGTAATGCAGTGCATGCAAACCAGTTCCTATTTCTATTTCTGTGCCTCTTAACTTTGTGAAAGGAGCACATCCTCCTGTCTCTTCTCTGCTCTCCTTTGCATGCACACAGTTCCAACTCAACAACACAGTTTGCGCCATATTGCCTCATTGGGGTGAATGACAGCAGTGGCACCAACCGTCCCGTATTGAGCCTGCAGCTCCTCATCAGACTTGTTATGTTGCGCATGTGTTAAAGTGACAGGGAGGATTTTTATTATTTTATAGTTACAAAACCTTACAAAATCTTAAGTCGATAATAAATACATTGGGGAGTAGCTAGTTAGCCGGGTAGCTTGCTATGCTTAAAGCAGTAGCTGTCCCTGCAGAGATCCCATTGCCTTATGCGTAAAAGATGCCCGATGTTGTTGTGTAAACAAAGCCATTGCTGCAACAACAAGCAACAGTTATTATGTCGTAGGCTACATTCACACTGCATTTTATCTTTATTTTTTGTTCCCATTACCAAAAAAATGCGACCTGGTAATGTGAAAGCAAAGCGTCACATAAAGACTGCTGCGGTGTGTACTCTGCTTTAATGTGTTTGTACAAGAGTCAATATTTTTTTACCAAATGATTCCACGTAGGAGATTAAGGGAGCTTGTGTAGAACTTGCTGCAACCTCCGTTCCAAGGGCCATGTGGGTGGCACATTCATTCCTTCTCTACCGCTTATCCTCACGAGGGTCGCGCGGGATGTTGGAGCCTATCCCAGCTGTCTGAGGGCGAGAGGCGGGGTACGGCCCATCCAAGGGCACATATAGACAAACAACCATTCACACTCACATTCATACCTATGGGGTAAGCAATCTTCACTCGCTAAATGTACTGCAAAAAAGGTCAGTAAGGATAATTCATAATGCCGCCTACAGAGAACATACTAATTCCTTATTTCTAAAATCACAAATACTTAAACTTCATCTTCAAACAGCTAAAATAATGCATAAGGCTAAAAATAACCAATTACCTAAAAATGTCATCCAATACTTCTCTACAAGAGAGGAGAAATATGATCTCAGGGAAGAACTACATTTGAAACACTTATATGCTAGGACTACGTTAAAAAGCCATAGCATTTCAGTATGTGGAATCAAACTATGGAATGGATTGAGTAAGGACCTCAAACAATGCACAACGATGAGCCAATTCAAGAAACAATACAAGCAGTTGATGTTTGCTAAATACAAGGATGAAGAGTCTTGAACCAGTCATGATGTGCTATATATATCACTATATTGACACTTACTATGGTACCCATTATGTCATTGGATGGTCATATCACCTTGTACTTCGGTACGAGGTACATTATTAAAAAAAAAAACCTTAAACTGTATTATGGAAAGCAGGAACAACTTGACCGCTGTACAGCCCAGGTGCCACATTTTAAAAAGTATTTTTTCTCTTCTGTTGCTGTCCTGAAATAGTAGACCATATAGTAGACCATATTTTATCACTATAGATCAGGCAGTTATGTTTTCTTCCACATACACAATCACATGACTTTCAGTTGCTATTTATTAAGATCCACAATTTTCCAGCATGTAAAAAACTATCACATGTGGGCATTGATCCCAGTCGGTACTGATATGTACGTGGTGTCACCATTTCCACAATAACAGTGCTCCGAAAGTTGGAAGCAAATAAACATAGCTTGGAATGATGGCTCATACAGGCTTTGATTCACCTATAAAAATACCATCTGGAAGAATGTGGTGGCTAATGCAGCTGCCCTGTCTGAGTCATGGGCTGAATTATAGTACTTTGGGATCATTGAAAGCACCCTGTATGTCATACGCTGGACACTGTTGTTATACCCGGGCTCACCTCTAAAGTCAAGTCTATGTGGGGAACCTATGGTTTCATCTGCCTCAACATTACGTTATTTACTCCGACTTTCACACAAAAAAGTGACAATTACTCTTTTTAAGTATTACTTAGGATCTCCATGGTATTTATAGGTTATCACATGGTTTGTCCGATACCAGACAAACCATGTGATGATCTTATTATCACATACTATTTAATCATGAGCTTATTATCACATAATATTTAATCAAAAGACCATTTTGTTTCCAGAAAATTTGCAGTTTATTACATGTATTATATCAGGCTCGTATTCATCCCCATTTTCTTTTCTGATTGATAAAATAAACATAGACACGTATTTGTCTAACTCAGGCGGGGGAATACTTTCTACCAGTCTTCGTTCGTTCTTGCAGATGAGCCATTCAGAAAAAAGCTTGAGGTCGCCCCTGGTTTTCCGACTTGTATTTGCATTTTTAGTTTTTTTGGATCATTTCAAGAGTGTCCTCCTCATTAATGGTGATAAAACGTTCCATTTCTAATATTCTGTTTGCTATTTTCCCTATTTGTCTTTCGCCGGGAGTGTCAACCGCTGACATGTTGACAGAGCACAGACGGCAGCAAAACAAACGCTGTGTGTTCACGCTCGTGCGCTGTTCTCTGATTGGTTGTTTCACGGGCACGATACCAGAGCAGCGCACTCTGAGTGGACAGCGATGGGGGCTGATACTGGACATGGTTAAACTCTATATTTTATCAGTATCACTTGCCCTGGGCTTTGACACAGTATCATTTCGGCCTTTTCCCGTATTATTCATGGGCGGTTTCTAGGGTACAGGGCCAATTAATACTGTAGTATGTGATAACCGTGAATACGTCCCTGAGCCATTTTGCAGAAAATATAGTGTGCTGAACACACATCTCATCATTCAAAATAACAAATTTTACAGCTGTAATTAGAATATACTGAAACAGTGATATTTTTACCCAGGTTTATCATATCATCAGAATCTCAGCCCGTGCCTAGTCAGCTGATACGGGAACGTCTATCTAAAGTAGCACAGCATTGTTGCTTACATGGAGATAAAAATATACCCACGTGCACAGAGCAAGACGTTACTAAGATACACGTGACACTCTCTCTCGGCCAAAAGGGGATTATGAATTGTTAAGCTGGTCACTGGGTTATTTCAAACATAGCCTGCCTCAATAAAAATCCAAGCTGATTGATTGATCACACTCGCAATACTTAAGTTTCAAAGCCGTTTCTTGTTGAAATCTCGGCCTCTCTTAGTGTCGTTCTGAGACTGGAACTGAGCCCTGACCGATAGTTAACTCTGAGGGAAGGAACAACTTCCTGCCGACGGTGCACACACACTCTTCTTAATTCAACAGATGCTTTCAGAAAGAGGAAATTTGGTCTCTACACATTGCCAATTTGTTCCTCACTGACAATCCTCAAGGATAGATTTAAATCAGCAGAAATATTTGTAGTTTTCTATCATCATTTTTTTGTGTGTGAACTGTCTCCATCAGGTTTTTCATAAGCTGTGAGGTGCTTTGCTTGTATCGTGCACTGTTCCTTTCTTTCTCGTTCTCTTGCTTGTAAGCTACACAGTGCAATTGGATTTGAAGGAGCAGCTTAAAGCCTTTACTGGAAAGCTCCATTGAGCCAATTTTCAGGAAGACGGTTACCCCTCCACGCCCTTTGCATCATCACCATCATCACCACCTTCACAGTTAGACACATTACCAGCTCTTGTGTGAAATACACGACACATCTCAAGTGTGTGTTGTTTGACGTTATTTACACAATCCACAGACACAAAACAATGTGGTGATTTGGTTTATGTCAATATAAAAGCTGTTAAACTGAAACAAAACAAGCTCGCCTGTTTTTTTTTTTTAATGCGTATGTAAATAAAGACCAGACCGTTTAGGAAAAATGTCAGGTCTGTTGTGGCCATCTTGCCTGCATGACTTTTTTTTTCAGCCCTCTGAATTCCTTTAGTCTTTGAGGCCCAGTTGTTTCCCTCAGGTTTTCCCGCCTTGCTACGCCCACCAACTGCTGCGGTCTAGCTTGCGTTCATGCGTGCACCCCTTGCGTTGTGTAACCATGCAAACGTGGCTGTCAGGGTGTGATCTGTGCACTGCAGATCTAATCAGATGCACAATTTTTGTGTGTGTGTGTGTGTGTGTTTCGTGCACACAAACAAACAAACGTCAAACTTTTGAGGCAAGGAGCATGCTCTATGCTTTAACAATGAGGACTTAATTGTCAATGCAGCCACTGGCCTGGAAAGGGGGTGTGGACCCAGCACTGCTGCACAAATACCAGGCGACCTCTTGTGGTAGTTTTTATGAACTCCAGCTTAGGGTACACTCTACACAAGCTAATCTATTGAGACTATTTACAAGTGATATATCAACGGTTCCCATCTTTATTTTGTTGTCATAAGTAGCGTTCAAATCTAAAGGCTTTGTTGATGTCCCTCCACTCTCTTAACACTTGATTCCATCTTCTCCCATTAGCTCAACTTCCCGACAGGAAGGGGTCACGGCACCGTCGTCGACCCAGGGGAAGAGTGGGACTCACAAAATCTGCTTAGTGTGCTCCGACGAGGCTTCCGGTTGCCACTATGGTGTGCTCACTTGTGGCAGTTGCAAGGTGTTCTTCAAAAGAGCAGTGGAAGGTACAAAGCTATCAGACATTTTGCTACCCACCCCTAGTATAGCTACTTGATGTTCTGTTAACATGAATCTTCTGCTGTACATCTCAGGGCAACATAATTACTTATGTGCTGGGAGGAACGATTGCATCATAGACAAGATCAGGAGGAAGAACTGTCCAGCTTGCCGCTTCCGCAAATGTCTGATGGCAGGCATGAATCTAGAAGGTATACCAGTTATTTCACCTTCACGTCATGTCGTCACAACTCTCCAACAGTGGTGTTTCTCTTTTCCACAGCACGTAAAACCAAGAAGTTCAGTCGCCCAAAAGGCGGCCACGCGAGGAACCCGCCCGAGGTGCAACCCCCACCGCCAGCCGAGGCCCGTGCGCTTATGCCCAAGTGTATGCCTCAGCTGGCCCCCACCATGCTGTCTCTTTTGAAGGCTATCGAGCCCGACATCCTCTACGCAGGCTACGATAGCACCTTGCCCGACACTCTTGCCCGCTTCCTGACCTCCCTGAACAGGCTGGGTGGACGACAGCTCATCTCTGCCGTCAAGTGGGCCAAGGCTCTGCCAGGTGGGGGTTTATTCTAGGGCAGGGGTCTCAAACACAATTTACCCGGGGGCCACCGGAGCTAGGTTCTGGGTGAAGCCAGGCCGCATCAGGTTTTCAAAAACCCCCCAAAATGCATTTATTAAAAACTGGGGAAAAAATCAATCAAAAAACTATCTTCAATGCTTTTGCTTCTGCTATACCCTACACTTTTTCAGTACTTTGGTTCCGGTTTTCCACACCAAAATATCTGATAAAACATTCCACTGTTCTCAAATATCTTAGTTTTTATTTTTCTATACACAAAATAAGATAAAAATAAATAAATAAACAAATTAAGAATAAAGAAAATAAATCAATCAATCAGTAATAAATAAGTAAAATAATAATAAAACAGCAAATAAGAAAAACGTAAGAAACCACATAGAGAAAATTTTTTTCAGATTCAAATGTACAGTATTAACAGTTATTTAACCTTTAACATGAACATTAATGAAACTTAATAATTTTACCCAATTAGCAAGTTAGCATCGTACTCAGTTCCATACAACATGTTTGATGAGATGCTTTATCTTGACGTCTTTTTTCCGTTTTACTCCAAATAATTTCCTGCATTTATTTGTACCCATCGTCATAAGCCTTTAGCTTCATTGCTAATCCAAAGCAAAACAGGGCGGGGTAACAGGGTAGGCTAACAGTATGGGCAGGGCAAAATCATGTTAATTGTGTCTGGTGTGCACACAGCTTTAAGCTGTCTTTTCAACATTAAACTTTGGTATCAAGGTGGGGGCCTCAAACTAGCGCGGGCCCGCGGGCCAAATGCGGCCCGCAGGTTTGAGACCCCTGTTCTAGGGAGTTTACTTTTTTTTAAGAA
Organism: Doryrhamphus excisus; assembly: GCF_030265055.1. Lineage (NCBI taxonomy): Eukaryota > Metazoa > Chordata > Actinopteri > Syngnathiformes > Syngnathidae > Doryrhamphus > Doryrhamphus excisus. The sequence continues at coordinate 7,047,082 of NC_080488.1, read as the reverse complement.
CAGATCGATCAATCAGCGCACTCGAACTAGGCAGCATCTACCAGGCCTGTACAAGGTTGGAAGAGGTGCGCCCAGGCAATTGCCTTAATGATAACCAGCAGCTTGCATAATAGAAGTACACCAAGTCTCCAGATCATTCACAAAGTCACAAAATGTATAAAAATATGCAACATGAGCTGAACTTACGATCTAAAACATTTTCTACGTCTCTCTCTCGCTTGCTCTCAAATATTAACAAAAAAATCAGTGTTAGATAACATTTGTCATTCAACTTGCCTCCAGAGCATCCCAAAACATGCTCACTATCTTAAAAATGCTGTCAATAAAATCAAAATGCCGTCAATAAAACCATACCATAACCCCACTGCCCCCATGGGTGGGCATCCACACCACGGGGGGCATTTTACTGCATTTTACATTTTACTGCGCCCGAGTTGTTATTCATCGACATGACCTCATGTTGCAGCATGATAATGCACGGCCCCCGTGTTGCAAGGATCTGTACATAATTCCCGGGAGCTGAAAACATCCCAGTGCTTGTATAGTTAGCTTACTCACCAGACATGTCAGCCATTGAGCATGTGTGGTATGCTTTGTGGCCAACCTAAGACACACCTGTGCTATAATCACGCTGGCTCATCAGCATCTTGATTTGCCACACCCGTCAGGTGGATAGATTCTGACTCATCAGTGATGAATGCTCACAAATGTTACATTTAGACAGATCTGTGGACAATATTTGAGAAAGAGAGGCCTTTAGTGTACATGGAATAAGTTCAGCTAATGAAAAATGATAGCAGAAGTGTTGTTTATATTTTTGTTGAATGTATGATGAAGTGGGCGGCATGGCGGGCGAGTGGTTAGCGCAGGGGTGGGCAAACTTTTTGACTCGCGGGCCGCATTGATATGACAAAATTTACGGGGGGGGGGGGGGGGGGGCAGACTATATATTTTACACGTAACAGTCCACCTGGTATTATTGTATCTGTAAAATTGTCATGCAATCTGCTATTATTATTTATTATTTTATATGTATATTTAAATATTTTAAAAATAATAAAATATTATAATTACAATAAAATTAAAATAATAATAATTATATTATTATTATGTAAAATATGCAAATATAACAATATTATATATAATTAATATAATAATTAGCATTAATATAATAATTATAATAATCATAATAGTTCTAATAATAATTATAATAATCTAATAATTATTATTATTATGTGCTTGTGTCCCTTTTTTCAGGAGCACTTTGTAAACAACAGACCATGTCAAAAAACAAAATTGATAAAACCAGGTTGTATGTTGAGTTTAAATGAAATACTTTGGAAAGATTGGGCGGGCCGTATTCAAACACTTGGCGGGCCGGATGTGGCCCCCGGCCGTAGTTTGCCCACCCCTGGGTTAGCGTGTGGTTAGCAGTGGTTGCCTCACAGCTAGGAGACCAGGGTTCAATTCCACCCTCGGCCATCTCTGTGTGGAGTTTGCATGTTCTCCCCGTGCATGTGTGGGTTTTCTCCGGGTAGTCTGGTTTTCTCCCACATTCCAAAAACATGCTAGGTTAATTGGCGACTCCAAATTGTCCATAGGTATGAATGTGAGTGGGAGTGAAAAAAAATAATCTTAAAAAAGAAATCTAATAAATCTAATAAAATCTAATAAAGTAAAAATGATCAAATAAAAAAATCTGTCATCTGTCATGAGAAAAAGTTGAAATTTTCTGAGCTAAACATCATGAGGAAAATTTTCATTTTAGTAGCATAAATTTGAAATATTAAAGTAAACATTATTTTATTAAAAGCTGTCATATTGTGAAAAACAAAACAAAGTTGTCATTTTTGGCAATTAGGTATCAAAATATTATCACAATGAAACCATAATTCAGAGAAAAAAATGTACAAGAAGTTTAAATACTAAAAAATGCAGAAATGGAGAATAAAATCTTAATTATGTCATTTTAAGGGCTACACGGCAGACGAGTGGTTAGAACGCAGGCCTCGCAGCTAGGAGACCCAAATTCAATTCCAACCGTGGTCCTCTATACGTGGAGTTTGCATGTTCTCCCCGTGCAGGCGTGGGTTTTCTCCGGGTACTCCGGTTTCCTCCCACATTCCAAAAACATGCTGGGTTAATTGGCGACTCCAAATTGTCCATAGGTATGAATGTGAGTGTGAATGGTTGTTTGTCTATATGTGTGATTGGCTGGTGACCAGTCTGGAGCTTCTCGCCCAAGGACAGCTGGGATAGGCTCCAGCACCCCCGCAACCCTCGTGAGGAAAAAGCGGTAGAAAATGAATGAATGAATGTATGATGAAGTGAAGCAACGGCAAACATGCAGCACGGTGTGAGAGAGTGTTGCCAGTTATGTTTGATGGTACGACAGATACGACAGACAATATAAAAGAGTGAATAGAGGTGTGTTTTTGTATATTTGGTCGATGCAAATTACTCTTCAAAGGTCAAAGTTAATTGTCTCTTAACAATGATGCAGTCTGTAGGCTTGGCTTTGGGCCCGAAGGAATTGAATGGTAATGGAAGATATTCTAGTGTCCCTTTTATCTCTCAGTTGGCTCTTCTTTTTACCTATTTTAATAATTGCTAGAGAAACACTCCAGCTACTTGTCTTTCTGTAGAACAAATCATCTCCACTTAGCATCCTCTTGTGGTCGCCCGCTGTCTCACTCCTCTTCTCAATGGCCTCCCACTCAGGTTTCAGGAACCTTCACCTGGACGACCAGATGACTCTGCTCCAGTGCTCGTGGCTCTTCCTCACTTCTTTCAGCCTGGGATGGAGATCTTACCAGCAATGTAACGGCGACATCCTCTTTTTCGCCCCGGACCTCATCATGAATGAGTATGTCTCCATCTGCATCATTGGTCCATTGAAGGCTGAGATGAAGTCCAATCGGTTACTGTATTGACTTTTTCCTTCTGTAATTCAAGGGAGCGAATGAAGCTGCCATACATGGCCGACCAGTGTGCACAGATGATGAGGATTAGCAGCGAGTTTGTCCGGCTGCAGGTTTCCCTTGACGAATATCTGTGTATGAAGGTCCTGCTGCTGCTCAGCATAGGTCAGACTTGTGACTATGTGTCCATGTACACTTCACCTCTTATATGAACATTAGTTTAAAGCAGGGGTCTCAAACTCAATTTACTTGGGGAGCTCGGGTCTGGGTGAGACTGGGCCGCATCAGGTTTTCCCCCCAAAAAATAAAAATGCATTTATTAAAAACAAAAACATTTTAAAAACTTCGCTTTGGTTCCGATTTTCTACAAGAAAAGCTCTGATACATTCAGAGCATTCCAATGAATGAACATTCCACTGTTCTCAAATATCTGACTTTTTATTTTTCTTCACAAAATAAGATGAAAAATAAATAAACAAATCAAGAATAAAGAAAATCAATCAATCTGTAATAAATAAATATAATTATAATAATAAAACGGCAAATAATAAAAACTTAAGAAACTACATATAGTTGGTGGGTAGACAAATTACTGATAAAACATTCCACTGTTCTCAAATATTCATTCATTCATTTTCGACCGCTTTTTCCTCACGAGGGTCGCGGGGGTGCTGGAGCCTATCCCAGCTGTCTTCGGGCGAGAGGCGGGGTACACCCTGGACTGGTCGCCAGTCAATCACAGGGCACATATAGACAAACAACCATTCACACTCACATTCATACCTATGGACAATTTGGAGTCGCCAATTAACCTAGCATGTTTTTGGAATGGGAGGAAACCGGAGTACCCGGAGAAAACCCACGCATGCACGGGGAGAACACGCAAACTCCGCACAGAGATGGCCGAGGGTGGAATTGAACCCTGGTCCTCCTAGCTGTGAGGTCTACGCGCTTGTTCTCAAATATCTTAATTTTTATTTTTCTGCACAAAATAAGATGAAAAATTAATAAACAAATCAAGAATAAAGAAAATCAATCAATCAGTAATAAATAAATATAATAATAATAATAAAACAGCAAATAAAAGAAACTACATATAGTTGGTGGGTAGACAAATTATTTTTTCAGATTAAAATGAACAAAGCATTATTAGAGCCCTGTAGACATGACAAAACGACTAAAGTCACATTTATACTCTTTTTTTATTTACAACATATTGCGCAACTGCAGGGTCTTGAGACACATGCTAACTTGCAAACTAGAGAGCTAGCGACCTAAACGGTAGCCTTCAAGTTATTTCCTTTAAACTTAAATAGCCAAAAACTTACCACTTCCACACGGATAGGGAGGATAACTATTAACAGTTATTTAACCTTTAACATGAACATTAATCAAACGTAATAATTTTTTCTGGGTACATGATACCATACAGCATCCATATCAAACTTGCGTGGGCTGCACTAACATTAAACTTTCATATCAAGGCGGGGGCCTCAAACTAGTGTCCTGCGGGCCACATTTGGCCCGCGGGCCGTGTGTTTGAGACCCCTGGTTTAAAGTAAGGATTGACCGATACATTGGCCAGCCGATATATCGGGCCGATATTTGCGTTCTTTACTTGAATCGGTATCGGCGATACGTGTGTGGTTTCGTTGATGTATTTTTCCGCCGCATGATTTACAGACAGGCATCCGCCGGGCAGCTTTGTGAATCACAACAAGAGTACGTTTTCAACTTTTAATTATCCTCGAACAGTTAAACTTAGTTGAAAATTTTACACTTGCTTTGAAATAGGAAACATGAACCTCAAGTGCATGCGATATACGTGCTTGAAAATATCGTTTAGTTTGTGGGTGTGAAAACCAGGAATGCTGCTGAATGCTTCATCTTTAAAAGTACCTACCGTTGGAATTAGGGAACTGTTGATGGAGTTGGAGGCTCATATGTACAGCTCTTACCAACACCGCTTTAATGGCAACGTTGGCAATTCAGTCCCATGGTGTTTGGAGGAGTTTCATTCAGCAAACGCTGAGGTGATGAGGTTGTTACCTCCCTAAACTAGACTTAGGGAAATACACAGTTATAATTTTACTGCTCACTGCCAAATGTTCTCGACCTGAAAAAAACAAAAGAGCGGGAACAGTTGGTCGTCTCTCCAACACAGCAGTTTATTTATTTCTTCTGCTACGCAACTACAACCATCGAGCCATTCAAGCATGCTCTGCTAATTGACAGGAAATAGCCATATTAAGATTATATATATATATATATATATATATATATATATATATATATATATATATATATATATATATATATATGAAAAATATACATTGAAATATACATCCATTTTGTTCCTTAACTCATTCTTTTGTCTATCTACTTCACTTGCACCTAAAATGCGTGCCACCGCTAGGCCTGTTAGCATTAGCGAATATACACATGTATATACACAGACTTTATTTTCTCACATAAACAACTAATATACACTACAGAGGCATCACAAGTCACTCTACATGACTATACTACATATCGTGGTGTACTTAAAAACACTTCTTTTTCACCAACCTGAAACACATGAAAGAGCGGGAACAGTTGGTCGTCTCTCCAACACAGCAGTTTATTTATTTCTTCTTCATCGCTGTGTGTGGCCTTCCCAACAACCAAGCCGCGGCGCCCCCCTGTGGCGCCACTGTTCAACAGCACCGAGCAGCGAAAGTGCCCTACTTTCAACCACAAATTATAGGAAGATTAAAAATGAAAACCCCTTTGTTTTTTTTCCACACCTTTACACACATACAGAGCGGATAGGAGCAGCCATTTCTGCTATCAGAGGTCTTTAGCGTGCACAACATGAACTTTAATGATTAGAGAAATGTGAGAGATATCGTACTAAATTGTGTCAGTGTGATGTGTTTGTGTGTATGGAGGTGGGGGGGGGGCGTCTCACTGCGGAGGAGCAGTCATCGATCATTGATGCGAGATAAAACTTAAACTACGACAAAAATGTTGCACATGGTTAAATATTTACTCCTTTTAAAGTGATGTGTGTTTAGGAAAGTGTTCAGTGTTTACATTTAAATAAATATTTGTTGAAACTTGAGACCTGTAATATTTGTTATCATAGTCATTTTTTCATGTAAATTGAGGCAGCAAAAGCAGTATCGGTTTCAAATATCGGCCCAAGCAAAATCGGCCATCGGCTTAAGGGTGATGGGAAAAAACGGTATCGGCATCGGCCCGAAAAAAAAACATATCGGTTGATCCCTAGTTTAAAGTTTGCAACTTGTTGACCTTGAGTCTTTCTCTCTCCTGCAGTGCCAAAAGACGGCCTGAAGAGTCAGGCGGCTTTCGACGAGATCCGGATGTCTTACATCAAGGAGCTGGGGAAAGCGATAGTGAAGCGAGAGGAGAATTCCAGCCAGAACTGGCAGCGTTTCTACCAACTCACAAAGCTGCTGGACTCCATGCACGAGGTTAGAAAGCAGGAACTCTCATTGCCTGTAGACTCCACTAACGTAGGTTGGAAAGGACGTGATTTGTTTCACAAACATCTGCACCACCATCTACTACACCACACGGTGGCGCTGTTATGTAACACCACTCTGACATATTTGAACCAACACATGAAGATATGCTAAGACATTAATTCATTCATTTTCTACCGCTTATCCTCACGAGGGTCGCGGGGGTGCTGGAGCCTATCCCAGTTGTCTTCGGGTGAGAGGCGGGGTACACCCTGGACTTGTGGCCAGCCAATCACAGGGCACATATAGACAAACAACCATTCACACTCACATTCATACCTATGGACAATTTGGAGTCGCCAATTAACCTAACATGTTTTTGCAAACTCCACATAGAGAGGGGCGAGGGTGGAATTGAATTCGGGTCTCCTAGCTGCGAGGCCTGCATTCTAATTTCAAATTTATGCTACTAAAATGAAAATTTTCCTCATTATGATATTTAGCTCAGAAAATTGAAACTTTTTCTTCTTAGATGACAGATTTTTTTATTTGATCATTTTTACTTTATTCTTGTAAGATTACTGCTGATTAAAAAAAAAAATTACACTTTAAGAATGTGACACGCAATTGCCAAAAATGACAACTTTGTTTTGTTTTTCATAATATCACAGCTTTTAATAAAATAATGTTTATTTTAATATTTAAAATTTATGCTACTAAAATGAAAATTTTCCTCATTATGATGTTAAGCTCAGAAATTGCAACTTTTTCTTCTTAGATGACAGATTTTTTATTTGATCATTTTTCCTTTATTCTTGTAAGATTACTGCTGATTTTAAAAAAAATTATACTTTTAGAATGTGACACCTAATTGCCAAAAATGACAACTTTGTTTTGTTTTTCATATCACAGCTTTTAATAAAATAATGTTTAATATTTCAAATTAATGCTACTAAAATGAAAATTTTCCTCATTATGATGTTTAGCTCAGAAAATTGCAACTTTTTCTAATTAGATGACAGATTTTTTATTTGATCATTTTTACTTTATTCTTGTAAGATTACTGCTGATTTAAAAAAAAAATACACTTTTAGAATGTGACACCTAATTGCCAAAAATGACGACTTTGTTTTGTTTTTCATAATATCACAGCTTTTAATAAAATAATGTTTACTTTAATATTTCAAATTTATACTACTAAAATGATTTTTTTCCTCATGATGTTTAGCTCAGAAAATTGCAACGTTTTGTTATTACATGATAGATTTTTTATTTGATCATTTTTACTTTATTCTTGTACAATTACTGCTGATTTTAAAAAAAATGTACACTTTTAGAATGTGACACCTAATTACCAAAAATGACAACGTTGTTTTGTTTTTCAAGATTTTTTTAAGATTACTGCTGATTTTTTAAATATTTTTTTTTACACTTTTAGATGTGACACAGGCCAAAAAAAAAAAACTCAACACATGGCCCCTGGGCCACACTTTGGACAACCCTGCATTAGCATGTTATGGGTCCCATAAGGAATCAATACCTGATGATGTTTGTGTGTGCAGATGGTCGGCGGGCTTCTCAACTTCTGCTTCTACACTTTTGTGAACAAATCACTGAGTGTGGAGTTCCCCGAGATGCTGGCGGAGATCATCAGCTACCAGCTGCCCAAAGTCAAAGCGGGGGGTGTCAAAGCGCTCCTCTTTCACCAGAAATAACTAACTATCCCCCCACCCCCCACACAAACGGACACGATGCCTTAAATTCCCTCGCCACTCGCCCACCTCACCACCACCTATTACAGCCCGCGGAGTGACGTGGAAAGGACTTGAGGAGCGTGGGTTTGGAGATAAAGAAGAGGTTCTTAAGATAAGAAGTAGGAACTGCTCTGCGGATGGAGAGAAATAGCATCATCTTGTCTCAGGTGACTTCCTTCACATATACATCTATACATTTAGAACTTGGAACTACACAGATTCTAATAGTATTTTCTACATGTTTCGCAGTTGATCGTTTTCCAGGTTGTAGTCGCCTGGAAGTTAAAGTCAACTCCATGAATAATCTTCTCCGTTCTTGAGTTAGCATAGGAGCCGACGGCGTCCATTTTACTTTACACTCCTTTTGTGCTTTCATCCTTTTGAGATATGAAACAATTGCTAGGATTGTTGGTCATTCAAAGGATGATTGATTCGCAAAAAAAAAAAACCCTCTTCCAGGTTTACCAATATAGAAGCGGGGGGGGGGGGGGGGGGAAATGTGCCTTTTTTATTTTTATTTTTTTTGCGTCAAATATCTCAGTTATTGCTTCCTACCTGCCGGGGGCGTGCCTCTCCTCAGCCCGTTGCCACCATTTTACCCTGATTGTACTTTCATGACACATGCAGTTGCAACGCTTCCTTTTTTTAAATAGCTGTGTTGTTCTCACCTCTTGATGTGTGTGTGCGTGTGTGTGTATGCCTGTGAGCCCCCCCGCACCCCCCCCAAAACCGCACACTGAAGTGCGATCGAAGCACTTTGTGCCCTTCTAAAGGCTTTTAACTGTGAAGAAGCACCGAGACTTAAAGTCACGGCCTTCATGCAAGATTTTAGTCGACCTGATCTCGATTGATACCCCCTTTTGCCCCGCCCCCTCGTCCCATTTTTGACGAATCGATTCATGGAATGTGATTTGCGTCGACCAATCAGAAAAGAGATCCTATTTTCGTGTATTTGTAACAAATTTGTGCACCTAAATGAAGTGTAGTGTTTAGTCACGTCCGTGGCGACATGGGACGGATCCCTGCGGAGTCCCCAATTTCATCCAGCAAGTGTTTTACTCGTGTGCAGTTATCACAGACGGATACCGTATTTCCTCATAAAGTGACCAAGGATATTGACTCACTCAACTGCAGAAAGAGCTGGGCATCTGTTAGGGGTTATAGTTAATAGTTTCCCCCAATTATTAATATTTGTAACTAGGGCTGCAACTAGTGATTATTTGTCAGTTAATCAGATTTTTTTAATCTTTTTGACCTCTTTGTTGAGAAATAGAAGATTGAAGATGAATAGAAGATGAATAGAAGATGCACCAACACCAGGTTGCCACTTGATTAATCTGTTAAAATGTTATTGTTAACAATATTTATGTTGACAGTAATTGTACACAAAAATACAAAAATGGCCACCAGTGTTTTCTAAAGTCAAAGTTGATATGTGTGAATGTCTAGTTTAAAAAAAAAATCAGAGTATATTTACATATTCAATAAAAAATGAACAATTAATCAATTACCAAAATTGATCTTGATTAATTGATATACTCTGAGTGTGTACACAATATATATATACTGTATACACATACTATATATGTATGTACATTTATGTGTTGGAAACACAACCCCCTCCTTCACCAGAATCGTTGTCGATTAATTGGGGAATCGATTAACCATCGATTAATAGTTGCAGCTCTGTTTGTAACAATAAATATAATGAATGTGACAATATAATTTGATGAATATGATATACTACGCACCGGGCCTGGGATGATAAGAGGCTAACTAATTAATTAATTAATTAATCACACATGAAACAAACTTGATCATCATACAGTATATGGCCGTGTGCCTCTGTATCTTGTTTTTCCACGTCTCTTGCCTCCAAGCAGACAGGAAGAGAGTTCATTCCGGGCATCGGTCGCAACAACTTGGCGTCTTTGTTCCATAAAACAACGGCATGAATGGAGTCAGACCTTTTGGCAAGTCTCTTCGTCCGTGTTCGAAACCGCATACTTAGCTACTACTCTTATTAATATTAATTATTATTATTAATTATTAATACTAACTCTTTGAGTAATGCTAGAAGTTCCCGGATGTGTACTGCATTGGCCAGAAATGTTGAGTATGTATCGTCAGCTTACGACTCACACCCAAATTACCCAGGATGCAACGCAATGTGACGTCACCGGGACGAGATCAGCCCAAACGGTGGTTTCAAGCAGGATATATTGCGAGTTGGTTCGCTTCTTGTTTTCAAAGTAAAAGCAGTGATTTATCACTATGTTTATTTTTTGTACGAGAAAAGTAAGAAAATAACCGGAAGTGCATTGCTAACTTTGGCTAGCTTAAATTTTGCAGAACGAAATTCTAAACGTTTGGTATTTGGACAAATAAATGGCACACTCGGGATCTAATTCGCCTGATTTTTTTAAAAAATCTCAAAGTGATGTATTTAAAGAGTTTAGAGCGAAAGTCGTTTGTGGCTCGGGTATGAGCGCAATGCATTGTGGGTTATCATTTAGTACGCTGTAGTGTAAGCATACTGTCTGATGGGTTGGGTATGCAGTATGTAGTGTGGATAGTATGGGCTTGTAAGTATGTAGTAGTTAGTATGTGGTTTCAAACACAGCCACTGTGTCAGTGAGTGGAGGCGGGGCTGCTAGCGTACACACAGAGTGCAGGAGGGTGTCACATACATACAACATTCTTATGCTTACCAAGCAATACTGACACCGAGTGGCATTTTATAACAATTGTTTTTATATTGACTTAATTGTATTGCTCGTATTGTACTGAGCAGCCAGAACCTTTCCACCCCAAGATCGGTTACTGATTCTGTCATCATGACATTGTGGTGGTGGCGTGACAAAGGTTTCAAAAAGCCGAAACCCAAATTAGTGTAGTTCAACTCTTGCCATGTCTGCTCTCTACTGACATCTACTGGTGGCACACGGAGGCGTTTTATTCGTTCAATTGGACCATTCAGCCAGCAGTTCATTGGCTGATGCTGTCTATTAGGGTGTTACTATTAGGAAATAGGGTCGTATGCATTCAGTTTGTATTTGCATACCCTGCCCCCCCTCTCTTTCAGGCACCTTGTCCGAAATTTTGTAGCACGATGTCATGAGCGTCGCCAAGCAAAATCCTGTCATCCTGTTTGCGTGGAAAGCACAAAATACTCAGTTTTTGGTTTTTTTTAAACAAACAAATGTAAAGAAATGATTGAAATCATCAGACAAATGTGTGGTAGATTATCCATTCATTAAAACTCACCAGTAGAGCCATGTGATTTCTCTCAGCCAATCAGTGAAGAAAGATCATTGGAATCATGATAGTGTTGCAATACCAACAAAAGACATATGACCACACCTCGTTTTTTAGGGTGATTTTTTTAAATATATATATATATATATATATATATATATAAGGAGTTATGATGCTAATTCTTTACCAATGAAGCGGCCATCTTATATGTATTATAAGTATATTACTTGTATTATGTATATAATATATATTATATATATATATCATATATATAGATATATTTATATATATGTATTAGATATATATTATTTTATTATTATATAAATTATTATTATTGTTATATAATATTATAACAGTTGTTAGATGGTCGCTTAATTGGTAAAGAATTTGCATCATAATTCCTTTGTTTGCTAACAAGTATTTAGGCCAAAAAAATGAAATCTTGGAAAATTTTGAGAATTTACAAAATTATGAAAAAGGTCGTCTGTGGTATGATGAGAATCAGAGGTGAAACGCTTACTTCATTCACTTAGTAATTCCCATTTCATCCCGGCTCAGGTTCACGTCTGAATTATTCCTTTTTTTCCCCCCATCATCCTATCAGGAAACTGCTCTTTTTGTTGCCGTCTTTGTTCGGAAAAGGGTTACTTTCGCATTCAGTCTGCTCAAATCTCTGCTGCTGCTCTTATCAAACAGATAGAAATATATATATATATGGGTATAAATATACAATATATACAGATACTTGTACACATTATTTTCCTGTTCCAACAGAATATGCAATATAGACGCCGCCACAAAGGATCACCACCATGTCAGATATAAGCTATATTCATACACTTTCAGGAACACACACAAGCCTATTTGATGTTTGACTACATGGTGACCAAAGCACTTAACACACAGACTCACTCAAGTAGCTCCTTTTTGCTTTTTCTTTGTTTTTGTTTTTTTTTCTTGTAAAAAAAAAAAAAAGATTTTGAAAAGTCGGTGAACTTATGTTAATACTGTGAATAGAAGTCAAGTCTTTTTCACACCAAACTGTTTGTGAAAGTAATCAGTCAGCTTGATTGGGAAAGATTTGCACTAGCCAACTATTGTTTGGAAATCTATTTTGTATAAAAAGAAAAAAAAATGCTCAAAAATAAAACAACTTATGTTATGACATTTAGACCGGTCAAGGAGAGATGTGGAGTTTTCATTTTGTTTTTCTGTACATATATATCCGATGCCGTGTACTTTATTCCCTCCCCCCCTTAGATTCTTTATTTACTTTGCTCTTCTTCTATAGCGCAACTTGTACTGTGTCCTTTCTTTGTGGTACCTGTCTTCCATCTCAATCACGCTGTAGTTTGTTGCCATGACACCTGATTTACTTGGACACGACAAAAAAAAAACAACGTCATCCATTCAATGTAAGCCACTCTTCAATCAAGCACTTGGTTAGCAAATAAAAGCGCTTTTTCCATCCTGGCACTCCGCTCATTGATTGCAAATGTTACTTTGAAAGAATCCGATAATCATTTCTTTATTTCATTACGGGGTTTTTTTTGTGAATCGTATATCATGGTATACACAATTGTATATCTTTGTATTTATATTCATTATTTCTCATGTTTAATTGTGTTTTTTTATTAAAAGAAGATAAAAAAAGAAAAAACGAAAAAATACCACGCCGTGCGTGCATTTTAATTAACAATTATATATTTTTTACATATTGTTTATTCATGATTACTTGTGTTTAATTGCGTTTTGTGATTAAAAATAAGCTGATACGGAAGAAAAAATATATAATGGCTGTACAACAGCTTGATATTGGAATTAGTTGTTTATTCTGAAATGAGGGGGAAAATCAAATAACATTGTAAATAATGGAGATAATCGCAAAAAATTTATTTCCTAACATTTAGATTTTGTTGCCACAAAAACAATCAGAAAATAAGAAACGTGTACAAATATGGATATAAATTTAAACTGCAAGAAAAAATATATAATGGCTGTACAACAGTTTGATATTGGAATGAATTGTTTATTCTTTACACAATTATATATTTTATTTAATATTATACATATTTACATTCACTGTAATGAACATTTTTTAAATTCCATATACATTTACTATTTTTAAAATTCTATTTTTTATTTAGTTTTTGATGTAATCTGCGAAATGAGGGGAAAAATCAAATGACATTGTAAATAATTGAGATATTTTATTCCATATACATTTACTATTTTTAAAATTCTATTTTTAATTTAGTTTTTGATATAATCTGCAAAATGAGGGGAAAAATCAAATAACATTGTAAATAATTGAGATAATCGCAAAAAATGTCTAAATTTTAGATTTAAAATTTAGATTTTGTTGCCACAAAAACAGTCAGAAAATAAGAAACGTGTACAAATATGGATATAAATTTAAACTGCATGCATAATAATAAAAATAATACATTTTCTTTTCTATTTTTTATTTTATTTTTTGTTATTCGTGTATTGTTTCCTGCACCAGACACATACAATAAATGAATTAATAAAAACACACAATTTTTGCTCCATTATAACAGAGATAAGACACGTGACTTGACACGTGACTTGAATAAACGTGACAATGTTTGTAGGATACCATATTATTATAGGTATATTATAGGTATATTAGGATACCTCATAAAACAACGTCGGAAATGTCACTGCTCGGCCTCCATACTTCCGGCCTCTTCCAGCTCGGGGACGCGCCTCCTCCATCCCCCCCGAGCACGCACGTACGTGGGTAAGTACGTAAACGCACCTGACCCCCGCCTGCAGGCACACATAAAAGAGGTTGACTTAGCAAGAAAAGGGCAGCCTGCTAAGCCCCGCCTACGCGCCGCCGGAGGATGACTGATGGACAGCTGTCAGTGGGGGGGCACACGCGGCTGTACTGCAAGAATGGCGGGCATCACCTCCAGATCCTCCCGGACGGGACAGTGTGGGGAGAGCGGGACGATACGGACGTTCACGGTAAGTGACATCCAGGCGTGGTGCATTCATGTACCATCCGTGCTAACTGCCACTGACAGCCAACACAAAAAAAACACAAAATATTAACAGGTAATGAAATAATAACTTTAACTTCTGTTAGCATTATTAGCTAAATTAATTTTATTAATTTTTTATTAATTTTTATGTATTAATTCCAGTTGTTTTAAGTCTCCGAGCTGTAGCTCCAGGCGTGGTGGTCATCCAAGGGCGAGAAACGGGCCAATTTCTGGCCATGAGCGATGAGGGCCGCTTGTACGCATCAGTGAGTATATGTTCCGCCCATTGTGGGTCAACGCGCATGCGTGTTATCTCCTGATGTTTAAGAAAGCCATTAATGACACTTTCGTTGTAAGACACGTGATGTTTGCTTCCCTGCAGCCTACCGCTAACGATGAGTGTTACTTCCTGGAGAGGCTGGAGGAGAACCACTACAACACGTACCAATCTCACAAATATCAGGAGAACAAATGGTATGTGGCCTTTAAGAAGAACGGCAAACCTAAACTGGGTCCCAGAACTCACATTGGACAAAATGCCATCTTCTTCCTTCCCCGCCATTTGGATACAGACACCAGCATGCAGTGATCCACCACAGATGGATGCTGGCTTTCCAACAAGTCCTTTTCAGAGAAAGTGGCCTTCTATTTTCATTTTATCCAAACAAATATGACAAAAATGTCATGTCAATCTAATAAGTAATTCATAATAGTTTTGATTATATTACATATATTATTCCAACAGTATATGTAATCTCTATTGAATTGTCTACAAGTCGTTCACTGATGACTTTTCTGACACCTAGCGACCATTGTGTGAATTGCAAGCTATTGGCTAGTGTCATTAATTCGTTCCAGAAGGTTCATTTTACCCCATAAGAATAGTATAAATCATATTTATATATTTAAAAAAATGCTTTTATATTTTGTCATCTAAGAAACCATTTCAAATGCATTTAAATGATGAATGAAAGGGTGTATCTCAGGGGTGGGCAAACTTTTTGACTCGCGGGCCGCATTGATATGACAAAATTTACGGGGGGGCAGACTATATATTTTACACGTAACAGTCCACCTGGTATTATTGTATCTGTAAAATTGTCATGCAATCTGCTATTATTATTTATTATTTTATATTTATATTTAAATATTTTAAAAATAATAAAATATAATAATTACAATAAAATTAAAATTATAATTATTATATTATTATTATGTAAAATATGCAAATATAACAATAATATTATATATAATTAATATAATAATTAGCATTAATATAATAATCATAATACTTCTAATAATAATTATAATAATCTAATAATCTAACAATAACAATAATTATTATTATTATAATTATTATTATGTGCTTGTGTCCCTTTTTTCAGGAGCACTTTGTAAACAACAGACCATGTCAAACAACGAAATTGATACAACCATCAAAAGGTTGGCTCAGGCCATGATGCCAGGTTGTATGTTGACTTTAAATGAAATACTTTGGAAAGATTGGGCGGGCCGTATTCAAACACTTGGCGGGCCAGATGTGGCCCCCGGGCCGTAGTTTGCCCACCCCTGGTGTATCTCATCTCAATAATCCAAAATGGAGGTCATGACAAAACATGGTGTCCGTGTTGTGTCGGTCACATCGCGTGTTCGGGTACATTTACATCAAGTATCACGTCTCCAGTGAAGGTAAAAATAACGTTAAAAGTTCACTTATCCCTTTCATTCTCCATTTATATGCAGCATTTCGAATTTTGTTTTCATACAGGCTACATATCTGACTTCCGGTTCTGTTTGCCAAGCTAGCATGTCAGTCAGTATTAACATAAGAGGTGCTATATTGTGCTCAAATATGGCGTAAATTTTCAGCGGTTATACTGTGTATATATATTTAAATAATACATATTTCTAACATGATAACCATAAGTATAAATTACTATGCAGGTAGTCTTACTGCTTGATATTTAACATTCACAATGGTTAGCATTTCCTCATAGCTAAAGGCTAACCAGTTAGCTAACACCTCACAACGTAGACATAAGAAAATATCAAAAACATCACTTTGTCTATTATATAACTGGTCAAATAAAGTGTGAATTGAATGAACAAGTATATTTATTAATGATGTACTCACTAATTTATTAATATTAAACATTCACATATTTAGACTTAGCATCTTTGTATAGCAACAGATTAACCACTTGGCTGCAAACGTAGTAAACATACGCAAAAATACCCCAAAAAAAACCCAAAAAAACCCCAAAACATCACATTGTGTATGATTTATCTTCGCAACCAAGATGTGAATGGACTAAATAAATATATTTACTTATATTGAATGCACTTGTTTGAAGGTAGAATAGTAAAAAGGCGACAAAGAAAGTAATTAGAAGTGACATTTATTGAAGTCGATATTTTCTGTACAGTGCTATGAGAAGCTAACTCAAAAGATGCAACTCTACATCACTTTTAAACGAGCATTAAAGCCATGACACAAGTGTGGAGGTCATATATAACGATGGCTCATTTGGATTTTGTTAGTCATGTTTCTAAAAGGTGTGCCTGCATCCAACATTGTTTGATAATAGTTTTGCTTAAGCCAGAAGGAATTCTTTCCCACACTGTTGAGTCACTTTTAGCTACCTTCCCCCCCCCAAAACTGAGCGTCCCTTTATCTTAAAAAAAAAAAAAACACCTTTTGTTGCTTCTGGACTCAATAAAAACAAGCAAAAATCACCATGTCTGACAATGAGGATGCAATTAGCTCACTGCGCTTTTGTTCTATGAAACACATGCATTACAAGCTTGTACACTACATGGACTTGAAAGTATTAGAAATACATCTTCATTCATCTTAATTATTCACATGGATCAACTAGAACTGAGATTTTCACTTCCTGTAGAGTAGGGGTGTCCAAAGTGTGGCCCGGAGCCATTGCCCTGCAGCATAACAGAGAAACAAAAAATGTGTATACATAATGTTTCCATACACCAGCATGATATTCGGCTAAATTATTGTTATTAAGTGCAGTAGAAATTGGCATGGGACATTTTTTTGTTATGGCACAGAAAACCTGTTTGTGATCTATGTACGGTTCTTAACATTATTAGAGCCCTCCAGGCATGAAATAACACCCCTATAGTCACCTTTACACTTGTATTACCAAATATAGTAGATAAAATCAGGGTATATCAGACATATTGGACATAATTAAGATAACAGACACATGTTAGCAGTTACTTATTTTTTCTGAACAGCTATTGTCGCATCAATGTATTGTAACAGAGGTTCAGAGTTGAGTTTGAGCTTGTCTAGGGTTATGGTCCAAACAATAACACGTTTTATTATTATGATATTATTATTATGCCTGTTGTGAGATTATTTAAACTTGCAATAAATGCCCATTCCGGCGATCTAGTCTGGTGGATTTGTATTTATTCATTTAGTTTGCTAATTTTTATGCTTCAGAATGCTTAATTTAGACCAATAATAACAACAATTTGGTTATATGTTTTTTTAATATATAGGCCGTATTCAACAACAAAAGTGTTAATAAAAAAAAACAATAGAGTAAGGGTGCAATGTTCAAACTGCAAGGGATAGTCATGCCTTGCAGTTTGAAATACAGTCGTATTTTATGTGTTTCAAATAATGCTTTTTGATTAAAAAAAAAAAAAGATACACTGTACATTGGATTGCATTTCACGCATTTAAACAAACAAAAGTGAAGGAAATTTTGGAAGAGTTTGGACACCCCTGCTGTCCTAATACTATTGTCCATGTAGTGTATGGTTTGGAATGAATCACCTCAGACATGAGACAACACCGCCCCCTCCTGGTTCATGGTCAAAATACATAAAGCGTCATGTGTTGCAAATGTGAGTAGTTCCAATAAAACCGTGTGGTGATGCCATAAAGTGAGCCGCATGCTTGTGTTTACTGTATTCATGAGGCCCTGAAGTGTCGTGTTGTGACGTGTCGTGACGTGAGACTCTCCTCGAGTCAAGCTTGTAGTCTACCAAAAAACAACATAAGGCATCACTACAGACAAAATGGAAATAGCACTTGAGCATGCGCCACTAATGAGTACACTGAGGGGAGACGACTCCTCTGTGTGAGTTGTGTCCGTCGTGTCTTCCACATCCAACGAGCTATATTCAGAAAAATAGGAATAACGCATCAGACGAGACATTTTCCCGTGTAGATTCTTAAAATCTATGCAACAATATTATATATTGTATTGGACAATGTCAAATGTCAGGTGTAGTGACTAACAATGTAGCTTTTCTTCCCACATTTCAACAATTTGCTAATTATGATAATGTA
The DNA here is from genome assembly GCF_030265055.1 of Doryrhamphus excisus. Taxonomy (NCBI): domain Eukaryota; kingdom Metazoa; phylum Chordata; class Actinopteri; order Syngnathiformes; family Syngnathidae; genus Doryrhamphus; species Doryrhamphus excisus. The sequence goes on along the minus strand of NC_080488.1, from coordinate 7,028,344 downwards.
CCATATTGACCCAAATAAGACCGCCCCTCCAACCTTTTATGGTAATTTGAACATGCATCAGATTACAATTGAGTGCATCCCATAATCAGTTCACAGTTCCACATGTCCAAAAGGAGTAGGAAGAAGCAAAGCTTATTAAATCCTACCCCTCCATCTGGTACTTTTACAATCAGTAACTGTTACATTTGTTCACTTCCTGCTTTCCATAATACAGCAAATAGACGGTGTAGACATTGAAAGGGTGAACAAAAATTTCTAGGGATCACAATAGATGAAAATATGAGCTGGAAACCTCATATTACAAATATACAACATAAAGTGGCAAGAACTATTTCAGTATCAAAATTTGTTCTCAATCAGAAATCACTCCACACTCTTTATTGCTCTCTGGTTCTACCATATCTTACTTATTGTGTGGAAATATGGGCTAATAACTATAAAAGCAATCTTCACTCGCTAAATGTACTACAAAAAAGGTCAGTAAGGATAATTCATAATGCCGCCTACTCTCAGGGAAGAACTACATTTGAAACACTTATATGCTAGGACTACGTTAAAAAGCCATAGCATTTCAGTATGTGGAATCAAACTATGGAATGGATTGAGTAAGGACCTCAAACAATGCACAACGATGAGCCAATTCAAGAAACAATACAAGCAGTTGATGTTTGCTAAATACAAGGATGAAGAGTCTTGTCACGATGTGCTATATATATTACTATATTGACACTTACTATGGTACCCATTATGTTATTGGATGGTCATATCACCTTGTACTTCGGTACAGTATTAAAAAAAAAACCTTAAACCATATTAGGAAAGCAGGAAGTGAACAAATGTAACAGTTACTGATTGTAAAAGTACCAGATGGAGGGGTAGGATTTAATAAGCTTTGCTTCTTCCTGGAACTGTGAACTGATTATGTGATGCATTCAATTGTAATCTGATGCATGTTTAAATGAAATTAAACCATCACCATTACTACGGTGCTTCTTAAAGCGTGACAACTTGCCTCGGTCTAATAGATGAAGAGAACTCTTGTCCGGGGTAGAGTGGCGTAAGTGGGATCTGCCAGTTTGCGCACTCTGGAGTAGTTGATAAAGCCTCTGATGAACAGCATGAAGCCTGCAGCACAAAGACAAGCATAGCGAATATATAATAACAATATACATTTTCCACTGTTGGATCTTAAGGATTCCAAGCAGAGCTGTAAAAATGCAACAACAAAAAAAAAGCCAGTGTTGCAGCTCCAGAAGATGGCTTCATGGAGGGCATCAACTATCTGAAACTGTGCCATTTTTGTATACTTTCCAAAATACTTTCCAAAATCCCCAAAAGAGTGGGGGTAGTCCTCTGGAAGAAGACATCTTTTGTCAGGGCGGGCATTGTCCTGTTGAAAAAGCCAGTCATCACCACAGTCATGATGGATGCCCCCTGCAACATCTCCACATATCCAGCTGCTGTTTGACGCCCCTGCACAACCCGAAGCTCCATTGTTCCATTGACGGAAAAAGCACAGAAGATTATGACGGTGCCTCCTCTGTTGGGTCATGGGTAAAAACATGTCACGATCTCCTTATCATGGCCGTACTGTTGGAAGCCATCAGGATCGTCAAAAGTTCCATTTTTTCTTCTCATCAGAGAATCAAACTTCCTTCCACCTTTCAATGTCCCATTTTATGGTGCTCTCCAAGTTTTGTGGTGTTGAAGGAGATAAAGCCTTCGAAGATGTTTTTTAATCTTAAACCAGTTCTCTCTCAGATGCCGTCTGATGGTTACTGGACTGCACTCGGCACCGGTAACTTCCAAGGAACGTCCCGTGCCTGAATGGACCATCAATCAGGATTCTCCGGCACAAGTGGGTGTAAAACTTGACTTTTTGTTGCATTACTTATACAGCTCAATAAGCTGACCTCTTTCAAAAGAGAGAAAGCATTTTTTGCCTTAGCAAACGGGAGTTTATCTATCCATCCATTTTCCTCCGCTTATCCGGGGCCGGGTCGCGGGGGCAGAAGTCTTAGTAGGGAAGCCCAGACTTCCCGTTCCCCGGCCACCTCCTCCAGCTCCACCGGGAGGACACCAAGGCGTTCCCAGGCCAGCTGTGAGACATAATCCCTCCAGCGTGTTCTAGGTCTGCCCCGGGGCCTTTTCCCGGCTGGGCATGCCCAGGCAACCGGACGAGATGCCCGAGCCACCTCAACTGACTCCTCTTGATGTGGAGGCGAAGCGGCTCTACTCTGAACTCCTCCCACCCTATCTCTGAGTTTATGATATAGCCACATTTTCCTCTTTCCGAATGACTTTTCCGTAAACAATGGTATGCATGGAAAGGAATATTCCAATCTCCTGTCTACATGCGGCGCTATAATCAAACAGAATAGTCAATGGGGCATGCGTAGTAAAACATAAACATCAACATCACGTGATACAGACTTCCCGGAGTTTTTCTTTCACTTGCTGGAATAACTCCGTATTGCCAGTTTTTCCTTCATTCAGTCTTGAAATTTAGTTTGGATCAAAAACAAACTTTCCACAGCAGTCCAGTGCCGATTGCTCGTCTCCATTTTTAAAACCGAAGAACGTCTGGAGCTGCGTGTTACGTCATATCTGAGCATGCGCTGAAAGAACGCATCCGGGATAAATTTTAACGGGAAAAGATACAATTCAATCTGACTAATATTTTATAATTAAACTCGGGGCATGTTTTATATAGATATATATTTTATTTTAAAGGAAAAACTGGACTTGTGAATGGTGTATAGAAGGGTTTAGATCAGGGGTCTCAAACACACGGCCCGTGGGCCAAATGTGGCCCGCAGGACACTAGTTTGAGGCCCCCGCCTTGATTAGAAAGTTTAATGTTAGTGCGGCCCGCGCAAGTTTGATGTGGATGCTGTATGGTATCATGTACCCAGAAAAAATTATTACGTTTGATTAATGTTCATGTTAAAGGTTAAATAACTGAATAGTTATCCTCCCTATCCATGTGGAAGTGGTAAGTTTTTGGCTTTTTAAGTTTAAAGGAAATAACTTGAAGGCTACCGTTTAGGTCGCTAGCTCTCTAGTTTGCGAGTTAGCATGTGTCTCAAGACCCTGCAGTTGCGCAATATGTTGTAAATAAAAAGAGTATAAATGTGACTATAGTCGTGTTTTGTCATGTCTACAGGGCTCTAATAATGCTTTGTTCATTTTAATCTGAAAAAAATAATTTGTCTACCCACCAACTGTATGTGGTTTCTTTTATTATTTGCCGTTTTATTATTATTATTATTATATTTATTTATTACTGATTGATTGATTTTCTTTATTCTTGATTTGTTTATTTTTCATCTTATTTTGTGTAGAAAAATAAAAAGTAAAATATTTGGGAACAGTGGAATGTTTTATCAGAGCTTTTATTGTAGAAAATTGGAACCAAAGCGAAGTGTTTTTGTTTTTAATAAATGCGTTTTTTTTTTTCCTTTTGGAAAACCTGATGCGGCCCAGTCTCACCCAGACCAGAGCTCCACTGGCCCCCAAGTAAATTGAGTTTGAGACCCCTGGTTTAGATTCTGTTCCCCAGATTGCGGTAATGCACATCAAAAGCTGCTTGCCAACCGCCAATAAAAAACAGAAGAAAAACACGACGAGGAAGAACAACTTTCAGTTTGAGCAGGTACAAGATACCTCAATCGGATTGGGGAAAGGAATATTCCACCCCTTTGAATCCGATTATATGTTCAATCGGATTGGCACTTTTCTTTCGGAATGAGGTGTACACAAAGGTTCAATTCTATCCTTTTGAGCAACTAAACCGAATGCAAGCGGAATATTTGGGTCCATGTATACGTGGCTAGTGAATAGAAAGAAAATCCACATTGTTGCCAATATTTTGTTATTTAAAGGCTGTGGTCTTAAAACTATTTTTATCAGCTGAGCAGACTATTTCACTTTCATGAATGAAGCGCTGACTCCACAGATCCAAAATGTAAATTCTAGCATGTTTTGATTTGATCTATATAATAATAAATGTAGCAATAATACACGCTATTTCTCCATAACATGATGTGTTACTCACCCAAGGCCAGGAACACCCACCACAACCAGTACTGGCCATCAAAGTAACCAGGGAAGTAGGTAGAAAACTGTGAAAATAACAACTGGAGGTGAAACTGTGCTCTTTGTGTTCTGAAAATAGCACAATATAAAATAATGGACGCACTCAACAATGTAACTTTATGCTGCAACACCTTGTGTGAACGCAAAGCGACCCACACCATATTTGGTTTTGTTTTGTTTTCCACATGAAATGATAAAGGATTTAACCTGACATTACTTGGAGGGAAGAACTGCTTGCTGCCTTTTTCAGTATCCGTTTTGAATGCCAATATTGAGAAACTCAAAATGTAATCGCTCTCCTCGTTACTTATTAATGATAACAGCCACCTTGCGTAAAGTAAATAACTAAAACAACGCAACATACTTTTTGTTATAATAATGACAGCCTACCTTTAAACAACACAAACATAGCAGTTCAAAATGATCCAGAAAGTCAGTATTGTCTTTCTAGTTTCTACCAATTAGTTCCCAGCCTCAAGTTCTGTTAACAAGCGCTCACCCTGACGATAAGAACCCATTTGATCAGGGACAGGCCAAATCCTGAGATGGCTCCGTATCGTCCAGCAGCCGATGTGGTCAAACAGAAGGACAAGAAGAAACCGATCCAGTTGAAGAGGAATGCCACTGAAAGACAACAATGGCCTTATAACTGACATGTAAAAACACATTTGATAACTAGGACTGCAGGAAAATGTAAAAAATGGGGGGTGGGGGCACAAAACATGTGAGTTCAAAACCCAAGTATTCTTTTTCATTTGGTTTTATGTGCTTCAACAAGAACCTGAGAAGACCATACATCGTACAAGTTTTTTTTTTTACTATGAGCAGTTGGCGAACTTCTCTTTACAATGGTATTGCTTGTATTTAGCAAACATCAACTGCTTGTATTGTTTCTTCAATTGGCTCATCGTTGTGCATTGTTTGAGGTCCTTACTCAATCCATTCCATAGTTTGATTCCACATACTGAAATGCTATGGCTTTTTAACGTAGTCCTAGCATATAAGTGTTTCAAATATAGTTCTTCCCTGAGATCATATTTCTCCTCTCTTGTAGAGAAGTATTGGATGACATTTTTAGGTAATTGGTTTTTAGCCTTATGCATTATTTTAGCTGTTTGAAGATTAACTATATCAGCAAGTTTAAGTATTTGTGATTTTAGAAATAAGGAGTTAGTATGTTCTCTGTAGGCATCATTATGAATTATCCTTACTTCCTTACCTCCTTAGGTGTTTTACTGTAGAGCAATTAAAAAGTAAAGCCTAATGCATTGGGAAATAAAATGTGTTTCTTACTGAAGAAAGTCAGCATGAAAATGCCGTCATTTCCTATTCGCAGCTGGTCCGTGTCCTCAAAGTCGTCTCTGGCCACAAAGTCATCTTCCTGAGCCACCAAAGACACACAAGAAATGGCCGGTGTCTTTCGGTAATAAAGTATGCATTAAAAATTGATGATGCAAAGACATACGCTGACTCTTTCGTTGACGAGGGGGACGGCTGCCTCCACTTTGCTTCTCTCTGCCTCATCATAGGAGGGCAGAGTGGTGGCCACGTTGTAGGACGGTGGATTGGGGAATCTGCCGCCATCTTCCTTGTATTCCAAGAAAGCTGAGGAGAAGACAAAATAATAAACCATTTCATTCTTATATATATATATATATATAAGAATATATATATATATATATATATATATATATATATATATATATATATATATATATATATATATATATATATATATATATATATATATATATATATATATATGTGTATATGTTGAATAAAGCAGGCCACAGAGGCAGGGAAAAGTAGTGATATGTTAATGATATGCATCTATTACTCTTATTGTTCCATGTCATGTAATCCAAGCCTTTCATGCACATTTGGACATTTGCCAGCTGCTTTTGTGTTTACTCAACACAAGCAATAGTCAAGTGGGTCAGTGGATGCACACCCAGGAAAAGCTTCAGTATACACCCACTTACACAATCTTGTCACAAATTACACAGAGAAAGCGTTCTTCCAACAACATTGTGTACAGTACACATTATATTACATCTACATTACACATGCCCAAGTATATTTCAAAATGCTAATAAGATGCTGGAGGTGATTTCTCATCCTAATCTGTTTGAAATATCAACCTAATGGCGGTACACTCACGAGCCACAACATTAGGCACATCTGCACAATCTGATACGATTGAAAACATTCAAACTACTCAAACAAAACTATGTTCAATTGAAGTCATTGCAAAATAAATGCTGCTCTTTAACAGTTGAAAAGTCAGCATTTTGAGAAATGCTGCAAACAGTACACAGCGCCTATGAGAAAATCATGTCATTCCACAACTTTACAGCGTGAAAGATTACATATTGAAAGGAAATATTGTATTATAATATTATTAATATTAAATATCTTTATTTGAGAAATGCTGCAAACAGTACACAGCGCCTATGAGAAAATCATGTAATTTACAGCGTGAAAGATTACATATTGAAATTAATTCATTCATTCATTCATTCATTCATTTTCTACCGCTTTTCCTCCCGAGGGTAGCGGGGGGTGCTGGAGCCTATCCCAGCTGTCTTCAGGCGAGAGGCAGGGTACACCCTGGACTGGTCGCCAGCCAATCACAGGGCACATATAGACAAACAACCATTCACACTCACATTCATACCTATGGACAATTTGGAGTCAAAAATTAACCTAGCATGTTTTTGGAATGTGGGAGGAAACCGGAGTACCCGGAGAAAACCCACGCATGCACATGCAAACTCCACACAGAGATGGCCGAGGGTGGAATTGAACCCTGGTCTGAACCACTCAACCGCCATGCCACCCTTGAAAGGAAATATTGCATTATAATATTATTAATATTAAATATCTTTATTTGGTCTCAAAATGTTGAGAAATATCATTTAGTGTCCATTTGTGGGACAATTAATGTTTCATAAGGCACCTGCGGGCGGCACGGCGGTCTAGTGATTAGCGCGCAAACCTCACAGCTAGGAGACCAGGGTTCAATTCCACCCTCTGCCATCTCTGTGTGGAGTTTGCATGTTCTCCCCATGCATGCGTGGGTTTTCTCCGGGTACTCCGGTTTCCTCCCACATTCCAAAAACATGCTAGGTTAATTGGCGACTCCAAATTGTCCATAGGTATGAATGTGAGTGTGAATGGTTGTTTGTCTATATGTGCCCTGTGATTGGCTGGCCACCAGTCCAGGGTGTACCCCGCCTCTTGCCCAAAGACAGCTGGGATAGGCTCCAGCACCCCCGCGACCCTCATGAGGAAAATATCATGAGGAAAAGTAGAAAATGAATGAATGAATGAATAACGCACCTGCGTTGTTTTGTGACGCAATAGTTTGTTTTTTCACTGCACTTTTAATATTAAAATCACATCATCTCAAAATCTCTCATCAATCATCTCATTATCGTGGACCCATTCTCATACATCATCTCGTCTTCTGGGCTGGGTGTTTCTACTAAGAGTGTATAATAGAGAGTATAATACTTGCCATACAATACTATGACACTTCCATATTGATTGCACATTTCTCCCACTTGTCACGCTGTTTGTTGTAGTACATAAGATAAAGGCCTTCTAACCTGCATTTGCTGCAACGAGGCTGCTGTAGGGGGGTGGCGCATCCTGGGCGGGACCATCTTGAGATGGTGGGAGTGGCTCCTCCTCGTTCACCAGCTGAGTGATAATCAATAGGCTGTCAATACCAAATGACTAATTTGCCCAAGCTCTGCATGCCGATTAGGAGCTACATCAACATAAATAGCACCTACATTAACGTAAATGTATCTCATTTATAAAAGCATTGATCACCACCGAGATGCAAAATAATGTGCTCTTACGGACAAGTGCAACAAGTGGTCATATTAGGATGACATTCCTGCAAACAGCAGCATTCCCAGAATAATCTTCTTGTAAACCGATCACTTTCATAAACCTACACAATTAGCCTTAATGCTATCATTTAAATGTTATCAACAGGCAGTAAACATTGCATTGACAAACCTACACGCCCAGTGAAGGCAGCATATCCGCATTAATAAATATATCTTAAAAACGGTTTCCAGTCCTGTCAGTCAGTTTGAAATGTTGAAATGTTCTGAAAGCGTCGACTATTGTCATTTTAAAAATAAGTGTTGACTTAATCAAGCATCTGCAAACAACGGCTTACTTAGCTCGTGCTAACGATTGCTAGCTAATGTTGGTCAAATGTGATAGTAGGTCGCAAATGACGTCCAAACACGCTTTCCAGACACGGTTCGTTGTGTGATTACGTGTATTAAACGTGGCTTAATGAACGTAAATGCGTCCAATTATAATCTCTGCTCCGTTTGTGTACGCATGTCAACAAAAGCTAGCTCGCCGTGCTAACTGCTAGCTAGCTAGCTAGCTAATTTGAGCAGCTGATAGCGGCTAGCGTCGTTCCAGATAAACTCACAGCCAGACCTACCTCTTGATATCTGACGTTGCTGTTTTGCTCTGCCATCGTGGACGAGGAGTGGAATATTTAAGATGTCCTCTTCCCACTTTGGCGACAAATGTGGGTTGAATTCCAACGACCCTCGCCGACAAAGCAGGGAGGGTAATGTTGCCCGAAGTAGGCTGTCTTCTTCCTTCTCCTTGCGCTTCTAAAATAAGGTCTGCTGTTGCTTTCATGACTGTCGGAACAATCGGTATGTAGCACGTCGAAACCCCTAAATCAATCGAACTCGACAGAGACCTGCTCACATGACGAAACCAAACAATTACGTTTTAATGGTCTGTCATGCTCAAACTAAGACACTATCCAAGTAATCAGTGCCATCTTAAACAACTCCTTACACTCACGCTCTTCAGTGTACCGAGCAATGTGTTTGCACGTAAAGGCAACACGAGTTGTTGATAGTACGCCAGTCAAAGCAAACCCAGCAAGTATAAATCATTTTATTATAAATGACAAATGAGCGGTATCAAACCCGATCACACCCACTCACAGTTCAATGCTAAGATATGAAGAAGTCATTGGAATGTTTCTGAAATGTTCACTTGTTCCCCTGCAAGAAACATCATCACTTCTTGGGCTCTGAAGGAGGCAACTCCACCAGCTTGTTGTGCACATGCATCATCCCTGGGGGGTGTGGAGAACACAACAATAAGTATTGTCCCATGTTTTTAATATTGTGCTATAGTCTCACCTTTGAAATATTTAACCGTCTTCACACGCAGTTCCAGAGTGGCGTCTTCGTCACATACAAAAACAGTCTGTGGGTGCTGCTGGAAGGCAGATACAGTCCACATGTGGTTCACACCTTCTTCTATGGCTTTGTAAAGGGCAAATGCCTTGTGAGCCCCTGTGATGAGGATCATGACCTATGGGGGATGTAAATATTCGCATTTTAACCTTTTGCTTAGGAACGCCATGTTATGGCATGTACCCTAAGTCAACTGGGATAGGCTCCAGCTCACCTCTGGCCCTGATAAGCAATAGAAAATGAATATGTTACGCGCTAACGATGGATCTGCGTGATCGATCGATAGCGCCCGAGATGGATGTGTGTAGTTTGTTTAGATGCCAACAGATGGCAGCGCTGAGCGTTGTTCGTTCATTCATTCATTCATTTTCTACCGCTTTTCCTCAAGAGGGACAAGAGGCTGGGTACACCCTGGACTGGTGGCCAGCCAATCACAGGGCACATATAGACAAACAACCATTCACACTCACATTCATACCTATGGACAATTTGGAGTCGCCAATTAACCTAGCATGTTTTTGGAATGCGTGGTTAGCGCGCAGACCTCACAGCTAGGAGACCAGGGTTCAATTCCACCCTCGACCATCTAGGTCAATTGGCGATTGTCCATAGGTATGAATGTGAGTGTGAATGGTTGTTTGTCTATATGTGCCCTGTGATTGGCTGGCCACCAGTCCAGGGTGTACCCCGCCTCTCGGCCGAAGACAGCTGGGATAGGCTCCAGCACCCCGCGACCCACATGAGGAAAAAGCGGTAGAAAATGAATGAATAAAAAAATTAAATCCAATTTAAAAAAAACAAAGTTGTACGTATATTTGAAGCCAAATCAAGATATTTCCGAGGGTACTCTGGTTTCCTCCCACATTCCAAAAACATGCTAGGTTAATTAGCGACTCCAAATTGTCCATAGGTATGAATGTGAGTGTGAATGGTTGTTTGTCTATATGTGCACTGTGATTGGCTGGCGACCAGTCCAGGGTGTACCCCGCCTCTCGCCCTGAAGACAGCTGGGATAGGCTCCAGCACCCCCGCGACCCTCGTGAGGATAAGCGGTAGAAAATGAATGAATGGTGTAGTATAGGTTTACTTTTTCATTAACTCTTCTCCAAACAGAATAAAATCAAACAACCATTCACACTCACATTCATACCTATGGACAATTTGGAGTCGCCAATTAACCCAGCATGTTTTTGGAATGTGGGAGGAAAATCGGAGTCCCCGGAGAAAAAAACCCACTTTGCTAACAGCTGAGTCATTTTAAGAGGACAATAAATGTATATTACCACAAAAGCTGTACATAGACCACTCCAAAGTATATCCAAGTTTAATTCTGACAGTACTGATACTTTAGAAGATAACATAAAATGGAGTGTACTGATTTTTAGTGAGATACGGTATCTCACCTGGATATGTTGACATTGATCTTATCTCTCACCTCCTTTGCATCCATGACGGTGCCCACTCCGACAGTCAGCGCCATAGTGGGCACCTTTGACAGGTCCCCGTCAAAGAACCTAGCATTTGCCATGATGGTGTCCTTTGCCAGCGTCTTCACCCTGGTTCTAGAAACCAGGCTTGATCCGGGCTCATTGAAGGCGATGTGGCCATCCGGTCCGATCCCTAACACGACACGACAGGGAGAAGCATTTGGCTGATACAGAACAAGATAAGGTCAATCATTGTCAGCATTGTTGACTTCCTGTCATACCTCCGACGAACAACTGGATCCCACCAGCTGCTGTTATTTTCCCCTCGAACGCATCACACTCTGCTTTCAAATCTGGAGCATTGCCATCAAGGATGTGCGTGTTCTCTGCTCTTATGTCAATGTGCTTGAAGAAGTTATTCCACATGAAGGAATGGTAGCTCTCCGGGTGATCTCTGGGAAGTCCTGCATTGGATTTTTTATTTTTTTTTAACATTTCATTCTAAAATAGTAATTGATGGATGAATGACTTACCCACATATTCATCCATATTGAACGTCTTGACATACTGGAAGGAGATTTCCCCTTTCTTGTAATACTCAATAAGTTTCTTGTAACATCCCAAGGGTGTGCTTCCTGTATGGTAATGGTAATGGTTTGATTTCATTTGAACATGCATCAGATTACAATTGAATGCATCCCATAATCAGTTCACAGTTCCACATGTCCAAAAGGAGTAGGAAAAAGCAAAGCTTATTAAATCCTACCCCTCCATCTGGTACTTTTACAATCAGTAACTGTTACATTTGTTCACTTCCTGCTTTCCTAATATAATTGAAGTTTTATTTTTTTTATTAATTTAACATTATTAAATTAAATTTTAATTTTATTAAATTAAATGTTAAATATATATATATATATATATATATATATATATATATATATATATATATATATATATATATATATATATATATATATATATAATTTATTTATTTTCTATTGTTTTATTTATTTATTGATTTTTTTTTAGGTTATTTTACGAGGTGATATGACCATCCAATAACATAATGGGTACCATAGTAAGTGTCAATATAGTGATATATATAGCACATCATGACTGGTTCAAGACTCTTCATCCTTGTATTTAGCAAACATCAACTGCTTGTATTGTTTCTTGAATTGGCTCATCGTTGCTCATCATCTTCGGGCGAGAGGCAGGGTACACCATGGACTGGTGGCCAGCCAATCACAGGGCACATATAGACAAACAACCATTCACACTCACATTCATACCTATGGAAAAATTTGGAGTTGCCAATTAACCTAGCATGTTTTTGGAATGTGGGAGGAAACCGGAGTACCCGGAGAAAACCCACGCATGCACGGGGAGAACATGCAAACTCCACACAGAGATGGCCGAGGGTGGAATTGAACCCTGTGAGGTCTGCGTGCTAACCACTCGACCACCGTGCCGCACTTTTATAGTTATTAGCCCATATTTCCACACAATAAGTAAGATATGGTAGAACCAGAGAGCAATAAAGAGTGTGGAGTGATTTCTGATTGAGAACAAATTTTGCTTTGTTCAATACTGAAATATTTCTTGCCACCTTATGTTGTATATGTGTAATATTATAAGGTTTCCAGCTCATATTTTCATCTATTGTGATATCCAGAAATTTATTTTCGTTCACCCTTTCAATGTCCACACAGTATAAAAGTCATAAAAATATATTATTGTTTATTTCTAGTGAAGGAAACAGTAAATATCAGTGACTTACCCGTAGGAAGACCAAGTGTGAAATATCTGTCCGGCCCAGGTTTGAAAAGCAAAATCTTATTCCTGACGTATTTTGCAGCCCACTCGCTAGACGCCTCGTAGTCGTCGAGAATGATCAGTTTCATTTTTCTGTTTGTAAAAATACGACAAAGGCTTTGTCAAAAGTTAGGCTTTCAGGACAAAACACACCTACATCAGACTTTAGACTCATCAAGATGTAAACTTAATCCAGACAAGAGTACATTTTCAATACTATTGTTACATTTGTTTCAGAAATATATCGAAATATATATATATACATATATTAGAAAACACAGCTAATACTCGTGTTGCACTAGAAAACATATAGAAAGTTTACGGTATTTTACGGTTACCTCCGACTGACTGAACCGATAGTCTGATCATGTGATCCGGTGCTGTGGCGGATGAGTACAAAAGCGGAAGTGACGGTGTGGTGTGTTTCCGGTACACACTGCTGACTTCAGCAGTTTAGTAGTTTGAAAATTATATTTTCGGGAAAACGTTTTGTCTTCCAAACTGTTTAGAAATGTATATAAACGTCAATTTAATATTGTAAGTCAAGTGAAAACATTGAAAACAATAGCTAACAAATCCAACCATGTTTTCAAAAATGTTAAAACCTTTCTTTGTGTATTAATCATATTGCGTTGTGTTTATCAGTCGTTTATATATATATATATATATATATATATATATATATATATATATATATATATATATATATATATATATATATATATATATATATATATATATATATATATATATATATATATATATATATATATATATAACAGGATAATTCATAATGCCGCCAACAGAGAACATACTAACTCCTTATTTCTAAAATTACAAATACTTCAACTTGCTGATATAGTTCATCTTCAAACAGCTAAAATAATGCACAAGGCTAAAAATAACCAATTAGCTAAAAATGTCATCCAATACTTCTCTACAAGAGAGGAGAAATATGATCTCAGGGAAGAACTACATTTGAAACACTTATATGCTAGGACTACGTTAAAAATTAAATAAATACATTTCAGTATGTGGAATCAAACTATGGAATGGATTGAGTAAGGACCTCAAACAATGCACAACGATGAGCCAATTCAAGAAACAATACAAGCAGTTGATGTTTGCTAAATACAGGGATGAAGATCATGATGTGCTATATATAGCACTATATTGACACTTACTATGGTACCCATTATGTCATTGGATGGTCATATCAGCTCCTAAAATAACCTCAAATCATCTAAAAAAAAATCAATCAATAAATAAAATAGAAAATAAATGAATAATATATATATATAAAATAAAAATACAAATATATAAATACAAATAAAAATTAATATAAAAAATAAAAAACTAAAAATTATATTAGGAAAGCAGGAAGTGAACAAATGTAACAGTTACTGATTGTAAAGTACCAGATGGAGGGGTAGGATTTAAAAAGCTTTGCTTCTTCCTACTCCTTTTGGACATGTGGAACTGTGAACTGATTATGGCATGCACGCAATTGTAATCTGATGCATGTTCAAATGAAATAAAACCATTACTATTTTTTTTTCCTTTTGTAATATTCGGGTGAGCGGCTTATGTTAGAATGAACAAAATTTGCTCATTACAATTCTCAGTAGCTCATCCAAGTTATGTTCAAATGAAAATTAAGACTTAGGCTGGGTGAGTTACTTGGTTCCTTACAGTACAAGTGATTTTCAATACCTTTATTAAAACCATAGTGTGATACAGACCAGAACACGTACAGAGAGCACACAACAGAAATAAATACCATCATGTGTACGCCGCTCATTGTCAAACAGGCTTATTGCAGCTGGCTTCGGAATTATGTCATCAGGGGAAAAAAAGAGAGAGAGAGAGAGATGGATGGATGCCATGGAATTCAGACAGAGCCACCACCCGGAGTTGGGATTAGCGTGCTAAAAAAACTCTGCCTGTTGACTGAAGTGCATTTCCTGAAACGCTCCAACACTCCCAAGACTGCAACCCATTTTCAAAAAGCAGCTAGCCCCCCCCCACACCCCCAACTTCGGAGCTTTTAGTCAAGGTCCATCTCAGGCTTGTTTTCCGTTTCCGAGGTGGCATTGCCTGTGCTCTCGCTCGTTCCTTTGTCTGCGCCTTCTTCCGGGGCTTTCTCCTGTCCGTTCACGGGCCCGTTCTGCTCTGCTGACGTTTCCTCCTTCGGCAACTCTACCTTGGGTTTGGGCTTGGTCACGATAGGGTTGCAGGCGGAGAATAGTTCCTGAAAATATCACATGTAACAACGTAATGTAAGGAAAACGCAAGAGTCTCACAACTGGGAAGGGGGTGTTCATGTATCCAACCACAGATAGCGTCAGGTATTTAGTGGGAGTGTGGCTCAGGCTTGACAAATATTACAATGCAACTGGGATGCTAAGTAGCTCACATTAGTGGTTTCTATTTGCCTGTCTGCTTATTCTTGGTTCTTATTATGCAATTGGAGGTGGAACTAACTAACCATCTTTTTCTTTTCAACCAGTCTAAAGATTAATCTAAAGATTAAAAAATATATATATCTCTGTCGGGCTTTTTGTGCATCTCACCCTGGTTTTTGCTTGAATTTCTTGCACTTTGACAGAGGGATCCATCATCAAGCTCTGTTTGCTTTGCTGGTTCATGGCGCTATTCATCCACATCATCGCTTCCGTGGCCAGTTTGTCCACTTTGGCAACATCCGCCTCGTCGAGATGGTCGTACTGTTCCTCCTGACCCACAGAAAAGTTCAATTACATAATGAATATTTGAAGACAACATTTTTTTGGGAGTGTTAAAATGTCCACATTTTCTAATTAATGATGGGGGAAAACGTTAATTTCAGTGAAACGGATCATTCAGTAAAAAGATCCGTTCATTTCGGTCAATTTGGTCGTTAGCCTGTATGATCTCCCCACGTGCATAGACCCGGTCAGCCATGTCGAGTCAGTCCGTTCACTTCATCTTCATGTTCGTTCCGACTCAACAGCGCAACATGTGATGACTAGTGGTGTGTCGGTCATGAACGAACAGGTCAAAAGAACTAGTTCTTTTTTGTGAATGGAATAAACGACGTCACCGACAGTGTCTTTCAGTCAGCTTTAAAAAAAACAAAAAAACAAAAAAAACATTTGCAATTGAACGGGTATTTTAAGGGCGGTGAGCTTGTTCATTCTGTTCACAAAAAGAACTAGTTCTTTTGACCCGTTTGTTCATGACCGACACCACTATTTCTAATCATTCATTCATTTTCTACCGCTTTTTCCTCTCGAGGGGCGCTGGAGCCCATCCCAGCTGTCTTCGTGTGGGAGGCGGAGTACACCCTGGACTGGTCGCCGGCCAATCACAGGGCACATATAGACAAACAACCATTCACACTCACATTCATACCTATAGACAATTTGGAGTTGCCAATTAAACTAGCATGTTTTTGGAATGTGGGAGGAAACCGGAGTATGATCTCGCCCTGTGCATAGACCAGAGTCAGTCCGTTCACTCATTTTCATGTTCGTTCCGACTCAACAGCGCAACAACACGTGATGACTAGTGGTGTGTCGGTCATGAACGAACGGGTCAAAAGAACTAGTTCTTTTTTGTGAATGGAATAAACGACGTCACCGACAGTGTCAATCTGTCAGTCTTTCAGTCAGCAAACCCCACCCACAGAGGGAGGCACTACGATAGCATAAGACAGGCAAGCACACAGATAGTGGAGGAACGGTGAACTGACTCTTCAGCCAATCAAAAAAAAAACAAAAAAACGTAAAATTTACAACTAAATGGGTATTTTAGGGGCGGTGAGCTTGTTCATTCTGTTCACAAAAAAGAACTAGACCCGTTCATTCATGACCGACACACCACTATTTCTAATCATTCATTCATTCATTTTCTACCGCTTTTTCCACACGAGGGCCGCGAGGGGCGCCGGAGCCCATCCAAGCTGTCTTCGGGCGGGATGCGGGGTACACCCTGGACTGGTGGCCAGCCAATCACAGGGCACATATAGACAAACAACCATTCATACTCACATTCATACCTATGGACAATTTGGAGTCGCTAATTAACCTAGCATGTTGTTGGAATGTGGGAGGAAACCGGAGAGCACGGGGAGAACATGCAAACTACACACAGAGATGGCCGAGGGTGGAACTGAACTGTGAGGTCTGCACGCTAACCACTCGACCGCCGTGCCGCCCCTTATTTCTAATCAATCATACAACACTGTGCAGTCCAATAAAACTTCATTCATTCATTTTCTACCACTTTTTCCACACGAGGGTTGCCAGAGCCCATCCCAGCTGTCTATGGGCAAGAGGCGGGGTACACCCTGGACTGGTGGCCAGCCAATCACAGGGCACATATAGACAAACAACCATTCACACTCACATTCATACCTACGGACAATTTGGAGTCGCCAATTAACCTAGCATGCAAACTCCACATAGAGATGCCCGAGGGTGGAATTGACCTGTGAGGCCTGCACGCTAACCACTCGACCGCCATGTCGCCCCTTATTTCTAATCAATCATAGAACAATATGCAGTCCAATAAAATTTGCCATTTTAAAAAGGTGGTTCACATTTGTGGCAGTATGATAAAAGATAAATAAACAAACGGAATAAAAAGGTGTAGCCTTAAAAAAATGCACAAAAATTTCAGTTTTTTGGCGTGCAATTTTGCCTGCGAATACAGAATACAGTGTGACCCTACCTTCATTTTGCACGCTTCAACAAATTTCATGTACTGCTGGATTTGTTTCCCCAGTTCTTCAAATGACTTGGGTCTCTCCTCAGCCTCATTGAATCGATCCTGGATGGGCTGGCCGAGTTTCTGCAAAGTGGAAGCGGTTTTAATGCCATCTCGATATTTTATCCGCTTTGTGCCGACTCATTCGAGTCGCGATTACCTTCAGCTCTGCTAGCCTGTCAATGTACACCTGCTTGGATTGGTCCTCGCCATCCTCATACAGCCAGTTCTCAGTATCCTCGAGTTTTAATGACAAAGCATCTCTTTCCTAACAAATACAAATAAACATGGCGTCAGGAATGCTGAATTTCGTTCTCGCTTCCCTTAACGTCGGCTACGGAGTTTGGACTCACAGCTTCTCCAACAAACTTCTCCAGCATGCCGTGGAGTTTGTCCCTCATCTCGTACACGTACTCCTCTACATTGTTCTTGGCGTCGTTCCTCTCCTTTTCCAGCTTGTCCTGCATGATCATCTTACCCTGAGGAGCAGTTGGAAATCACATCATGTCAAAATGGCGTGAAGGACAGTTCTGGTGGTCGTGTGGGAAGCTGGAGGACGTGTCAGTACCTCGTTTTCTACAAAAAGATTGAGCATATCATCCGCCAGCTGCCACTGTGGACTGTTTTCAATAGGAAGCTCCAGGACTTTTGTTTTGACTTTGGGCTTTTTGGCTTGAGGAGGCTGATCAGACTTCTTCTCGCCTTTTCCCTCCTCTGTGGTAGTCTAAAAAAAACAAAACAAAACAATAGTAAGCCAAGAAAAAAAGACTGAGACGAGCACTGGTATATGCTAAGATATCTAAAAGAAATCAAATGTATATATTAATATGCATCTCATCCATGAGTCATGAAAACTAAACTAGTAACACCGTTTTCTCAAAAGTGCCGTTCACCTCCATCTCCTCATTCTCTCGAGGGGTCTTCTCCTCTTGTTCTTTTGGACCATCTCCCTCATCCTGCGGCTCCTCCTGGTCAGTCTGCATCTTGTTCTACAGAGACGGAAAACACAACAACATGTGACAAGAACAATCTCTGACAACAAAGATCAATTGGACTATAGCAGGGGCCTCAAACTAGTGTCCTGCGGGCCGCGTGTTTGATATGGATGCTGTATGGTATCATGTACCCAGAAAAAATTATTACGTTTGATTAATGTTCATGTTAAAGGTTAAATAACTGTTAATAGTTATCCTCCCTATCCGTGTGGAAGTGGTAAGTTTTTGGCTTTTTAAGTTTAAAGGAAATAACTTGAAGGCTACCGTTTAGGTCGCTAGCTCTCTAGTTTGCGAGTTAGCATGTGTCTCAAGACCCTGCAGTTGCACAATATGTTGTAAATAAAAAGAGTATAAATGTGACTATAGTCGTGTTTTGTCATGTCTACAGGGCTCTAATAATGCTTTGTTCATTTTAATCTGAAAAAAATAATTTGTCTACCCACCAACTATATGTGGTTTCTTAAGTTTTTATTATTTGCCGTTTTATTATTATTATTATTATTATATTTATTTATTTGTTACTGATTGATTGATTTTCTTTATTCTTGATTTGTTTATTTTTCATCTTATTTTGTGCAGAAAAATAAAAATTAAGATATTTGAGAACAGTGGAATGTTTTATCAGGGCTTTTATTGTAGAAAATCGGAACCAAAGCACTGGAAAAGTCTGTATATTTTTCTGATCTTAATAAATGCGTTTTTTGTTGTTGTTTTTTTTTTTGGAAAACCTGATGCGGCCCAGCCTTGCCCACACCCTAGCTCCAGTGGCCCCCAGGTAAATTGAGTTTGAGACCACTGGTCTATAGTGTACCTCTCCATCCTTTTCATTGGCCTGCTCCGTCTCCATGGGTTCTTCCGTCTCGTCAGATTTGAGCACCTCCACCAGAGAAGCGCTGGACACGCTAAAGATTCCGTGGATGTTCACTCGCACCTTAACTTTCACCTTGGAGCTCTCGCCAGACGCCTGCGGGACAACTTTTTGGATCAGGAACTGGCCTGTGTGAACGATAATAGGCAGGAAGAATTAGGAATCCACAGACGACTCGGGGATGAATTAATTCATTGTGTGTGGGTAATTCCCATACATTTATTCATAGAAGTTAGAAATAGAATGTGTAGTTAATAAAAATGTTGATAGTGTTCAAATCAGAGGAAACGCTGGAGTTAAAAGCTAAAGACTGAAAGCATAAAATAGAACTAAAAGGATAAAAACGTAAGAAGAGTTTAAAAATATTAGTTAAAAGCCTGATTAAAAGGGTCCGTCTTTATTTATTTATTTATTTATTTATTTTTTTAAATATCAACAGTCTCCGCAGTCCTGAGGGCTCTCCGGCAGGCTGTTCCACAGGTGGGGGCCATAGTGGCTAAACCGTGGGTTTTGGTTCTGGGTTTTGGTATAGTTAAAAGGCCAGTGCCGGAGGACCGCAGGGTCCGCAGGGTTTGATAAGGTAAAAGCAGATCAGATAAATAAGAAGGTGCAAGGCCGTTAAGACATTTAAAAACCAGTACAGGGCTGTACATTAAAAACAGAAATGACTTGCCCATGGGGAATCCTTAAGGTGAGAACTACTTGCCTGAACTTGTAAAATGAAAAGACTGCCATAATGATATCATCTAATTTTTGTGGCATCACATGAGAATCTCAAATAAAGATGAAATTATTATCATTTCTTGTGGTTGTTTTCCTACATACGTAGATCATGACGTTGCATGGAAATCTGGATTGTCAAGAGACTTCTAGGCACTTTGCCTTTTATAAGTTGTGCACCACAATGAAACATTGAATAGACATATTTGTGTACTCGTTTTTTTGTGTTTTTAATCCAGAAAAAAATGCTCAATGGTCAAACAATAATTTGTGAAGCAAAGGTGAGAAAAAATACACAGAGAAATGGAACCGCTAGATTTTGTAGCTTGTGCAAAATCAGCACTTGGTATTGGATCTAATCAGTGGTGTTTCATTGTGACCACTTCAAATTGTCACAGCAATGTGATTCACTCACCTGTGCCATCATTTGATTTGCTGCCGCTAATAAAATATTTGTTTAGGAGGCACTGAAAAATTAGATCATGTTGGCAGGGACGCCATGATAGATGTTTTCGTAGTCAAACCATCGCTGATTGGTTGATCGCGAACAAGAAAAACGCGGACTGTGGTCTGCGAACCGCAGTCTAAATAAACGATTCTGATTGGTCCATTTCAAGATTTGGATTGGTTTGCAAATTACCACCGGAATTACGCAGTCCATGTTTTACCAACACCCAACAAGAACCGCTTTAAAAAAAATTATTCGCAGTATGGCATGCCAAAGTGCACTTGCCCGACGGGAATATCACTGATTGGATTTACTTGCCCCAATTTTGTTTTAACTTGCCCCGGGCCATCGGTACATCGTTATTGTCGAGCCCTGCAGTAAGAGAATCTTAAAAAAATCGATCCTGAAGCGGATGGGGAGCCAATGTAGCAACTTTAAAACCGGTGTAATGTGCTCCCTCCCCTCTGGTCCTCGTCAGCACGTGTGCGGCTGAATTCTGTAATAATCCGAGATTTAAAATACTCTTTTTGGGAAGACCAGAGAGCAGGGCATTACAGTAATCTAAGCGACAGGAAGTAAAAGCATGCATTAGTGTTTTACCTTCCAGGTTCCACTATAGTTACTTACCGATGGTAGGATCAGGGTAGGGCAGCGTATTAGGACTGTTGTAGTAGGCCTCCAAAGAGAAAGGCTCCTTGCGGTAGAACGTCAACACTTTGGAAAAAGGTGCTACGTGGTTCATGGGGAACACCTCGCAATCACTACGGCGCAAAACAGAGAGACATCAATGCTCGTATCAACGAACAGAAAGCATAAGCAAGACGTAGCGGTCAACTTTTGTTTTTACCTTACGCCTTCCTCAGCAGCAGAATGCCACTTCAAGGAAATGGGATAGGGAACGACGTCTGTGATGGAGAACTCACGCACTTTAAAGGCCGGTGACAGGATTGCACACTGTTGCGATGGAAAAAAAACACACGTTTATTATAGTCAACAGATGCTCGCTTCGGCTATGCTGAATATTGCAAGAAATTAATACGACAGCACATGAAGCAAAGACAGTGTGACGTACCTGCAAAGCACATCCTCTGGCCACTGCTTCGTCAGCATTCAGCGTGGTGCTTAATTCCTTCCCGAAGAATTTGCTGATCCTCTCTTTGACGGCTGGGATCCTGGAAGCCCCACCCACAATCTCTACCGCATAGATGTCTTCCTTTTTTAATTCTAAAAAGGG
This sequence comes from Doryrhamphus excisus, assembly GCF_030265055.1. Taxonomy (NCBI): domain Eukaryota; kingdom Metazoa; phylum Chordata; class Actinopteri; order Syngnathiformes; family Syngnathidae; genus Doryrhamphus; species Doryrhamphus excisus. The sequence goes on along the minus strand of NC_080488.1, from coordinate 7,006,729 downwards.
CAATAAAGAAATCGAATGAAGGGGTGATTACAATGTGTCGTGAACAGAACGAAGCAAGGCGTGATCCTCACTGGATTGCTCCAAAAGTCTCTGCAGGGGAGGCTCCACTCTGGCCAAAATGTCTGCACTCATCTCTTCAAATAGACCCCTTGTGAAAAAGAAGAAGAGACAACATCAGAAAAGGTACCTGAATGAGCTAAAACTGATCCGACGAGGTCGTCGCGGACCTGTTGAGCTTTCCTGTGACGTCGATCTCATTCATGAAGCACTCGATGTTAAGCGGCAGGTCGGACGAGTTGGCACTCATGAGCTTTTTCAGTTTCTCACACTCTTGGTAAAGCCTGACCAGAGCCCGGGGCTTGGACTTCACATCCAGCTTGTACTTCTTGGCAAATTCCTCGCAGAAATACCTGACTAATACCTCATCAAAGTCCTTCCCTCCCAGCTCGGCATCACAGGCCGTGGCAAGAACCTGGGAGGACGGGGAAGCAAACCAACACATGAAACAAAAGCTTGTCACAGCTTATATAAACGAATACAAAACAAGATTTTTAACCATTCCTGACCTTGAGCTTGCCCTTGTTGAAGGCACACACTGATGTCTGGTATCCAGAATGGCCCAGGTCCACAAACACCACATTCCTGGCCTTCTCCTCCAGAGCAGGTAGATCCTGCTTATAGATCCCATATGCCAAAGCCACTGCAGGGAAGAGTTGTGTGTAACAACAGAAGACCACAAAGCTCCAGATTCACATTGTGTACCGCTAAGTAAACATGCTGTGACTGACGATATGAAGGCTGGCTGAATTCCAACAGTGTTCTACTTCCTGTTTGTCATATCAAATTGGACCCATTTAAAATACACAAAAATCCTGTGAACGGCTATGTAAAAATTGCATCTTTTTTTAAGCGAAAGATTATCTCTACTTTGTTATGCTTTTTCCTGATTTTTAAGAATTTGAAGACGTATGTAAGGCCTAGAAGACATGCGTTGGTATCCTAGCAACAGCAAACAGTAAGAGAATCCTTGAAAAGGAGGTCAAAGATGTAGACTAAAATAAAAGGAGTACAGTTTATGCAATGGAAATAACATTATGCATTAGAGTTTATCATATTATGGATACTGGCCAAAGCCGTGAAAACATGCTAGGTAACATTTTAACATGCATAAGACATTACATACTGTTTAACAATGATGCTTTTCCTTTTCCATTTTAGAGCAGGACCAATATTAGCAGATTGGTTCCGCATAACCCATATTTGTTACAATGTATTATATTTCTTACATCAATTTAATACATCTTCGTCCACTCTGTAAAGTGGCAGAATTGGCGTTTGTTTTCTCACAGGCAATTTGTACCATCTGTCAAATGTTTGCAGCATTTCTTGAAATGCTGTCTTTTAAACTGTTTAAGAGCAGTATTTATTTTGTCTAGCTGTCCTCTGATATTTATAATGAAAAATAAAAAATATTGGGTGGCACGGCGGACGAGTGGTTAGCGCGCAGACCGCACAGCAGGAGACCGGGGTTCGATTCCACCCTCGGCCATCTCTGTGTGGAGTTTGCATGTTCTCTCCCCGTGCATGCGTGGGTTTTCTCCGGGTACTCTGGTTTCCTCCCACATTCCAAAAACATGCTAGGTTAATTGTCGACTCCAAATTGTCCAAAGGTATGAATGTGAGTGTGAATGGTTGTTTGTCTATATGGGCCCTGTGATTGGCTGGCGACCAGTCCAGGGTGTACCCCGCCTCTCGCCCAAAGACAGCTGGGATAGGCTCCAGCTCCCCGGTGACCCTCGTGAGGAAAAAGCGGCAGAGAATGAATGAAGACATTACATACTGTTTAACAATGATGCGTTTCCTTTTCCATTTTAGAGCAGGACCAATATTAGCAGATTGGTTCCTTCCGGGTAACCCATATTTGTTACAATGTATTATATTTCTTACATCAATTTAATACATCTTCTTCCACTCTGTAAAGTGGCAGAATTGGCGTTTTCTCACAGGCAATTTGGACTATCTGTCAAATGTTTGCAGCATTTCTTGAAATGCTGTGTTTATTTTGTCTAGCTGTCCTCTGATATTTATAATGAAACATAAAAAATATTCGGTGGCACGAGTGGTTAGCGCGCAGACCTCACAGCTAGGAGACCAGGATTCGATTCCACCCTCGGCCATTTCTGCGTGGACTTTCTCCGGGTACTCCGGTTTCCTCCAACATTCCAAAAACATGCTAGGTTAATTGGTGACTCCAAATTGTCCATAGGTATGAATGTGAGTGTGAATGGTTGTTTTGTCTATATATGCCCTGTGATTGCCTGGCGACCAGTCCAGGGTGTAGAAGACAGCTAGGATAGGCTCCAGCACCCCCTGCGACCCTCGTGAGGATAAGAGATAGAAAATGAATGAATAAAAAATATTTCCAATTTCCAAAAAAAGTTCTACCTATATTTGAAGCAAAATCTTTGTTTATTGGTTAGCATTTTCGCTTTCACTAGTTAAATTCTTCCTTTTTGCTATATTTTTCCAATTTATTTTTTTTATTTTATTCCTGCAACGAGCCGCATTCCTCAGATGCTCCCTGGGCCACACTTTGAACACCCATGTGTGTTTCGCCAGGAAGGCAAGGTTCTACCAGGCAGGAGTGTATCCAAAGTACCTTCTTGGCTTTGTCGTTGGTAAGGGGCTGGGTTGCATTGTGCTGGGGCTTATGCAGCTTTCATATGCATTGGATTGCATGATGATACTGTACTGTGTTGAATTACCAAATAATGCATGACAAAATACTTCCGGTTTCTTCCGCACCAAAGTTTGTTTTAACAAACAGATTGTAACGAGTTACATTTGCCAAAGGGCTGACCTCATAATAAAAACTGTTTGGTGTACCCGTTCTTACAGTATATACAAAAACAGAATACACACCTGCAGTTGTCTCATTCATGAGCCTCAAGCAGTTGAGTCCTGCAATCTGTGCAGCATCGACCACCGATCTCCTCTCCGAATCAGTGAAGTAACAGGGAACCTGGGAAGACAACAGGACATGTACTGTAGCCGTCTTTTAAAGTTAAAATCCTGTTTGCATGCTTTTTCTGAGGAATACCTCATGTGTGCTCTTGTGCCATGACTGAATTTGTGTGTAAACCTTCCAATCAGTAACCAATAACCAATAAAGCATGCCATTGTCAGTTAAAAGGTGGGGTCAAAGCTGGCTTTGCAAGCACAATACACAAATCTGCATCTCATGCAAACGAGGCAACGCTGCATTGTGATACTTACAGAGACGACACAGTCAGCTACCGGCTTCTTCAGTGCACCTTCCGCCGTCTCCTTCAGCTTGGTGAGAAGCATGGCGGTGACCTGCTCGATGCTGAACACCTTCTCCTCTTCCATGTACATAACCTTTTGGGAACAGCAGATGTATCACCTTTTAGTGTGAAATTATTCTTTCACTGCATCTTAAAAATACAAATAAAAAGCTGCTCAAATGTTGGTGCACACAAATGAGCGCCTCCATTATAAAATAGTCAAACTGTGTGTCATTCTTTAATTATGCACGGTGATGGAAAGAGATCCTGGCGGTGCGTCTTGAGATTTAAATATTACATGAAGTTATGCTGACGGGCCTCCAGTGTGCTGAGACCGCCCTTAAATTGCAGAGTATTACTGCTGGGTTGCAATTAGCACTGGATCATCCTACAGAACGTTTCAACTGTAGATACAATTATTACAGTGTTAGTTATCACCCTTATATCCATTTGCTTAGACAATAGAAAGTGTGACCCTGATCAGAGACCCCCAGGGCCAGGAGGTGCCTGGATGCGCCAACAGCGACCCTGCAGATGTTCATGTTAATCCTGCAAGAATGTGTCAAGATAAGAACTCATAAAACAATAAAAGTAATTACTCTCACATATACACACACACACATAGACAAACAAATACAGCTTGTGTAACTGCCTCCCCCCCCCCTCCCCCCCTTGGAGTTGCACGACCATGTAGTAGGGACCCCCGAAAGAGAATAAAAAGAGAAGAGTGTGAACTGTATACTCAGAGTGGAGCGGCATGTCACTGGGTATGTGGTTTCACTCTCATCGCTGCGAGTAACTTTGAATATTGTCTGTCTCTTCTGTATTTTTGTATTTACAAGTGTCACAGGAGTTTGAACCTGACATTTACTTGGTCCTTCGAGTCGGATCCCAAGACACCTGAGGAGTCCAGTTGTGGAGCGGACAAGACAGAAAGACCGTGGCCACGGCAGACAAAACCCTTTGATGGGGCTGTCTTCCCAGCTCAACAACTGGAAGCTGAAGGTTGACGGGATACCGACGGAAGAGAAGACAACAAAACAGTAAGACACTTTTGATCTGTGTTGAGTGTGAGTGAAAGGGCGTCGTCCCTTTGTGTTAAAGCAGGGGTGAGCAAACTGAGACCTGGGGGCCGCATGCAGCCCACTAAGGGTCCTTGAGTGCGGCCCGCGAGTCAATAAGGTTTGTCACCCGGTGCTAAAGCCTTGTGTATACTAGTCGCTGGCAAGCAAAGAGACAGACTCAACAGTCTTTGTGAAGACGAAGTTGGCAGTCATGAAAAGGAGGGCCTCCGCGGTTAAAGACCTTTTCGGGTTTGAATGCGAAAACCTTTTCAAAGTACAAATGAGTGTGTGAATGGGAGATATTGTCACTACACAGGTCTTCATATTAAAAGAGTGAGAAAAAAAAAGTAAGTCAGAGGCAAGAATTCTCCGCCCTCATCGGGTTAGAAGCTTGCGAATTACCTCAAAGAAAAATTAATTACTCTCTCACTTACAAACAACCCTGTTGTTAGTTCTCCCTAGGAAGCTCATCACAACAGGGACCAAATTAATATATATATATATATGCCCCCGCCTTGATATGAAAGTTTAATGTTAGTGCGGCCCGCGCAAGTTTGATATGGATGCTGTATGGTATCATGTACCCAGAAAAAATTATTACGTTTGATTAATGTTCATGTTAAAGGTTAAATAACTGTTAATAGTTATCCTCCCTATCCGTGTGGAAGTGGTAAGTTTTTGGCTATTTAAGTTTAAAGGAAATAACTTGAAGGCTACCGTTTAGGTCGCTAGCTCTCTAGTTTGCGAGTTAGCATGTGTCTCAAGACCCTGCAGTTGCGCAATATGTTGTAAATAAAAAGAGTATAAATGTGACTATAGTCGTGTTTTGTCATGTCTACAGGGCTCTAATAATGCTTTGTTAATTTTAATCTGAAAAAAAATTGTCTACCCACCAACTAGTTTAAGTTTTTATTTGCTGTTTTATTATTATTATTATATTTATTTATTTATTACTGATTGATTGATTTTCTTTATTCTCGATTTGTTTATTTATTTTTCATCTTATTTTGTGTAGAAAAATAAAAAGTAAGATATTTGAGAACGGTGGAATGTTTTATCAGAGCTTTTCTTGTAGAAAATCAAAACCAAAGCAAAGTTTATTCATTTTTCTGTTTTTAATAAATGCGTTTTTTGTTTTTTTGGGGGGGAAAACCTGATGCGGCCCAGTCTCACCCAGACCTGAACTCCAGTGGCCCCCAAGTAAATTGAGTTTGAGACCCCTGGTTTAGATCGCGTTAAATTACACATAAACATAACAACAAATGGTTTAAGTCCATATATGGGTTGACACAGTTAAAAAATGTGTAGGACTGATTTTGACGATTCCACTTTGACAGAGTACATGAGACTGAAGCCAGGAGACTGGGTGTTTATTAAGTGTAAAAAGAAAACACTGGCACTCTCCCAAGTGGGAAGGTCCTTAGGGGCCATCCATAATTTTCAACATTTTCACGAGCGTACAAACCGTACGAGGGGGGGAGGGGGTTAAGACATCAACGTACGCTTTTTTGAAAACCAGAAAATGTCGATGTCTGTATGTTCGAACCGCGGAACGCAGTCAAATTTTAGCGCGAATAGACTGGTCCCCTGCCGTCGTATGCTAGCGCGAGAGCGTACCAGTCCACGCGATACTCCACGTAGCGCTGCGTGCTTCGCATTCCAACACAACAATCAGACAATGGCCGACCCCGGTGATTTCGATTACCTATTTTCGTTCATCAAAAAGAGAATTACTGCCATTCTTCGCTCACCGAGCAATGCATACGAACAATACATCAATGTTTACTGCTTTGTGCGTTCGGAAAGAAAGTGGAAGGACGCTGTAGCGGCTGGCCAGGCGGCTTGGAAAGGTTCCAAATCGAAGGAATCGAGCAGGGCGGATTTGTTCCGAAGTGCCGTTGCGAAAATGGAGAAGATCAAAACTAAACCGACCATCCTGAATCTATTCGCCAGCTCTGTGTTTACTTTCTATATTTGGGCATGGACCTGGCTGTGATTGCCATTTTCTGAATTACTCTGTGGTGGTGAATTTGACTTTGTGGACAGTGCAGTAACAATCAATGTGATTTTCACTTCCTGTGATACACTGACTAGACCAGAGGTAGGGAACCTATGGCTCGGGAGCCAGGTAGGGCTCTTTTGATGACTGTATCTGGCTCTCAAGCATTTAGCACAATAAAAATGTATGTTTGCTAACATTTTAAAGTAAACATCACAGAAATCACTGTTAAAAATAATATTAAAAATCAAAACTTTCTTATGCATTTTAATTCGTCCATCTATTTTCTACTGCAATATGGCCGACTATATCCATCTTTCTTGATAATATTTTCCAGGTCAAACACCAAAACTTGATTATTACTGGGTAATGCGGTAGTCTACCTCGGTCATTGAGATGTCAAAAAAAACATAAACTTTCCTCCTTTAGTCAAATAGTCACCTAGCTAAAGCTGCAGAACCAAGCCTTTTGATGAAGATGGCCAAAAGAATGAAATACGTGTACTGAATACGGTTCAAAACCATGCAGCAGCAGAAGTTGCATTAATGGCAGCAAGTATTTGATTTATTATTGGACACTGCGCTGTTCACGAAAGTGTGCTGGCCACACCCCATTGGCGTGGGGTAGTGTGCCTGGTCTACGTAATTAAAGCCCATTATATCTAAAACTGTTGGTCTTACATACAAATGCACACATTTTATTGCACTCAATGTTTAAAAAATGTATATGGCTCTCACAGATACACATTTTAAAATATCTGGCCTTCATGGCTCTCTTAGCCAAAAAGGTTCCCGACCCCTGGACTAGACTAGAGGTGTGATTGTTAAGCCTTTTCAAAACAGTTGTGGCATCTTTATTGCATACTTCACATTGAGTTGAGTTCAAGGGTTGTGTCCATCATTTCAAAGAAGATTTTATCTCCTCAGGCTTTTGGAAACCAGGGGGCAACTCTTCTGCTCCTTGAGTAATCATGTGTGTATACAAGAAGTATTCCCTTGTTTAAAAAATCCTGTGGAAAACAGTTGTTGCATCAGGACTTTTCTACATGTATCATTTGATAGAAAGAACAATACAAAAAGACCAAATTTGTAATACATTTGTATTTTCTTGAGAGAAAAATACAAAAAAGAGGCATTTGATATAATTTTTTATCTTGCTCGTGTTCAATACAATGTTGATGGGCAGTGACTGATTGACCAGAGTCCCAAAATACAGCCAGAGAACACTATTGGACATGTTCGAATTTCATGGCTGTATTGGGTCAGTTGGTCATGGACCTATCAACATTTTTCATTTGGGATTGTACTCTTTTTTTTGGGGGGGGGGGGGGGGGGGTTGCTCAAAAGAGTACTCTTTGTACTCTTGTGAAATGTTGAAAATTATGGATGGCCCCTTATCAAGTATTGTTAACAACACAGACAGTGTTAAGAATTGCAGAAAGAAACACTTGGATACGCAGGGCTCTACATTAAAAACGAAAATGACTTGCCCATGGGGAATCCTTAAGGTGAGAACTACTTGCCCGAACTTGTAAAATGAAAAGACTGCCATAATGATATAATCTAATTTTTGTGGCATCACATGAGAATCTCAAATAAAGATGAAATGATTATCATTTCTTGTGGTTGTTTTCCTACATAGATCATGACGTTGCATGGAAATCTGGATTGTCAAGAGACTTCTAGGCACTTTGCCTTTTATAAGTTGTGCACCACAATGAAACATTATTGAATAGACATTTGTGACAGAGAAATGGAACCGCTAGATTTTGTAGCTTGTGCAAAATCAGCACTTGGTATTGGATCTAATCGGTGGTGTTTCATTGTGACCACTTCAAATTGTCACAGCAATGTGATTCACTCACCTGTGCCATCATTTGATTTGCTGCCGCTAATAAAATACTTGTTTAGGAGGCACTGTTTCATCACTTTTTGGTGTTTTCCTTCAGAAGTTGTTGAAGAATTAGACCATGTTGGCAGGGATGCCATGATAGATGTTTTCGCAGTCAAACCATCGCTGATTGGTTGATCGTGAACAAGAACGGGTGTGGGTGAAACGCGGACTGTGGACTGCGAACCGCGGTCTAAATAAACGATTCTGATTGGTCCATTTCAAGATTTGCAAGGATTGGTTTTCAAATGACCACCGGAATTACACAGTCCGTGTTTTACCAACACCAAACAAGAACCGCTTTTAAAAAAACTCTTGGCAGTATGGCATGCCAAAGGGCACTTGCCCGACGGGAATATCACTGATTGGATTTACTTGCCCCAATTTTGTTTTAACTTGCCCCGGGCCATCGGTACATCGTTATTGTCGAGCCCTGACACTTACCAAAATGCACTAAAAGTATATATTTTCTTCTGACTTGCAGAGGGTTGGTGACCCTTGTCTTAACGCTTAAGTCGATGCGAGAACTAGGTTGGCATAGCTGGCACCATGAACTATTAATGTAATTTAAGCTAATTTACCATTTGCTTTCAAAAAATCAAAACAAACAATGTAGAACATAATTCCAAACTACTAGGGTTGGGCAATGTGGACTTGAGCATATATCACAATATTTTTGGGATGTATCACAATATGACAATATATAATTTAAATTTTTAAATTTTAAAAAAGCTACAAAGCTTAAGCCATATAATGAAATTGTCAGGCACATTTATTTATTGGTAAAAAAGTGGCTAACTTTTCTAATGGGATGTCAGCCTCTGCACACATTGCTACTAAATCAACAACAAACTGTAATGCCTGTGCTTGTGATGAAGGAAGATGTAGTCACCCATGCAATTCCAACTGCATATGGAAAAAATGACTTGTTTACGCAGACATGGGGCAAACAGTGCTCTTATTTTGAAGAACACACAAAATCTGATCTGATCAACCTCCATGTGCAATATTATGGGCTTTAAATGCAATATACTAAGTTCTATGTGAAGTATTTCCATAATGCCTCATATTAACTCTCTAACAAGATCTCAGTGTATAGACTGGTCATATATCTCATCTCGTTTCATATTATCTACATACTGTATTGTATATAACTCTGGGAAAAACTGTTGATTTTGTTCATACTTGGGTTGTTTATTTTTCTACATTGTGTATTTTGTACTGCTTAACTGACTCTGTACTATTGTTGCTGTGCAATACAAATTTCCCCACTGAGGGACGAATAAAGGCATATCTTAGTCTTAAAAGTATGTACGTATGTATGCATGCATGTATATATACATTTATATTAATAAAAACGCTTTTATGATGGGCGACCGTAGAACACATTTAATATCAATATTGAAGGAAAATACCATACCATAGCCATCAAAACTTGACATGTCTAAGTGTAAGCTCACCTTGATTCCAGTCGTTCCTGTAGGCATTTGCGCAACATCGTAGACCAGGCTGGATTGGAGGCGCTGCACAAATGGATCTGAGAATGCCCGACCATGAAACCTCTTGAAGCCCTGCACCGTGTTCTTACAGTTTGTGACAACCTGTTCAACCATGGAGATTGGACACATAAGGAAAAATAAACGGATGTAAAACCCGTATGGCGGCCAACAGGGGCAAGCGCTTTAAAACACAGAAATTACCCAACATCAAAACACTACAGAGCACATTAAATGGGAAAATGCTGCAATCATTTCAAGATGGATATCACTCAGGTATGATTCCTCTGGAAGCCAGGCACTCTGAACTTGCAGAATTTCTTCCATTTAGTTATTCGGACATTTGAAACTTTTTTCTTATGCATGTGTTTTTGATCAAGCAGCGTTTATGGAATTACACAGCAATTCTTAATCTGCATCGTTTCCCCATTGGATGTGTTTTATAGGGTTATATTGCTTTGTGGTCATTTCAGTGTTCTGAGACTATGGACGTTGCTGGCCCTTGTCTGCCACCACACATTTGACAGTCAAACTGTTTCTTTGTGATCTAGATTTGACATCACTGCTACCAATCATTCATGTCATTCCCAAATACTCCATTAGTCACATTCTCAATAACAACACCAAGCAAGAATCATACCTGGCTTTTTGCAGCTGCACCAATTGATCTGTTCCTTGGCCCGAAAGAAACACATGCTCTATAATAATAATCAGAATAAAAAGTCATTTTAGTTGTCACATTTTGTAGAGTGAATCTGTCACAAGCAGTGATATTTTACTGTAACGCATTTGCTTAATGTAGTGGTGATTACATGTACAATTTAGATTAGGAAGAGCTACCATGAAACGCAATGACTTGGTAAATCCGTTTTTTGACATCAAGTGTACGGCGGCCTCCTCCCATCACGCGCTTTTCCGTGCCCAGAGGCATCACACAAAATCGGTCGCCTACATGTTCAGTTCTGCGCTATTTTGTAACATTGTCATTTATCATCGTGTAAATATATATTGAGAACAAAGTTCAAATGAAGAAGCGAGGCGGCGTCTTTTTTCAACTCACTACAGTGTCATGATTGCGCTAGCATTAGCAGTAGCGTTAACATGCTGTTTCCTGTTGTGAAACCCATTAGCATGCTAACTACCCAAGTTAGCATTACCAGCTTCACACAACAAAAATGATCACAGGTGGATTCGTGCACATTCCCCAACCTGTTAGAGACACGCAAGACCTAAAAGTGAAGTTATTGTTCGTACTTACGGTGTACACCGGTCGCTGTATTCGTTGGCGACAGTTTCAATCCCACCGGCTCGGGCTACTGCTACATAGCAGTTCAAATATCCCACGTCGAATCCGACAACTGACATCTTAACTAGCTAACTCAGCGGGGTAGCGTACACTGAATAGGAATAAGAACCGCTGCGAAATTTTGATGGTGAAAAGAAGACTCAGCAACTGTGTTTAGGGTATGCTTTAGCTCAGCGACCGTTGATCCACCCTTGTTCTTGTTCCATGAAGCTGAGCAGCAGCATGCGGTACACCGGCTGATGAACTACAGCCTTCAAGAATTTTCTATCCGTGTCGCCAACCAATAGCGTGAGAGACAGGAACATGACGCTGCGCCCCCCACTGGTTCAAAATAATATTGCAGTTTCCGCCATGTTGCTCAGGTTGGATGGAAAGCTTTAGATGCAGCACATTACAGCATCAAATTCATCACTTAGCATATATCTAGATTTCTGTTTTTCCATCCACATCCCAACCATTCCAATAATGAATAAATAAACATTCCTAACAATAATTACAAACCACAATAAATTCAGTCTGAAGTGATTTCACATAAATACTTTTCCATCTTTATTGGTGAAACAGAAGCAGCGTTAACAAGAGATAAACTGGAGAGTTTATTCATCATTCTCGTAGTCGGCAGGATTCTTCCTCTTGCTCTGCTTGTGAACACTGTTGCCCCACGTGTACGTCACGTACATGAGGATCATTGCTAAAAAAGAAAACAACAGTGGCGGGATGTGCATTAGTTCACATTTTTGCATCGCTGTGCAACCAAAGAATAGATAAGATATCCTTTATAAATGGAGTGAGAGAAATTAGGGTGTCATAGTAGTCTATTTACATATACATTTAAATGCAGACCGGTCAACATGCATGCATTTTGACGCACAAACACGCTTTGTGCATGTCACATTTTGTTCAGTTTGTGTCTGAAAGCCTCAGACATTACTAGTTCACATTTACAAACAAAATGCGACTTTATGGACAGCCTGGGGACCACAGTGCTTCAGGTAATACTGTTCCGACACAGGAAAAAAAGGAGACACACACAGAGCTGTGCATTGTTTGTTAAGTGTTATATATAAATATTACGCGCTAACAATGGATCTGCGCGATCGATCGATCGTTATCGCACAAATCGATTGATTTCTGCGCTCACGATGGATATAACGGCCTTGCGCTGGAGACCGATGCTTTGACACTGCGCTGACGATATAATGACAATCGATCTGCTAATTACATACAATACAATTTGCATGCATCGACTTCTTGTTGATTCTTGTAAGTAACAACGTTCAGCGCTGCCATCTGTTGGCATCTAAACAAAGTACACACATCCATCCCGGGCGCAGTAATATACCATCGATCGTGAGCGCAGAAATCGATCATTTGTGCGCCAACGATAGATCCATCTCGGGCGCAGCGCTATCGATCGATTGCGCAGATCCACCATTAGTGTGTAACATAAATATATAATCATGGCTGGAAACCCTGGAAATCCCAGTTATCATATAATCTGATTTTACTGTGTTCCTGACACCCAAACCAGAAATAGTATACTGTTTCATGTTATTTTAGGTAGCCCACTGCCATCAATGTCATTAGTTACGACACTCATGCTAAAAAAATAATGGAAAACTTAGGAGAAATAAAACTCACGAGGGGCCACTTTGAAGAAAGATGCAGTGAACCTTCTCCACACATTGGGGATTCCTTTGGAGAAATAATTTGGGAAAGCCCTCTGCTCAAATGGGGACAGACTGTATGTGATTACATGTCTGATCCTGGCCAAGTCTCCAAAGTGGCGGCCCATGCTGATCTGAAAGGCAACAAAGATGGGTGAGTGAACAGGTAGTAAGGGTAGAATTTGTGGTCTAAACAGCTATACTGCTAGTGATTTCAGCGCAAAGTGAGTCAAGCACTGACCATACAGATTTTTTTTTTAACTAAATTACAATACAATAGCGGTACCGTGGACCCATTGAAGTGAAGAATCACGATCATGAGATATACTGAGGATTTTACACTGATTAGCATGAATCAAGCTCCGGTTTAAAACGTATAACCCGAGTATATTTGTGAATAAATCTATGCCAGATTACCTAAATAAACGCCTATATTTAATCCCACACTACCAATTTAAATCAATTTAACCAAGATAGTGTGAATGTGAAATGAATGCTAAGCAAAAGTCGTGCTAGCAAAATATTAGCATTAGCATCGACGGCCTGGCTAAAGCACAAACATTACACCTTGAGACATTTCCTCAGCTAACGTTAAGAGACCACATAGGTAGCCTTTGGTGACAGGTATGTCAGATAATCGTCGAGTCGCAAGCCAACCAAAGTAAAGCGTTAGTATTGTGACTGGTGACATTGAGGTTTACCGTGCTGCTTCTCGTCGTTGATCAAAGGTTTCTGTGTCCTTCCTGCGTCGAGTTATAAAGAATCGGAACACTTGACTGCCATCTAGCGGCCAGGAGGCCACACGCTCAAAATGACCAGCACTCTAAACTAAATATACAAGTATAGTTGTGCCGTATTATGTCATCTATTGTTTTTATTATTATTAAATGAGTAAAGACCGATTTTATGCATGCTGTTCATTTATTCCCCAACTTTTCAGAGCACATATTTTCATTTGTTAGAATATTCTTACGCTGAACACAGACACGCAGTGAATTCATATAATTTGCATAAATACACGACATGCATCTAGTCACATTCAACCAGTACAAATTCATAGGCACGCAGTCACTCAGTGACCAGAAGTAATAAATACACACTGACACCATGACAGCTTTCATTCTGGGCATTGTGAAGACAGCTACCACTCAGATAACTGTTTGGAATGTAAAGGAATAAAACAATATGTAAAAGGTTTGATGAGATTGTGTGACTGCTTTGTCCTAATTTTTTTTTGGGGTCCAGAACAGGGCTACTTAAAACTCGCCAACTGTAACAAATTAAATAACAAAGGACAGACCACTAACCCAAAAATAAATTAACAAAAAATAACTTAAAATAATCTCAAATTATATAGCGCACAAGTGTTTCATATCCAAGAGCATATTGCATTAAGTTGAAACACAGGATGAATATGCATCCCTTTCTGATAAGGCATCAACAGAAATGAAATGACCATTAATTTCTTCTTTTTCTTTAGTTTTCACAATGTTAAAATACATTGTTTAAGTAAACACACCTGCTCCAGAGCACACATCTTCTATGCACAATGATTTTTTACAACTTTATGAAATCACAGAGTCTGGTCTGAACATCTTATGTGTTAATAGCGTACCAAAAGGTTTATGTGTTTCGGGGGTGGGGCAGATCCGCTGGTTTAGCGGCAGGTGCACCTGGTCGCGATCATGTCTTCAAACTCCTTGTACACGTAGGAGCCGTCCTCTTCAAAGATCATGACGCTTAGCGGGCTGTAATGAGAGGGAATACACGAAGGCCTCGGCACGGAGGAGTCGAGCTTCTCGTAGATGATGTTTTGCACCATGGTGTGGACGGGGGAACCGTAGATGAAGCCGATGGTCCTCGGGCAGATGCCTCGACAGTACCTGGGGTTATATTTAGGTGGGAAGACGATCCAGTGATCCAGCTTGAGCTGGCTAAACCGTACTCTGAAATCGTACAAGTCACAGTAACTCGTGGAGAATTCAGAGCTGGGAAGAAGCTCCGGCAAGTGGATATCGAAACTTTTATCGCCTCTTTTGCTTTTTGAAGACTCCCTCTTCCGCCGTCTCTTGGCTCGGACCATTTGACTGGCCTTGAAGAGCATCTGCTTGCTAAGTGTCTTGGATGGTACCACCTGGCGAGACACTTTGCTGTCGTCATGGAGATAAAGCAACAGAGGAGGGTCCACTGTAAACTCCAAAGAACCTTTATGGCCGACATCTACAGCTAGTTGCTCCTCACTGCAGACCACATCGATTAGAAGTTGTACGTTCTGCTTCGGGACTTTCGAGAGAGGCTGAAGAAAGAAAGTGACGTCAACTTCCACCCAGTGTCCTCTTCCCGAGTCGTGCGCGCCGGCGCTGAAGTTCACAGCTCGGTGGATGCCGGCACACAGCGGACACTTGTTGGAGTGCTCCTGCTCCTTGATGCTCAGGTAGCACACAGAGTCCGCGCGGTCTGAACTGTATAGCAGGGTCGCCTTCACAAGCTGCTCCTTTTCTCGGACTTGATCGAGGCTGTAGGACAAGTCCAGTTTGTACATCTCTGCAGGAAAATATATCGGCTCGTAATTACTTTTCATACACTCTAAAAAGTAATTCAGAGTTCTGTTTTGAGTTCTGTTGACACCACTTGATTTAATACATAAATGCAATTTAAAAAATGTAATAATTGATTTAGATAAACTTTCCAAGTTGTTAACTTACATGAACTTAATTTAGCATGTCATATACACTCAAATTTTATTGTTGGTAATCTCAAAATAAAATTCAAGTTGCCATGACTAAAAATTAGCTTGGTAACAATTAGTTACTGCTACTTAAAAAGCTGTGTGCATTGTTATTATAATTAAGTAGACAACAAATTAAACTACTGTGAATAAAATGATTAAGTCAGTTGACTTATTATGAGTTATGAACTTAAAAACTTGTCCCATGACAACAATTATTCAGTAAGCATTACTAGCATTACTAAGCTTTGACTGGTTCAAAGCAATTTCAAATTAAGTTGTCATAACTAAGAAAGACTAATGGAAACTGTTGCGTTGATTTTTTTTTTGTTGAGGCTAAACATTTATTTTTTGAGTGTACTGCAGTTCCATAATTATTTAGTATTTAGTGTTATTTAGCATTCTGGTTGTTTAATTGAAGTGAGATGTATGAGAGGAGGCACTTATTTCAAATAAGAATTGTTAATGGGATGTTACAATGGGAATCCCGCAACAGCAGTTTCTATTGTTGGTTTTATTCTTGGTTCCTATCAGGCGGAGCCTACTAAGAGGAGGAGGATGTTGACAAACTACAGCAGGGGTATCCAAACCTTTTCCAGTGAGGACATAGTGAAAAATGAAAGGGCCACTGTCATATTTTGTGTATATATATATATATATATATATATATATATATATATATATATATATATCAAGAACTAACGGCATCAGCTTTGTAATATCAGTTAAAAAAGTATACATTTTGGTCTTTACCATTTTTTTAAATTTTGAAAATATTTCATCTTTCTTCAAAAAATGTAAATTTAATTTTCCCAACCTAATTTTCCTGAAAGGACAACAGAATACAGTGTATTAAAATGGCACATAAGTGCCCTAAAGCACCCCAAACGTGCTTTAAACGCCTTTGCTTTTCATATTACACTTAAAACAACAACTTTGTACTATTAAAATTACATTTTTCATCATATTAGAATTTTATTTTAGTGTTATTTAGCATGCCGGTTGTTTATTTGAAGTGAGATGTATGAGAGGAGGCACTTATTTCAAATAAGAATTGTTAATGGGATGTTACAATGGGAATCCGGCGACAGCAGTTTCTATTGTTGGCTTTATTCTTGGTTCCTATCAATAATGCAATGCTGTTGGAGGCGGAGCCTACTAAGAGGAGGAGGAAGTTGACAATCTACAGCAGGGGTATCCAAACCTTTTCCAGCGAGGACATAGTGAAAAATGAAAGGGCCACTGTGATATTTTGTATATATATATATTTCAAGAACTAACGGCATCTCAGCTTTGTAATATCAGTGAAAAAAGTATACATTTTGGTCTTTGGAAGTTGACAATCTACAGCAGGGGTATCCAAACCATTTCCAGCAAGAGCCACATAGTGAAAAATGAAAGGGCCACTGGGATATTTTGTATATGTATCTATCTATTTCAAGAACTAACGGCATTTGTAATATCAGTGAAAAAAAGTATACATTTTGGTCTTTACCATTTTTTAAATTTTGAAAATATTTCATCTTTCTTTGAAAAATGTAAATTTAATTTTCCCAACCTAATTTTCCTAAAAGAACAGAATACAGTGCATTACAATGGCACACAAGTGCCCTAAAGCACCCCAAACGTGCTTTAGACGCCTTTGCTTTTCATATTACACTTAAAACAACAACTCTGTACTACTAAAATTACATTTTTCATCATATTAGAATTTTATTTTTGCAAAACTGTAGCAATTTTCTCATTATGTGATTTTATTCTTGTAAAATTACAGATGTTTTCTAATTTCCCAGCTATTTAAACCTCTATTTTCTTATTCTCGTAATCATGACTTTATTCCCATAATACTGACTTGATTCTCTTAAATTTTAAGAGAGATAATTTTCAAAAGATTTGATTCTCTCTTTAAAAACAGGCTTTTCTTTAATATTTCAATTATTTTAATTATTCCTCACAATATTAGAGTCTCATAAAATGACAACCTCTCATCTCAGTGGATTTTTTTTTCTCCGTATCACTGCGTAATTTCCAATATGCAGCTTCTGGGCTTCCGTAGACATACAATCGATGAATTGAAAATATTTATCACTGTCCTATTGATGTCGTGTAGGCTCTCATTGTGCAGGAAATGTCCCGGTTTTGCTCACCTTTACCGCTTTTTGCAAGACATTGCTCCTGCGGCTTGATCAGTCTGACGACGTTGTAGTGCGCACCACCGTCTAAACTCCTGTGATCTCTGGCCGTTCTCTTGTAAACATCCGTCAAATACTTGATGTACTTGTGCTCGGGTTTGATCTTTTTCCTGGAGGTCGGGTTCCACCGGGAGCCTCCGTGTTCGGACAGCGCTTTGAGCAGCGGTGAGAAGATGCTGCCAGAGGTGTACTGACTCAACTCGCTGATAGAGTGCAGCGCGTCCGTGTGGCCAGCAGAGCATGGAAGCGGCGGCGGGCAGCCACTGCTGACCAGCAGCAGGAACATGGTAGCGCGAAAACAACTAATAACAACTGATATAAACATTTGCTTATTTTATTCATCCAAAAAATAAACAACAGAACCGGCCCCCCCAAAAAAAACTCAAGAGCTTCACCGCCGAAAACTCAAGCTGTGCACACGTGCCCCCCTTGCTGATCAGCACGCGCAGGTGTTGGCAATCAGTGACATTACTCTATGACGTCAGCATGCAAGGACGCTAACCAGCAAGCTGCTATGAAAGCTAAAAGGGGACCTATTATGTTCATTTTTCGGTCCTTTGTATTGAATTGTGGACTCCTATAGAGCGGCTACACGGGATAACCAGCACAGAAAGTGTTGTGGTTCTTCCAGAATCTGCACCTATTTCTTTGGATATCGTGATCCAGTGAAAACGGTCTGTTCTAATGTTTTCCGCCCACGGTCCGCCTTCAGACACGCCCACTTTGGGGTAAAACCATTACTCACATGTTTCTTCAGTTATTTGTTCACTTTTCTTAGTACTAAAGGTACAGTTTTACAAATATAATGATGACAACAACAATAGCTTGTAAGACTGTCATGCACTCCATAGTTAATACCAGAAATATAATCCATAATCAATGATGCTCAATAAATAGACATTTAGATTTATAAAGAAGCTGTAAATATTGTAAAAATGCCCTTTGTGTTACATAAATGAGCCTCAAAATTCATAAATAAGCTTAAAATAATTGAAATGTGCGCATATCATTGATAAATATGCTTCTTAAAAGAGTAAACGTTTACATATCCCTTTAAGAATAGCAACTGGACGCGAAATGGGGCACTTCCCCTTTAAGAGAGCACGGCATCTTTAGCGTTAGCGGTGCAGCGGTTTAGCTAGGAGCACAGAGCTAACTGTCGAGAAGAAAAGTGGAATCAGAATTGATTGAATGAACCCAATAAAAATACTTACCCGGTCGATGATCCACTGGAATCACTGCTTAGTGAGCAAGAATTGACATTTGGTGAGTTTTGTTTATGATATTGGAACTTTGTTTGAACTGTTTGTGGTTATAGTGCGGGGCTAATGTGTGTCCTGAGAGATACAAAAGTTGTGACGCAGTTAATAGTTGTCCTTCTAACAAGGTTATATGTATGAATATACTGCATATGTGTGAAACTATATTCAATGTGAAGTGGTAAAATGCTTATGTGTTTGACAATAAGAGTATTTTTTACAGTTAAACCCGTCTGCAGCCGTTTCAATGAAACCGTCAGCTGCCAATCGAGGCCGAGTTGATTGTCATAGCCGTTTTGCTATACGCTAATGTAAACGTGTGATTGATTGTACAGTAAATTTAGTGACACATAGTCAACATAGAGACTTATCTTCATGTGTGTTTGTACCTGTAGAATGATTGACACACCCGTAAGAGGGTGGAGGACTCCTCTTCAGTGGAGACAAGATGGCGAGCCAAATTCATGGATCTCCATTCTAGTACCTTCGTCGTAATTACAAGTGGACCCGTACTGTTCCCTTTCAACATGGCTGTCACTGCGGTAAGAATATTGTCTCTTTTGCTTTTCTCATGTCAAGCCAGTTTTGGATATCCTCATCTGGATTCTACTTGTATATTTGACTGGAAGTTAATTACGCTTTTGAGCTCAGTAGAAGCGGACTGCATGCATCACGCAATGTATCCTTCAAAATATTTACAATTTTGTGGTGAAGTGGGATTTGTTAACTCCTTTTAATTCATACCATACATACATAATGGGTACCATAGCAAGTGTCAATATAGTGATATAAATAGCACATCATGACTGGTTCAAGACTCTTCATCCTTGTACAGTGAAGAAAATAAGTATTTGAACACCCTGCTATTTTGCTATTTCTCCCACTTAGAAATCATGGAGGGGTCTGAAATTTTCATCGTAGGTGCATGTCCACTGTGAGAGAGATAAACTAAAAAGAAAAATCCAGAAATCACAATGCATGATTTTTTAACAATTTATTTGTGTGATACAGCTGCAAATAAGTATTTGAACACCTGAGAAAATGAATGTTAATATTTGGTACAGTAGCCTTTGTTTGCTATTACAGAGGTCAAACGTTTCCTGTAGTTTTTCACCAGGTTTGCACACACTGCAGGAGGGATCTTGGCCCACTCCTCCACACAGATCTTCTCTAGATCAGTCAGGTTTCTGGGCTGTCGCTGAGAAACACGGAGTTTGAGCTCCCTCCAAAGATTTTCGATTGGGTTCAGGTCTGGAGACTGGCTGGGCCATGCTAGAACCTTGATATGCTTCTTACGGAGCCACTCCTTGGTTTTCCTGGCTGTGTGCTTCGGGTCGTTGTCGTGTTGGAAGACCCAGCCACGACCCATCTTCAATGCTCTGACAGAGGGAAGGAGGTTGTTCCCCAAAATCTCACAATACACGGCCCCAGTCATCCTCTCTTTAATGCAGTGCACTCGTCCTGTCCCATGTGCAGAAAAACACCCCCAAAGCATGATGCTACCACCCCCATGCTTCACAGTAGGGATGGTGTTCTTCGGATTGTACTCTTCATTCTTCTTCCTCCAAACACGCTTATTGGAATTATGACCAAAAAGTTCTATTTTGGTCTCATCTGACCATAAAACTTTCTCCCATGACTCCTCTGTATCATCCAAATGGTCATATGCAAACTTAAGACGGGCCTTGACATGTGCTGGTTTAAGCAGGGGAACCTTTCGTGCCATGCATGATTTCACATCATGACGTCTTAGTGTATTACCTACAGTAACCTTGGAAACGGTGGTCCCAGCTCTTTTCAGGTCATTGACCAAGTCCTGTCGTGTAGTTCTGGGCTGATTCCTCACCTTTCTTAGAATCATTGAGACCCCACGAGGTGATATCTTGCATGGGGCTCCACTCCGATTGAGATTGACCGTCATGTTTAGCTTCTTCCATTTTCTAATGATAGCTCCAACAGTGGACCTTTTTTCACCAAGCTGCTTGGTAATTGCTCCGTAGCCCTTTCCAGCCTTGTGGAGGTGTACAATTTTGTCTCTGGTGTCTTTGGACAGCTCTTTGGTCTTCGCCATGTTACAAGTTAAAGTCTTACTGATTGTATGGGGTGGACAGGTGTCTTTATGCAGCTAACGACCTCAAACAGGTGCATCTGATTCAGGATGATACATGGAGTGCAGGTGGACTTCTAATGGGCAGACTAACAGGTCTTTCAGGGTCAGAATTCTAGATGATACACAGGTGTTCAAATACTTATTTGCAGCTGTATCACACAAATAAATTGTTAAAAAATCATGCATTGTGATTTCTGGATTTTTCTTTTTAGTTTATCTCTCTCACAGTGGACATGCACCTACGATGAAAATTTCAGACCCCTCCATGATTTCTAAGTGGGAGAAATAGCAAAATAGCAGGGTGTTCAAATACTTTTTTTCTTCACTGTATTTAGCAAACATCAACTGCTTGTATTGTTTCTTGAATTGGCTCATAGTTGGCATTGTTTGAGGTCCTTACTCAATCCATTCCAGAGTTTGATTCCACATACTGAAATGCTATGGCTTTATAATGTAATCCTAGCATATAAGTGTTTCAAATGTAGTTCTTCCCTGAGATCATATTTCTCCTCTCTTGTAGAGAAGTATTGGATGACATTTTTAGGTAATTGGTTATTTTTAGCCTTATGCATTATTTTAGCTGTTTGAAGATGAACTATATCAGCAAGTTGTTGTAAGTATTTGTGATTTAAGAAATAAGGAGTTAGTATGTTCTCTGTCGGCGGCATTATGAATTATCCTTACTGACCTTTTTTTGCAGTTTAGCGAGTGAAGATTGCTTTTATAGTTATTACCCCATATTTCCACACAATAAGTAAGATATGGTAGAACCAGAGAGCAATAAAAAGTGTGCAGTGATATCTGATTGAGAACAAATTTTGCTTTGTTCAAATACTGAAATATTTCTGGCCACCTTATGTTGTATATTTGTAATATGAGGTTTCCAGCTTATATTTTCATCTATTGTAATCCACAGAAATGTATTTTCGTTCACCCTTTCAATGTCCACACCGTCTATTTGTATTTGCTGGTGCGTGTCTTTTCTGCTGTTCCCAAGCAGCATGATTTTAGTTTTACTTAGGTTCAAGGACAATAATTTCTCCTCTTAGTAAATTGCCAGCTCCAACTTCTGTTTTTTGGCCTATTTACACATTCTCATTCAACTCCTTCCCAATCGGCATCTGGTTTATTAGTGTATTCAAGTGCTACAGTTATCTATTTTTAAAAATATTAAAAAAAAATAATAACCAAGAAGTTCTTCAATAAATAATGGCATTTTACTGCAAAAACACATTGCTTTAAGGCATTCCGTCTTGGTATGTTCATTATATTCTTCAGGCAACACACTTAGTGTTACCAGCCATGACAATGAACATGAAATTGAAGAAACAAGGCTGGTCTGATAATAAAGCCTCTGGCCCTGGCCCTGTGTACACAGTCCTTTCCGGGCCTAAATTAACTAATTTGGCACCATCAGATTTGAATGACATTTCATCTACAGATAGATATTAAAGTGAATTTATATCCTACACACCTTTTATTTTGCCCTGAAGCTCCGATCCATGAGTTTGAAAGGCTCAAAGTTGGACTGAATATTGGAAGCCGTCTTAAGACACATGCAGCATCACATTTTACCCTGCTTACTTAAGGGAATTGTTACATTTCTACTGAGGATAGGTGACATAGTAGCTACAAAATGGATGGATGGAAGGTGCAAGCTAATCTGCTACTGGTGACAGCTGTCATTTGTTTACACGCTTGAGAGGCGGTTTGATGGGGTCATCTTTTGTGGGATGCAAATACGGAAGCCCATTTTTGCAGAGCTGCTGGGAATGTGAATTTCTCTCGGAGAGTAATAAACTATCCATCTACTGAATGTATCTATGTGTAGAAGACCGAAGCTATCCTCCTAAATTATAACAAGCCCTCTCATTCCTCCAAATACAATGTGTCATTACTATTATCTGATGAATTATCAGCATATATTGCTGTTAGTTTGATCTGACTCAGGTTGCAATAGTAAAGAACGTTTACTTGTGTTTAACTTGTGTTGTCATTTATTATTTAATAAGCACAATGTTTATTCAATCATGAATGTACTTTGATTTATCAAGGCAAAGTGCCTAGAAGTCCCTTGACAATCCAGATTTCCATGCAACATCATGATCTATGTAGGAAAACAACCACAAGAAATGATAAATTTCATCTTTATTTAAGATTCTCATGTGATGCCACAAAAATGAGATGATATCATTATGGCAGTCTTTTCATTTTACATGGGGCAAGTAGTTCTCACCTTAAGGATTCCCCATGGGCAAGTCATTTTTGTTTTTAATGTAGAGCCCTGTTTTATTTCATCACATCTGGACTACTGTAACTCTTTACTCTGGAATTAGCCAAAAATCTCCTTTTGCTTACAAATAGTCCAGAACTGGACTGAACTTTTAACAGGAATCAAAAAGAAGGAGCACATCACCCCAATTCTTGCCTCTTGTTTTACTTCTTATACACCACTGATAGAAGCAAGCAAGAGTCTACAGATCGGTTCAATGCTTCGAACTCTTGTCTCACATGTCCAGCCCAGGTTGCTAGACCTTTCCCCCCAAAGGAGGAATGGTATGTTGTCCCTCCATGTGGGGCGACAATACCCTTTGTCTGGGTCTTGCGCCTCCTTCTGTCATGTCTTCTCTTGGAGTTGCTTCTTGCAGTCTCCAGCAGCTGTCTCCGACAGTTAGATAATCGAGGTTAGACACGTTGCTTTGGATCCCTGGTCTTTTTTCTTGCTAGTCTCGCGTCAAGCATTCACTCTTCCAGATTGTTTTTGCCCTTTGCTCCGTACAACGTTGTCTTGACTGTGCCTTTCACAAGAGTAGTCCCTTACGGAAACATCCTTGAATTCAGTAGTAAACAAACGGATGAGCCCCTTGGTCTCAATCCTCAATCCTCAACACACAAAGCACCGTCTGGCTTTTCCGCACCATGTTTGACTGCGAAATTTAATGGAAAGGCAGGTGAAGTCTTTATGCAAGCATTGGTGGTTCAGTGGTAGAATTCTCGCCTGCCACGCGGGAGGCCCGGGTTCGATTCCCGGCCAATGCAGCTGTTTTTTCCTCCCACCTCAGTGTTTGGACAGGCTTTTCAGCCTTTGTAGAGCCAGTGGGTGGTGTGTTCCTCGTTAGTATAGTGGACAGTATCTCCGCCTGTCACGCGGAAGACCGGGGTTCGATTCCCCGACGGGGAGGATTCTTTTGTTCTGTGTACTTGGCCCATTGGAACTGTGGTATTTGACTTACCAAGTATCGGCTCTGTGCCTACATTCATTTTTGCATCTGCTTGCTAACTGCTAGCACCGCTACCAGCACAAATAGGTTCTCTTCTGTGTTTACACAGAAGTTCGATTCCTGGCCAATGCACTGTTTTTTTCCCCACTTCATAGTTTGGAAATGCTCAAAATTCATGCCACATGGATATGGTAACTCTACCGACTTTACAGCCTCTGTAGAGGCAGTTTGTCATATACTCCTCGTTAGTATAGTGGACAGTATCTCCGCCTGTCACGCGGAAGACCGGGGTTCGATTCCCCGACGGGGAGGTTTCTTTTGTTCTGTGTATTTCCCCCATTGGAACTGTGGTATTCGACTTACAAACTATCGGCTCTGTGCCTACATTCATTTTCACATCTGCTTGCTAACTGCTAGCACTACCAGCACAAAGAGGCTGTCTTCTGTTTTTACACAGAAATTTGATTCCCGGCCAATGCACTGTTTTTCCCCACTTCATGGTTTGGAAATGCTCAAAATTCACGCCACATGGATATTTCATCCCACGTATATTAATGTACAGCTTGGCTAACTCTACTGACTTTACAGGCCACTTCAGTGTTTGGAAAGGCTTTTCAGCCTTTGTAGAGCCAGTGGGTGGTGTACTCCTCGTTAGTATAGTGGACAGTATCTCCGCCTGTCACGCGGAAGACCGGGGTTCGATTCCCCGACGGGGAGGATTCTTTTTTTCAACCTTGAGAGGTGAATGAAATTTAAGTATTGTTGGGGGTCATATTTGAGTCGTGTAAAATAATGATTATGACAGACTGATGTATGACAGAGTATTTATTCCTGATACAAACAATATCTAATACAGACGTCCGAGCTTAATTGCATTCCCTGTATGCCAACAGTAAGCGGGTCTTAGTACAGCACAGCGAGCACCGCTACCAGCACAAAGAGGCTTAATAGCTGAATAGCTCTTCTGTGTTTTATTTCATGTTGAGCCAATGCACACAAGCACATGCTAACAAATGGTGCACACGTGCATACTCTCTCACCCTTGAGAATGGGCGAACATGAGCATTGGTGGTTCAGTGGTAGAATTCTCGCCTGCCACGCGGGAGGCCCGGGTTCGATTCCCGGCCAATGCAGTGTTTTTTCCCCCCACTTCAGGATTTGGACATGGTCAAAATTTTTGCCACATGGATATTTCATCCCACATATATTAATGTACAGCTTGCATAATTCTACTGACTTTATAGCCTCTGTAGAGCCGGTGGGGGGGTGTACTCCTTGTTAGTAAAGTGGACAGTATCTCCGCCTGTCACGCGTTCCTTAAGATGAACGAGGGAAAAACTGAAATTCTTGTTTTTGGAAATCCAGCTCTTTAAGACGTGTAGACAGTGTACGTGTTTACTGGGACGGTTTGCATCTAAGTGTGAAGCGTCTGGGATGAGACTCAGTACCTCCAAATCAGAGGCCATGGTTCTCAGTCGGAAAAGGGTGGAGGTCTCCTGCCTTGTCTACCATTTGGGCCTCTTTGATCAGTCTCTGATTTTTAGTTGAGTATCTTCGTCAGCGTCAGGTTCCGGATTTCGGGGTTGTCCACATTGTTGTCGTCTCACCTTGTCTAACAGGGGTAAAGGTGTGTATTTGCATAATAACAGGTTTTCTGCTTACCTTTTTGTTTGACGCGTCAGAGAAGTGGAGACCAACAGTAAAGTCTAGGCCTTGTCCGAGTCCAAGTGTCCTGTCCGTCTTCCCCTCTGCCCCCTCAACCACATTGAGCGCCAAGTTGAAGGGAATCTCCTTTTAAAATTCCTAAGTGGGTGTGGAATTGAGGATATGGGAAGACTAAATAACCAAACCAGTATATGAAAACCAGAGTATTTATTCCCGATACAGACGTCCAGGCTTAATTGCATTCCCTGTATGCCAACAGTAAGCGGGTCTTAGTACAGCACAGCAGTTTATTCAATCATGAATGTACTTGTATTTATCAAGGCAAAGTGCCTAGAAGTCTCTTGACAATCCAGATTTCCATGCAACGCCGTGATCTATGTAGGAAAACAACCACAAGAAATGATAATCCAGGGCTCTACGTTAAAAACAAAAATGACTTGCCCATGGGGAATCCTTAAGGTGAGAACTACTTGCCCGAACTTGCCCCATCATATCATATATCAATATATGCTGATAATTCATCAGATAGTAGTACTGATGCATTGTATTTGGAGGAATGTCTGAGAATTTGTGTAGATGTATGTTAACATGGCAAGCCATGCTACCTTGCACATGGTAGTCGTAGTAAGCAGTGATATTTATAAGTTGTGCACCACAATGAAACATTTGACACATTTGTGTACTAGTAAAGTGTTTTTAATCCAGAAAAAAATGCTCAATGGTCAAACAATAATTTGTGAAGCAAAAGTGAGAAAAATCCACAGAGAAATGAAACCGCTAGGTTTTGTAGCTTCTGCAAAATCAGCACTTGGTATTGGATCTAATCGGTGGTGTTTCATTGTGACCACTTCAAATTGTCACAGCAATGTGATTCACTCACCTTTGCCATCATTTGATTTGCTGCCGCTAATGAAATACTTGTTTAGGAGGCACTGGTTCATCACTTTTTGCTTCCTTCACAAGTTGTTTAAGAATTAGACGATGTTGGCAGGGACGCCATGATAGATGTTTTCCTAGTAAAACGATCGCTGATTGGTTGATCGTGAACAAGAACGGGTGTGGGTAAAACGCGGATTGTGGATTACGGACCGCGGTCTAAATAAACGATTCTGATTGGTCCATTTCAAGATTTGCAAGGATTGGTTTGCAAATTAGCACCGGAATTACGCAGTCCGTGTTTTACCAACACCCAACTAGAACCGCTTTAAAAAAACTCTTGGCAGTACGGCATGCTAAAGTGCACTTGCCCGACGGGAATATTAATGATTGGATTTACTTGCCCGAATTTTGTTTTAACTTGCCCCGGGCCATCGGTACAACGTTATTGTCGAGCCCTGTAATCATTTCATGTTCTCATGTGATGCCACAAAAATTAGATGATATCATTATGGCAGTCTTTTCATTTTACATGGGGCAAGTAGTTCTCACCTTAATCTCACCGATGCAGATTGTGACAGTACCCCCCCCCCCCTCAAGGACGGATCCCAGACGTCCTAAAGAGTCCGCAAACAAAAAGGGAAGGGAGGTGGGAGGACTGGAGGTGGGCTGCTGGCCAGACCACTCCGGAGGTCAGCCGGGACGACAAGCCTTGCAGAGCCAGCAGGGCGCCCACAAGAC
Organism: Doryrhamphus excisus; assembly: GCF_030265055.1. Lineage (NCBI taxonomy): Eukaryota > Metazoa > Chordata > Actinopteri > Syngnathiformes > Syngnathidae > Doryrhamphus > Doryrhamphus excisus. Next base: position 6,979,210 of record NC_080488.1, on the reverse strand, counting down.
GCAGGGAAAAGGACTAGGCCGGTGGAGGTGGCAGGACCACCCAGGAGGGCGGCCTGAACAGTGAGTGGGCCGACGGAGGCGGGACCCCTCTGGAGGGCCCAACACGGCAGGCCCAACGGAGTCCATGGATGGGTCCCTCTGGAGGGCGACCAGGATGGTGGCCCTGGCCGGGGAGGCCGGCCCATCGCGGAAGAGGTGGCGCCGGAGGAGGCAGCGGCGTGGCGTCCCGCCGCTGAAGAGGTGGCACCGGAGGAGGCGGCGGCGTGGCGTCCTGCCGCTGAAGAGGTGGCGCCGGAGGAGGCGTGGCGTCCTGCCGTGGTATCGGTGACGCCGGAGGAGGAGGCGTGGCGTCCTGCCGTGGTATCGGTGACGCCGGAGGAGGAGGCGTGGCGTCCTGCCGTGGTATCGGTGACGCTGGAGGAGGAGGCGTGGCGTCCTGCCGTGGTATCGGTGACGCCGGAGGAGGAGGCGCAGTCCCTCTGTCTTGGCTGGACTGTGGAGCAGAGGAACAGCAATGTGAGTCTTGGTCCAGAGGAAACGTACCGGGCAACACATCCCAGTTAGCCGGAAGAACCGGTTGCGCTGGCGGTCTGGCGGGCTGTTCTTCCTTGGGCGACCAGCAGAGGGCATCATCCCCACACTCCACGGACGGGGTGTGACGTGCGTCCTCCAACGCACGGCTGGTCGTACTAGCCCCCCCTTCCGAAGGCGGATTCCAGACGCCGTATGCCGCTGGACGTGGAACCAGGGACGGGAGGAGGGGGACCTGGAGGAGGGTCTTGAGTTCCGCCTGCTCTACTGCTTGGGCCAGGTCTACAAGGGACCGCAGGCGGGGTTTGGGCTCTGGAGGGGTCTGGAGCATCAAGCCGCTGGACACGAGAGCCAGGGGATGCTGGGGCTTGGGGCTGCGCGGCTTGGGCACAGTAGGAATCCGGGGAGTCACGCAGCTTGACACGGGAGCTGGGCTTTGGGGAACCTTGAAGCTGCGCGGCTTTGGGACAGGAGGGATCTGGGCCGTCACGCAGCTTGGCACGGGAGCCGGGGTTTGGGAACCCTTGAGGCTGCGTGGCTTTGGGACAGGAGGAATCCGGGGCGTCACGCAGCATGGCACGGGAGCCGGGTTTTGGGAAACCTTGAAGCTGCGTGGCTTTGGGACAGGAGGAATCCGGGGCGTCACGCAGCATGGCACGGGAGCCGGGTTTTGGGAAACCTTGAAGCTGCGTGCCTTGGGCACTGGGGGAATCTGTGGCGCCACGCAGCTTGGCACGAGAGCCGGGGTTTGGGAATCCCTTGGGCTGCGTGGTTCGGGCACAGGAGGGGGAAGTGTGCCGTACTCCTCTTCGTGTTGCACCGGAGGCAACGGGAATCCGGAAGAGGGCGGCGGGAGATCGACGTGCTTGCATAGAGTGGGAGCCTTCTTGCGCTTGGTCGTAGGCTGGCACTCTGAAGCAACGTGAGCGGGGGGGTGCACCCCGGCTTGGCGCGGAGGTGACGGAGGAAACGGCTTCGCCCGCTGAAGCCTTGCTGGAGCCGGCCGAGATGTGCGTTGGCGTCGTCGCTGGGCTGGTGTGTCAGCGCCGTGTCCGCGGTGCACCCACGCCATGGGTATAAGCGTGCCGTCCGGCCCCCACATCATGTCCTCCAGCTCCTCCGGAGTGAACTGTGCGCACTCCTCCTCCATTGCCTTCAAAACCTGCAAGGTCCAAAAGTCCATCTCCGCGAGGTCGTCGTTTGGTTGGTGCATTCTGTCACGGTGCGGCATGCAGGTGATGCGATGCGACCCAGGATGCAGAAACGAAGCAAATGGTGCAGGAAAAAGCCTAGCCTTTATTTTAGAAATTCAGCGAATGCAGCACTGGCAAACGACACGTAGCTAAGAGCAAACAATGCACCAACAAAACTAGACGCACCTGGCTGAACTAAATACAAGAAACAAATTGGAAACAGGTGCGCGTAGAAGAAAGTGTAAAAGTGACGAAACACAGGACAGACGAACACAGGAAGAACTACAAAATAAGAGCATGAAAACTGGAACTAAGGCAAACAACGTGAAAAACAAAACTGTCACACCGGAGGCGATGCAGATTGTGACAGTTTCTCCTTTTCATAAAAAGGAGAGGCCTGGAACTCCCTCCAGCTCATCTCTCTTTCCATCCCGTGCCCTCTATAGATAGAGAAGACTTTGGCAGGGCAGTAGATGTACTTCCCCGGTTGCCCTGGAAAGCCAGTGTGGATGTGGGGGCTGTTCGGACCCTGCTTTAGCTGCATCCTGCAGAACCGGAACTTTCGGACAGGGGGTGGAGGAGATTCCTCCCTCTTCCTCTTCTTCTGCTGTTTTTCCTCCACCCTCTTTCTTGTATCATCGAGCTCTCGCTGGAAGAAGTCTGTTTGACTGAACTCTTGAAACGGCATCTTGGGGTTTGTCAGACTTACTGCACCATATTTTTGGAAAACTTTTGTAGAGCAATAAAAGTATCTGACAGGGCCCCGCTGATAAAAGTCATGTATTGATGTCCTATCCCCTTGATATTTTGATGTTGGTTGACCACAGCACAGACATGTTTTTGTTTGAGTTTTTTTTGACACGGGAGGTGGTTGCTCTTGCTTCAATGGGGTATGAGCAGGTGGTGGTGGTGGTGGTGATGGTGGAATGACCATAGCTGCAGGCAGTGTCACGACAGGCACAGCAGAGGTAGTGCTTAGCAACTGCCAAAGCTGCTGTGTATGTTGCAGCTTCTCTGGGCTGGTATTTAGTGAAGATGACGTATTGAGAAATTTACTGTTGTGTTTTATGTATTTGGAAATATGCAATTTTGATGTTGGCTGTTGGGGTCTTTGCTGGACTTGTGGACAAGAGTGCCATACTCCCGAACCACAAGCTTGATCATGTCCTCGTGTCCACCGTGTTTATTAAGGAGCTCGTCAATTGCCGACTTCATTGGAGATGGCGAGCGCTTGTGGTCCAACCCAAATACTCTCCCTCCAGTCTTCACTGGTCCAGTGCGGGCAGCAGTCGGAGAACATTGGATGGGGAATCTTCTTGTGGGCTCTAGGCAAAGAAAACCAAGAGATACACATTTGTTATTTGGTTCAAACAAGATGCAACACTATTAGAACAAGGGGACACATGATTAGATAAGTTTTTACCTGGCTGTGGCTGAAGCTCAGTAACAGAAGACGCTGATAGTTCCAGCGACACACTCCTGTCATGGCCTGGGCCTGGAACAGCTCTGGGGAGACCTGCGTGCCAGTCACCCATTTGGCCTGGTGAAAGTGGTAGCCCTCCTGCTGCGACGTGCCTCTGATGGGGATCCAGACGGGGACTGCTGCACGCTCACCTGGCACGTGGTTTAACTGTATCGTTCCTCCACGGCGGTACAGTATGCCCCCTTCCACCTCAGGATCACTGAGGCAACCGTGCAGAATGTGGACACGTTGGACTTCAGCATGGAGGGCTTATAAAGAGGGATTCCATTCGGATCTGTGGTCAGGTGAAAGTGCTTCAACACCCCTTCCACTCTCTGAATAAGCGCCCCGGGCGGAGGAATCTTTATCCTGCAGTGCTCACGAATATGCTGCTTGGTGGGATTTGCAGGCTGGATCCTCTGCAGGTCTTCCTGGTCCACCACAGAGAAGGCAGCCGACAGGAACTGTGCGAAGGTGCCGTATAACGTGTGATGTTCTGAGGCACACTCACGAAGAAGCCGTCGCATACAGTGGAACAAGTCCAGCTTGATGACTATACTTTTGTTGTAAGAGGTTCTTGATGCACATGTATTCAACAGGTTCCCAGATGTGGCCTCAGTAACAATTGTGTCAGTTGTTTGCCATGCATCCCAGTTGAGATGTTCCTCTGCAGAAGACTCTGCAACCCTGAACGGTGCGCAGCAATCTCTGAGAAACACAAATAACATATGAAATAATGACACTTAATAGAGTTCATTTTTGATTAAACATTTCTGGTTAAAGTGATGAAGTCTCACCTGTCAACCCACTGAAACTGGGCTTTCTGAATGCCAGCCCTGCTGTAGCGGTTTGAGAGACCCTCATACATTGGCCGCAGGGTTTTGTCTGTCTCAGACTGCACCATGACCCAGGACAGGATCATCCACTTCTCATTCATCACAGCGTATGATGACATGACACCAGATGAAAAGGTGACTTTCTTGGCCACTTTCAGGGTGTGGTCTGAGCGGAGAGCCTGTCCAAAGGTACCCTGCAGCATCCGCTGAATGGTGTCCTTCTGGTTCCGGAACTCATGCAGCAAGCAGTCGGTGAGGTAGTGGGCAGACACAGAGACCCCGTTCCAGCCATCAGCATCACTGTCGCCCCCAAAAGGCTCCGGTTTTCTCTCCTGCCGAAGGAACTGAGTGATGGTCTTTTGGCCGCCATAAGTTCCTGCCTCTCCATCCATCAAATTCTGGCAGCACAGGAGATAGGCCAGGTTGGCACGCTCATACTTGAGATGCAACATCTCGTTGACCTGATTTGCCATGTCTGTGGGTGATTTTCCAGTCCGTCTCAACTCATCCAGTACTGACTTCCAGATGGCCTTCTTGTAAGTCAGCAACGCTGGCAACAGATTGGTAAACCTCTTGGGAAGCTTTTCCAGCCAGAGCGGGTTGTCGGAATACCACTTCTTATTGCAGCTCTTACAGCACAGCCTGGAGGAGAGCAGGTAGTATTGCCCAGTGAGACCCACAATCACTCGCGGTCTCCCGACTCCAGCAGAGACAACACGTGGCTGAGAACAGTCACCAGAGCACGGCAGGGTGTAGTTGTTTTTTAGCCGCCCCATTAAGTAGTAATTTTCCGGCTTCCAGACGAAAAAGGGATGAAGATGAAAATACTTTGGGGACGGCAGATCATAAATACTGTCAATCAGCTCAGGCTGGGGAGGTAAGCGCCACAGGGAGAAGGTTTTCATAGGGTTGTTGAAAGGGCGGGAGCCTGGCCACAGACCCATGGACTCCAGTTCCAACTTCATCCATATTTTCTTCTGGTGTGTGCAGTTCCACTTATTGACCTCCTCCAAATGACAGAAACTGTTGAGGTGGAGGCCTGTAGCCGTAGGTCGGACTGCCGTAGGTGGGACTGGTGGTTGGTCTAGTTGGAAACAGACATGCACATGTCAATTTTGACACCCTTTTTAATGTGACTCTATACTGCTGTGTTACTTACTGTGGGGTCTCTGTGCAGACTGTGGCTCTGATGCAGATAGAGTGGAGGCTACAGGACTCCCAGGAGCACATGCAGTTTCTAAAATTAAACCAAATTACATGTACACTGTGTTAATATTATATTAATATCAGGTGCAGTCAGTCACATAGAAAGATTAATCACTCACCTGGGGCAGGCTGTGGGGTCTCTTCTTTGGTCTTCGTTTTCTCTGGTAGCAGAAACATCAACTCCCATGGGAAAGGCACTGGAATCTTTGGAGGCAGCACAGCTGGTGCTACACAAGGAAAGAGGCGGTGGTGCATTTTACCGTGAGTGTAAATCAGTTTGGATTGAAATGGTCAAACATCACTTAAAGCCTTTACCATCTTCTGGTGCATCTGGGCCAGTCGGTGCATGTTCTGTCTAAAACCGGAGAAAACGTGATGAAAGACTGATTGATTGAAATATTGGCGTTTCAGGGGTATTAGTAGAGTCACTCACAACAAACTGCCATTTGCTACTTCAACTACTTGGTTTGGCTTTTTAAAGAATTAAATAGACCTTTTTTGTGATGGTCTAGTCTAACCGTAACTAGAGCAGGAGAAGCAGAATGGCTCACTGCAGACACATGCTTCCGCCGTTAGTGAGCAAACATCATTCACCATTTCATCCATTCAAAACAATGTATTCAAATTATACTTACCCTCTCGTAGGCTGTATCAATTCATATTCAGTCACTTGGACTGTAGGTAGAACACACATGAAAGGAACAAAAGGAGAACGTGACAAGAACACATGCAATCACAAAATGCCCTTTGAGGTCGGTCATTATTTAAGAACTTCGCCCTGGACCTGAAAACCGTAGCAGCTCTAATGTTGGTGGAGCAGATCCACCTGCAAAACACATAGAAACTTGAGTGATTTACTTTATACAAAACACATAGACAAGGCTAGGAAAGTAAAAGAGCCTAACATGTACATATCCATAAACTGCACATACTGAGTATATCTGGAGAGATGCTGAGCATGGCTTTCTCCAGCTCTTCGTCTTCGTCCTTAGCTATAAAGAAAAGAGTGGTAATATAGTTATTCAACAGTAATAAAATGGTCCAATGCATACATATGCAATGCAGTATAACTTTAAAAACACTCACCCGTGCTCTCAGCAAAGGTTGTGGTGGAACAGGTGGAGGCGATGGTAAAAGAGGTGGAGAGTTGCTGTTGCTGCTGTTGCTGCTGCTGCTGCTGCTTCTGCTGCTTCTGCAGGTACTGTTGCAGTTTGTGCATTTTTGTACCCGTCGCGCACTTTCTTCTTAAGATGAAGGCTGCATAGCCATCATCCCTGCTCTCCGAAATCTCCCTCCAGGTGTTACTGGCGCGTGCACCAAATCCAACCAGCTGATCAGCCTCTGCTGCTGGGGTGGGCACAGATGTTTTTAGGGACTCATACTCAAGAAGAGTATTAATTTCCTTGAAACTGAGGGCATAGCGAAGGAATGACAGAAGGCTGTCCTTGCTATGCCCCTCAACCACCAGCACTCCTGCAGCCTCCTCTCTCTGGTGCCTTTGGATAAGATACACAGTGTATCCCATGTCATTCTCCAGGAGCCAGTGGAAGGACATACCCTTGTACTTCCCAAACTGCAGGATGTACTCTCCCAGTACTTCAGTTTGGTCTGAAGCATCTCCCCCTCTCTGACGGACCACTGCAAGGGCGTTTTGCCTTACAACCTCCTGCTGTGTAACAGGAGACTTGTCCCTCCTCGACGGGTTGTCCTTGATTTGCCTGGCCTCCTCGGTGGGATCCTGCCGCAGGAATCCCAGTGGGCCCTTGCGGAAGACCACACTGATTCGCCCGGGGAAAAACAATCTCTTCATTTTTTCTCTACAGTGACAGAAATAATGAAATAATATAATGTATTATTATTCAAAACCATGAATACAAGAACAGGTCACAGTATGTAATAGCAACATGTATGAAATATATGTATTGTTGTCATATATGAGCTTTTCCAAGAACATTTACAAACTAAAACAATGTCTATAAACTATCATTCATATTTAAATGGTATCGCAACAACTACAGTCATGTTTGTTTCTTGACTTTCTCTGTTCACTTTACAATAGCTCATAAGAGTTAAATTTAAGGGATGATATGTACTTATCCTCTTACATTTACATGAACAACTATAACATTGTACTTACAAAAAAACATAAGTCTTATGAGCTATCGTTATATTTGTCCAAATAACTGTCTCTAATGCATATAATAGGTATACGCGGTCGGAAATAGCGAACAATAGCTTTAATAGCGTTTAAAGCAATTTAAACACTATACAGAACAATTCAAAGACTAAATATTTAAACAGAACAGTTCAAAGACAAAATATTTTTCTGTAGTCTGAAATGCAAAAGACAATATTTTTTTTTACTGTAGTTTACCGTGTTTTTGTTGCGTCGTCTCGTCGCTCGCTCGGAAAAAGCAATTGTGCTGTATTACCTGAAGTTCAGGATGGATGTGGTGGAGCAGAAGCAGACACAGCGCCACTCCTGGACAAATGTATATTACATCCATAGTGGGGATGAATGCCACAGCGCCACCCCTGGACAAAAGTATATTACATTCATAGTGGCCTTTCGCTATCATTGGACATGAATGGCGAGAGGTTGGGGTTCGATTCCCGGCCAATGCAACATGATTTTTTTTCCCCAACAAATTTTGTATTTTAAAGGATTAGGAAATCTTGAAAATTCCACTGTTTTACGATGCCCACTGATGACAAGCCGGTTCTGAGGCACGTTTATTCTTAGACCCAGCTCATATCAGCTGTCAAGTGCCATTCTCAACACGCACAACACACTTCCGGCCTCAAAATAAAGATCTTTGTCTTGTCCGCCAAAGATGCCTGTTGACGTCTTTGGCTTTTTTTTTCACCGTAGCTCTTATTATGCATCTTGTGTGTGAATTTCAGACAATTCTTTTTCCTTCAGTCAACAACAAGAGTTTGGATATGAAGACAGACGTTGCTGAAATGCACGCTGACAGAGGGAAATGGCAACAAATCCAGCAGGAACAAAAGTACAGGCGGCACAGAGTTTGTCTGGCTGTGGATCTGTCACAATGGCAAAGGACAAAAAATATGGACGTCAGTCACTGTTCTGCTTGAATTTGTTTCTCTGTAGAAAAAGCTAAATTTCTCCCAAAAGACTACAAACAAACTAGAAACAAAAGAGTCTAAAATTTCTTTCCATCATTTCAATGTTTATGTAGTCCTAAAACTGAAAATGCCCCAAAACTCTGTCAGTATGGAGCTCTTTCCTCTGAGGAATAAATGGCTGGCAGTGAATAAGTTACTTACAAGCATGTGATGAGGCTGACATCCCATTAGAAAAGTTAGCCAAGCTGCATCCATTTCTGAATTACTGGACAAAATGGGCCAATGATGTATTACATGTACAGATTTTTGCATTTAATTAATAGACATTTTATTCACGAAGCCAAATAGATGGCCAATCCCGGCCAATGCAATGTCTCTTTTAACACACAAAACCAATATTTAATCAAAATAAAACTGTATATACTAAATAGACAAATGAATATATAACATCACAGGCACCGGAGCACTCACTGGTCAATTTACTAATAAAAACAACATGAAACAAAGATGCGTTTTTGTACTGGAAAAATAATGTTACCTTTATTGTATTTCAGATATATTGAAGTCATGTTTGTACGATCACATTGTTATTGATCTTTGTGATGTATGTTTATACTGTATTTGTACTGTTAGGTAATACATTGTTAGTGAAATAAAATTTAAAAGTAAAAAAAAGTAATAATCATCTTCTGGTTCCAATTCACAAATAAAAAAAGGAGTGGAGAAGAAGAGGAAGCGAATAAAATTGGGGTCTCCATTTAGGTTTGGGACAGCACTATCAAAGTTGGCTGTACATTTTAAAATATAAATACAGACACGCACAAATTGGAACAGCCCAGTACTGCTTACGTTTTGCTTTTGAAAATATGGCTTTTAAGATTTACAGTGAAGAAAATAAGTATTTGAACACCCTGCTATTTTGCTATTTCTCCCACTTAGAAATCATGGAGGGGTCTGAAATTTTCATCGTAGGTGCATGTCCACTGTGAGAGAGATAAACTAAAAAGAAAAATCCAGAAATCACAATGCATGATTTTTTAACAATTTATTTGTGTGATACAGCTGCAAATAAGTATTTGAACACCTGTGTATCATCTAGAATTCTGACCCTGAAAGACCTGTTAGTCTGCCCATTAGAAGTCCACCTGCACTCCATGTATCATCCTGAATCAGATGCACCTGTTTGAGGTCGTTAGCTGCATAAAGACACCTGTCCACCCCATACAATCAGTAAGACTTTAACTTGTAACATGGCGAAGACCAAAGAGCTGTCCAAAGACACCAGAGACAAAATTGTACACCTCCACAAGGCTGGAAAGGGCTACGGAGCAATTACCAAGCAGCTTGGTGAAAAAAGGTCCACTGTTGGAGCTATCATTAGAAAATGGAAGAAGCTAAACATGACGGTCAATCTCAATCGGAGTGGAGCCCCATGCAAGATATCACCTCGTGGGGTCTCAATGATTCTAAGAAAGGTGAGGAATCAGCCCAGAACTACACGACAGGACTTGGTCAATGACCTGAAAAGAGCTGGGACCACCGTTTCCAAGGTTACTGTAGGTAATACACTAAGACGTCATGATGTGAAATCATGCATGGCACGAAAGGTTCCCCTGCTTAAACCAGCACATGTCAAGGCCCGTCTTAAGTTTGCATATGACCATTTGGATGATACAGAGGAGTCATGGGAGAAAGTTTTATGGTCAGATGAGACCAAAATAGAACTTTTTGGTCATAATTCCAATAAGCGTGTTTGGAGGAAGAAGAATGAAGAGTACAATCCGAAGAACACCATCCCTACTGTGAAGCATGGGGGTGGTAGCATCATGCTTTGGGGGTGTTTTTCTGCACATGGGACAGGACGAGTGCACTGCATTAAAGAGAGGATGACTGGGGCCGTGTATTGTGAGATTTTGGGGAACAACCTCCTTCCCTCTGTCAGAGCATTGAAGATGGGTCGTGGCTGGGTCTTCCAACACGACAACGACCCGAAGCACACAGCCAGGAAAACCAAGGAGTGGCTCCGTAAGAAGCATATCAAGGTTCTAGCATGGCCCAGCCAGTCTCCAGACCTGAACCCAATCGAAAATCTTTGGAGGGAGCTCAAACTTCGTGTTTCTCAGCGACAGCCCAGAAACCTGACTGATCTAGAGAAGATCTGTGTGGAGGAGTGGGCCAAGATCCCTCCTGCAGTGTGTGCAAACCTGGTGAAAAACTACAGGAAACGTTTGACCTCTGTAATAGCAAACAAAGGCTACTGTACCAAATATTAACATTCATTTTCTCAGGTGTTCAAATACTTATTTGCAGCTGTATCACACAAATAAATTGTTAAAAAATCATGCATTGTGATTTCTGGATTTTTCTTTTTAGTTTATCTCTCTCACAGTGGACATGCACCTACGATGAAAATTTCAGACCCCTCCATGATTTCTAAGTGGGAGAAATAGCAAAATAGCAGGGTGTTCAAATACTTATTTTCTTCACTGTATAGACAAATAAGGGAAATGCTGATCTCCCACACCCTGGACTGGTTGCCAGCCAATCGCAGGGCACATATAGACAACCATTCACACTCACATTTTGGACTCACAATTTGGATTTGTAACATTTGTACTAGGCTGCACTGCGGTCGTGTGGTTAGCGCGCAGACCTCACAGCTAGGAGACCCGAGTTCAATCCCACCCTCGGCCATCTCTGTGTGGAGTTTGCATGTTCTCCCCGTGCATGTGTGGGTTTTTGTTGGGTACTCCGGTTTCCTCCCACATTCCAAAAACATGCTAGGTTAATTGGCAACTCCAAATTGTCCATAGGTATGAATGTGAGTGTGAATGGTTGTTTGTCTATATGTGCCCTGTGATTGGCTGGCAACCAGTTCAGGGTGTACCCCGCCTCTCGCACGAAGACAGCTGGTGGGATAGGCTCCAGCACCCCCATGACCCTCGTGAGGATAAGCGGTAGAAAATGAAAGAATGAATGAACATTTGTACTACTCATACAGTCATGAACAGAACTAACTTGAAATCTGCCGCGTTTCATGACGTTGAGAGGTCACTCTTTTGTTCGCCCGCCGTCTAATCGTGAGGGTTATGTGCTCGGTCTTGGGGATGCATGTGAGGCAGAAAAATCATACCGAACTGTATATGGCGGGTTGCACGACCCCCGGATTGCTTTGGTATTATATTGGTATAATATTGGTATTTTCTGTCCCTGCATAAACACAGGTCATTATTTTTCATGCCCAGTTATCGTTTTATGACCGATAAAGACCGAGGTCTTTGTATCTTGAATGCCCTGCACAATCTGTACATTGTTTCTTGTACATTGTGGATAATTAAGGCTATTTTATAATGCCACAAAATCACATGACCTTTTCTGTCTTATTACATTTGCAGAGCACACCAGAGTCCAGTTGGTTGACAGAGCTGGACATTTGGACATATGGACATTTTTTATTTTTTTTATGCACACCATGTAAGGTACTACATAACTTTATCATTATCATCACTATCAGCTGCAGCATCTTGTGGTTACATCATCACAATATGGACTGTAGGTATTTTTTTTTCTTCTCAGTGTTTAAAGTGTAGTGTTGCTCTACATGGTGTGGAGGTGCGATGTCATGAGGCTGGTGTGTTTTGTAAGATTTATATAACTATCTACAGCGCCCGCCAGTGTATTGAAACGGCGAGGTCAATTCCTTTTATTTTTGATGCGGCCAGAAAACATACGGGTTTGACACAGAATGATGAATATGAGACGAGAAAGCAATATTTGAAAACAAGCAATTATGAATCTTGGAAGAGGATGGAAAATCAGTCACAATCTGATAGGTTAATGTTCATTGAAGTTATCATATATTTGACTGTGAACACATTTAAATGTTGTATATATGAGCCCTGTATCCTGCTGACCTTCGGATGAGTGTCCGTGTGGAATAGAAGACTTCAAGACACCCAAGATTGTGAAGAGGAAACGGAAAACATCTGACAACAGCGGCACACAGAGGCACAACGAAGTCCACCAATTGTATTCTTGTCATCCATCTAAATGCCATCAACTGTTAGGTTGTGTAAGCTTGATCACATCACATTGCAACAGCCACTTCCCTGTCCTTTAGGGCTGCATTGTGAACTTTGTAACTTAGGGAAGACCCCACGAAAATAAAAAGGGAGGCAACGGAGAGTGTAATCAGAGCGGTTGGAGATTGTATGCCAAGTACATCTCTTCCGTTTCTCCTCACGAGTCTGAGTACATCTCAACCGTTCTCCTCGCGAGTAAAATTGAAAACTGCTGCCTTCTTTCTTCCTTCTCATTGTCAAGGTGCCTGGACCTGACACAATCATTGCTCAAACACTGATCATACATAGCCAGTACAACCATTTTGAATGTCCTGAAGAAAAAGCAGATGTTGAACGGGTGGACGAAGGAAAACATCAGCAGGTGATGATAGAAACACTGAGACAGCTGTAAAGAAACACCAACAATGAGCAGAGGGTAGGGATGAAGGTATTATTACTGTTACTGTTTATGGAAAAGTTTATGAATGTAAGTACAATGGCTACACCAGAAGATGCAGACCATTCATGAGCAAGAAGAATTGGAAAACCAGGCTGAAATTGTCTCGGTGTGTTGTTTTCACCTCTAAAGGCAGTCTACACAGACAAAACTTAAATGTTCTACCCAATCGGAAAGGTAGCGTACACATTAATTGTACATTATCATCCAATACTTCTCTACAAGAGAGGAGAAATATGATCTCAGGGAAGAACTAAATTTCAAACATTATATGCTAGGACTACGTTGAAAAGCCATAGCATTTCAGTATGTGGACTCAAACTATGGAATGGATTGAACTCAAACAATGCACAATGATGAGCCAATTTAAGAAACAATACAAGCAGTTCATGTTTGCTAAATACAAGGATAAAGAGTTTTGAACCAGTCATGATGTGCTGTATATATCACTATATTGACACTTACTATGGTACCCATTATGTCATTGGATGCTCATATCACCTCGTACTTCAGTACAGGACAAAAAAAAAAACAAACAAAAAAAAACTATATTAGGAAAGCAGGAAGTGAACAAATGTAACAGCTACTGATTGTAAAAGCACCAGATGGAGGGGTAGGATTTAATAAGCTTTGCTCCTTCCTACTCCTTTTGGACATGTGAAACTGTGAACTGATTATGGGATGCATTCAATTGTAATCTGATGCATGTTCAAATGAAATAAAAACCATTACCATTACCATATATTCAATGTAACAGGACACACCTGGGCAACAAAACACACCTTGCCTTGCGATTTGCCATGTTCCAGTACTTTTTTGACTGCACGAGTAGTGTACAAAATGCCCCACCTCTTCTCTGTGCGTCGTCCCACTTTAATAATCATCGGTCCGAAACAGTCAACACCAGTGGAATAGAAGGCAGGTCGACATAGTCTCAAACTGGAGGGGGGTATATCGGCTATCCTTGGTACCTGTGGGCGGCTTTTCCATTCCTACAGTCCACGCAGTAATCTGGTGCTTCTTGACCACTTCTCTGCCTCTCAGTATCCAGTATTTCCTGCGAAGTTCAGCAAAAACACGCTCTGATCCAGGGTGGTGCAGCTGGTTGTCATAATGCTGAATTGGAAGCTTGACCACTGGGTGAGAAGATGGCAGGAGAATGGGATGCAGTTCTACTTGACTCAGACTATCACATTGTCTAAGCCTTGCCCCGACACTTATCAGACCTGATGACTGCTCATATTCAGGAGCTAGGGTTAACAGTCTACTGTTAGATGAGAGGGGTTTACCCATTTTGAGCAGTCTTTCCAGGACTGGACTGGGTGGTGATTCAGGCCACTGGTCAGACGGTTGTAGAAAAAAGGGGGGTCCATGACTCCATCGGCTCACTCCGCTGAGCTGTGTTAGTGTTTTTCCCCTTCTAATGTCGTCAGCTGGGTTTGTGACTGAGTCAATGTAGCGCCAGGCATTGATGTCTGTCAGATCCTGTATCTCTGCAACGCTATTGCCCACAAATACCTTATATCTGCAGGAGTCTGACTGTAGCCAGTGGAGGACTGTGGTGGAATCGGTCCAGTATACTACTGCTTGGATCTTGATTGTGAGCTCTTTGATCAACACCGAAGCCAACTGTGCACCGGTTAAGGCTCCACACAGCTCAAGTTGGGGTATGGAGAGTTGTTTCTTTGGCGCGACTCTGGATCTAGCTGCTAGGAATGCCACTTGAACTTGTCGTTATATCGATATTCTCGGGAGCCGGAAAAAATATCGATATAACCGGACTATCGATATATCCGATCCTGCGGCGAACTGCATTAAAAGTGGGCGATAAATGGGGGATCTTCGATATGGCATGTAATTTTCTCCTTGAGTTCATGGATTGCGTATCTAGCATGCTTTTGTACTGTAGTGAAGTGAAAAATAAACTTATGCATTAAATAAAAACGTCTTTACACTATTTTAATGACTATTTCTTTTCTAAAATTCAACCAATGCAAAATCCTCATGCTTCAGCAGACAAAACCATAAACACTGTTGCAAAATATGATTGCATTCATATACATAACACAATTTGGTTAAAGTCAGATGGGTCACATTTTTTTTCAACATTTATTATTTTCATAACGCACTCTTGCAATAGTGACTCTGAGTAAATATTCAATAATGCACTCGACATTGTTTTATACACACGAGAGAAACCACGAACGCCAGCATGTACATATGAAAAACAGTGATTCTTGCAAGCGATAAAAAAGATATCTGAATACAACACAATTAAATACATGTATGGAAAACAAAAACTGCAACGTTTACATTACTTATTCTGCAATACTTTAAAAAAAATCTTCCATCTTCTTCTGCTTCCCCTTTTCACCTTTTAACACAAAAGATTCAATATTGTTCAACATTTCTAAACAATCTGATGCATTTTCTCTCGACTCTTAAGTAAACTCGTAATTCGGATCTTTGTCAGGGTTCGGCTTGAGAGCTTTACGGTTCGACCCCAGGATGCAGAGAACAGGACCAAGTGCAGGTAAATAATATTTATTCTGTGCATTAATAGCAACAGAAGAGCAAAGCAACTCAGGTAGCTGACGGACAAACAATACAATGATCCAACAAAGGGAGAAGGGCACACCTGAACTAAATAGAGGACAAATTAGGGACAGGTGTGGGTGACCATGGCAACGAAGGCAGACGAGGCGAAAGAGGCAAAAGAGGAAGTCCAATACAAAATAAGAGTTCAAAACGGAAACCAAAGCCCAGACAGAGAACATAGACACACTGTCACGCACGAACCCACACAGGGCGTGACAGTACACCCCCCTCAAGGACGGATCCCAGACGTCCAAAACAATTCTCAGTCAAAGAGGGATGGGTGGTGGGGGGACCGGAGGTGGGTCGCAGATGGGACCCTTCTGGGGGCCGGCCGGGGCGGCAGGCCCGGCGGAGCCAGCAAGACCCCTCCAAGTGATGGAGGGAATGGTTGGGTCGGTATACACCCTCCGGGGGGCGCCCTCGACCAAGCGCAAGGTAGGCATCCTCAGGCGGGCGCCCTGGGTGTAGAACCAGGTCTCCGGCAGAAAGTCTAGAGGCTGTCCGGCCCTGACGCGGCGACGGCGAAGATGCAGGCGTCCGGCCCTGACGCGGCGACGGCGAAGATGCAGGCGTCCGGCCCTGACGCGGCGACGGCGAAGATGCAGGCGTCCGGCCCTGACGCGGCGACGGCGAAGATGCAGGCGTCCGGCCCTGACGCGGCGACGGCGAAGATGCAGGCGTCCGGCCCTGACGCGGCGACGGCGAAGATGCAGGCGTCCGGCCCTGACGCGGCGACGGCGAAGCAGCAGGCGTCCAAGCCAGAGCCTCTTCATCTGCTCCAGCAAGCCCTGCTCCTCGTCTTGCAGGTGGAGTGGGCTGTGCCTCCTCACTCCCCCTGCAGGTGGCGCCTTCCCCCCTCTCCATAGGCAGGCTGGGCTGTGCTTCCAGCATAGCCCAGCAGGTGGTACTAGCCCCCCCTCTCGAAGGCGGATCCCAGACGCCGTCTGCCGCTGGCCGTGGAACCAGGGACGGGAGGAGGGGGACCTGGAGGAGGGTCTTGATTTCCGCCTGCTCTGCTGCCCGGACCAGGTCTAAAAGGGACCGCAGGCGGGGTTTGGGCTCTGGAGGGGTCTGGAGCATCAAGCCGCTGCACACGGGAGCCAAGGAATGCTGGGGCTTGGGGCTGCGCCGCTTGGGCACAGGGGGAATCCGGGGGGTCACGCAGCTTGACACGGGAGCCGGGTTTTGGGGAACCTTGAGGCTGCGCGGCTTTGGGACGGGAGGGATCTCTGAGGCCACGCAGCTTGGCACGGAAGCCGGGTCTTGGGAACTCCAGGGGCTGCGTGGCTTGGGAACTGGAGGAATCTGTGAGGCCACGCAGCTTGGCACGGGAGCCGGGTCTTGGGAACCCCAGGGGCTGCGTGGCTTGGGCACTGGAGGAATCTGAGAGGCCACGCAGCTTGGCACGGGAGCCGGGTCTTGGGAACCCCAGGGGCTGCGTGGCTTGGGAACTAGAGGAATCTGTGAGGCCACGCAGCTTGGCACGGGAGCCGGGTCTTGGAAACCCCTGGGGCTGCGTGGCTTGGGAACTGGAGGAATCTGTGAGGCCACGCAGCTTGTCACGGGAGCCGGGTCTTGGGAACCCCAGGGGCTGCGTGGCTTGGGCACTGGAGGAATCCGGGGAGCCCCGCCACTTGCCACGGGAGCCGTCGGGGAACGCACGACGGGCTGCGACTCGGCAACAGCGAGAGGGTAGTGCTGTGCAGTGGCGTGACATGGCGAGGCGGAAGAGGGCGGCCACACCTCCTGGCGACGTGCCGTGCGCTGGCGACGACGACGCGTCGGAGGGTGTGCAGCGCGTGAAGCCCTCGGCACTAGCGTGTAGTCCGGCCCCCATACCATAGTCTCCAGCTCCTCCGGCGTGTACATCGCACACGCCCGCTCCAACGCCTTGAAAAACTGCCGGGTCCACTTGTCGAACTCGAGATCTCCGTCGGGCTCGTCGAGACCGGCAGGGCAGGAGGGCGGGTGCACCTTGGCTTTGCATGGAGGGGAGAACGAGCGTGGCTTCGCCTTCCGGAGCCGCGGCTTGCGTCGGCGTCGCGGCCGGTCTGGAGTGTCGTCGGTGTGTCCGGGATAAAACCACGCCATCTCCTCCAGTTCCCATGGCGGTCTCGCCATCTCCTCCTCTTCCAAGGCTTTGAAATGCTGCCAGGTCCGAAAATCATTCTCCGCGAGGTCGTCGTCACATGGTTGGATCATTCTGTCACGGTTCGGCTTCATTGCTTTGCGGTTCGACCCCAGGATGCAGAGAACAGGACCAAGTGCAGGTAAATAATATTTATTCTGTGCATTAATAGCAACAGAAGAGCAAAGCAACTCAGGTAGCTGACGGACAAACAATACAATGATCCAACAAAGGGAGAAGGGCACACCTGAACTAAATAGAGGACAAATTAGGAACAGGTGTGGGTGACCATGGCAACGAAGGCAGACGAGGCGAAAGAGGCAAAAGAGGAAGTCCAATACAAAATAAGAGTTCAAAACGGAAACCAAAGCCCAGACAGAGAACATAGACACACTGTCACGCACGAACCCACACAGGGCGTGACAATCTTATTTCTAAAACGCTTCACGAGCTTCACAACTCCAATTTATACCTGCTTTCATCCCTTTTGATGTTTACTAGTATTGTAGATTTACTTATCATATTAATCTTTAAGATACAAGTGTATTGATTTATTTCAAACAACAAGAGATTGCTTCTTTGATCAAGCAATACCGTAAGTCTATTCACTGAATCTTCCCTCTAAATTATACAAATATTTACTCCTTTACTTCAAAAGATTGTTTAATACTTACCTCATATTAATTACCTGTAATCCTCTAATTACCGTCCGTCAGTGGAAAAGCCGAAACGGTGTTAGCCGAAAATCAAACAATATGCCGTTTACAGATTTCGCTAATGGTGGTATTCAAATCCTTAAGCAAATATTGATTCAGCTTTAAGCTGTTTTTGTATCGATATAAGCAGACCAAATTGGCTGGCGGGAGATGAAAAGGGCATCGTAGTAACCGGATTAATGTAATAACCGGGTATTGTACTAACCGGAACTAATTATATCATAAAAGACTAGAAATTTGCCGGGAAATGAAAATAGTATCGCAATAAGCAGTACTATCGATATAACCGATATCGATATAACAAGACTTTACTGTACTTGCCATTCATAGGTGGTTCTTGATCCACTTTAACATCCCGCTACAAGAAGCGAAGGAATGGTTTGTCCTCTTCAAGCAGGCGGACTTGGTGAAACATTCCCTTGACATCACTGCTGATGGCCACTGGGTGTTCTCGGAACCTGAGCAGGACCCCCAGGAGGCGAGCTCCGAGTGTGGGTTCGGGGAGTAGGTGGTCATTTAGGCTCTGTCCATTGAATGTGAAGGAGCAGTTGAAGACTATTCGGTATTTCCCATTGGTGTTGCACCATGTGGTGGGGGATGAACCACGAATAGTTGCTCTCTTTGGTCTTACAAGGAGAGATGGCCTTGACGTAGCTGGCATCGATAATTTGTAGTAAATTGTAGTAATTTACACATGTCAGCCTAATTAAACCAGAACAGAACAGGAGTCAGAACAAGGAGTCTTTTGTACACCGCGTGAAACATCTTCACATATGAGGGGATGCGAAACTGCGTCAGGCACTTTTGGAAATGGCCTCCTGGCACCTTCCGCTGGCTCGCAGTGGCCTGTAACGTCCTTTAAATCACTTTTTTTTCAGAGCGAAAACAGTGCATTTATGAACAGTGGTTGTGTATGCAACGCAATGAACCACACCACACTAAATGTGCCCCATAAGGGCCAAAAAGCTGTACGAACTTCTTCTCGGAGCGAGTGGAGTGCTTTTTTTGGACGTGGAACACATGTGCCATATATGGAGAAAATTTTTTGAAATACATCATCACAACGAGTGAAACACTTTTTCTCATTTTCGCTCTAACTCCACAGCAGTGCTTCTCAGCCACGTGAAACTGTTGCATATAGGACTGGATGCGAAGCTGCGCCAGGCACACTTGGAATGAGCCTCCTGGCACCTTCCGCTGGCTAACAATGAGCCGCCTGAACATCCTTTGCTCACAATGTGTTTCAGAGTTAATAAAGTGCATTTTCAAACAATGGTTGTGTGTGCCAAGCAATTAAAGCACATCACACTAAATGTGTTCCATAAGTGCCAAAACGCTCGTCGGAGTTCTTCTCTGAACGAGTGGAGTGCTTTAAACCTAACCCTAACCCTAACCCTAACTCCACAGCAGTGCTTCTCAGCCCCATGAAACTGATGCAGATAGAACGGGATACGAAGCTGCGTCAGGCACACCTCCTGGCACCTTCCGCTGGCTCACATTGACCCGCCGTATAATCCTTTGCTCACAAAGTGTTTGAGAGTGAATAAAGTGCATTTTCGAACAATGGTTGTGTGTGCCAAGCAATAAAGCACATCACACTAAATGTGTTCCATAAGTGCCAAAACCCTAACCCTAACCCTAACCCCCAACCCTAATCCCTCTTCTCTGAGCGAGTGGAGTGCTTTTTTGGACGTGGCACACATGTGCCATATATGGAGAAGATTTTTACCACAAAGCCTATAGGTTGCTTGAAATACATTATCACAGCGAGTGAAACACTTTTTCTCATTTTCGCTCTAACTCCACAGCAGTGCTTCTCAGCCACATGAAACTGTTGCAGATAGAACGGGATGCCAAGCTGCGTCAGGCACACTTGGAATGAGCCTCCTGGCACCTTCTGCTGGCTCACAAGTACGCGCCGTATCATCCTTTGCTCACAATGTGTTTGAGAGTGAATAAAGTGGATTTTTGAACAATGGTTGTGTGTGCCAAGCAATAAAGCACATCACACTAAATGTGTTCCATAAGTGCCAAAACGCTCTTCTCTGCGCGAGTGGAGTGCTTTTTTGGACGTGGCACCCATGTGCCATATATGGAGGAGATTTTTACCACAAAGCCTATAGGTTGCTTGAAATACATTATCACAGAGTGAAACACTTTTTCTCATTTTCGTTTTAACTCCACAGCAGTGCTTCTCAGTCACATGAAACTGTTGCATATAGTACGGGATGAGAAGCTGCGTCAGGCACACTTGGAATGAGCCTCCTGGCACCTTCTGCTGGCTCACAAGTACGCGCCGTATCATCCTTTGCTCACAATGTGTTTGAGAGTGAATAAAATGGATTTTTGAACAATGGTTGTGTGTGCCAGCAATGAAGCACATCACACTAAATGTGTTCCATAAGTGCCAAAACACTTTTCTCTGAGCGAGTGGAGTGCTTTTTTGGACGTGGCACCCATGTGCCATGGAGGAGATTTTTACCACAAAGCCTATAGGTTGCTTGAAATACATTATCACAGCGAGTGAAACACTTTTTCTCATTTTCGCTCTAACTCCACAGCAGTGCTTCTCAGCCACATGAAACTGTTGCATATAGTACTGGATGAGAAGCTGCGTCAGGCACACTTGGAATGAGCCTCCTGGCACCTTCTGCTGGCTCACAAGTACGCGCCGTATCATCCTTTGCTCACAATGTCTTTGAGAGTGAATAAAGTACATTTTCGAACAATGGTTGTGTGTGCCAAGCAATAAAGCACATCACACTAAATGTGTTCCATAAGTGCCAAAACCCTAACCCTACCCCTAACCCTAACCCTAACCCTAACCCTGTCCCTAACCCTAACCCTAACCCTAACCCCTAATCCTAACCCTAACCCCTCTTCTCTGAGCGAGTGGAGTGCTTTTTTGGACGTGGCACACATGTGCCATATATGGACAAGATTTTTACCACAAAGCCTATAGGTTGCTTCAAATACATTATCACAGCGAGTGAAACACTTTTTCTCATTTTCGCTCTAACTCCACAGCAGTGCTTCTCAGCCACATGAAACTGTTGCAGATAGAACGGGATGCCAAGCTGCGTCAGGCACACTTGGAATGAGCCTCCCGCCACCTTCCGCTGGCTCACAATGACGCGCCGAATCATGCTTTGCTCACATTGTGTTTGAGAGTGAATAAAGTGGATTTTTGAACAATGGTTGTGTGTGCCAAGCAATAAAGCACATCACACTAAATGTGTTCCATAAGTGCCAAAACGCTCTTCTCTGAGCGAGTGGAGTGCTTTTTTGGACGTGGCACCCATGTGCCATGGAGGAGATTTTTACCACAAAGCCTATAGGTTGCTTGAAATACATTATCACAGCGAGAGAAACACATTTTCTCATTTTAGCTGTAACTCCACAGCAGTGCTTCTCAGCCACACGAAACTGTTGCAGATAGAACGGGATGAGAAGCTGCGTCAGGCACACTTGGAATGAGCCTCCTGGCACCTTCCGCTGGTTCACATTGACGCGCCGTATCATCCTTTGCTCACAATGTATTTGAGAGCGAAAAAAGTGCTTTTTTTGAACAACGGTTGTGTGAGCCAAGCAATAAAGCACATCACACTAAATGTGTTCCATAAGTGCCAAAACGCTTTTCTCTGAACGAGTGGAGTGCTTTTTTGGACGTGGCACACATGTGCCATATATGGAGAAAATTTTTACCACAAAGCCTATAGGTTGCTTGAAATACATTATCACAGCGAGAGAAACACTTTTTCTCATTTTCGCTCTAACTCCACAGCAGTGCTTCTCAGCCATATGAAATTGTTGCAGATAGAACGGGATGCCAAGCTGCGTCAGGCACACTTGGAATGAGCCTCCTGGCACCTTCCGCTGGTTTACAATGACGCGCCGTATCATCCTTTGCTCACAATGTATTTGAGAGCGAATAAAGTGCTTTTTTGAACAACGGTTGTGTGAGCCAAGCAATAAAGCACATCACACTAAATGTGTTCCATAAGTGCCAAAACGCTTTTCTCTGAGCGAGTGGAATGCTTTTTTGGACGTGACACACATGTGCCATATATGGAGAAAAGTTTTACCACAAAGCCTATAGGTTGCTTGAAATACATTATCACAGCGAGAGAAACAAATTTTCTCATTTTAGCTGTAACTCCACAGCAGTGTTTCTCAGCCACACGAAACTGTTGCAGATAGAACGGGATGAGAAGCTGCGTCAGGCACACTTGGAATGAGCCTCCTGGCACCTTCCGCTGGTTCACATTGACGCGCCGTATCATCCTTTGCTCACAATGTATTTGAGAGCGAATAAAGTGCTTTTTTGAACAACGGTTGTGTGAGCCAAGCAATAAAGCACATCACACTAAATGTGTTCCATAAGTGCCAAAACCCTAACCCTACCCCTAACCCTAACCCTAACCCTAACCCAAACCCGAACCCTAACCCTGTCCTAACCCTAACCCTAACCCTAACCCTAACCCCTAATCCTAACCCTAACCCTAACCCCTCTTTTCTGAGCGAGTGGAGTGCTTTTTTGGACGTGGCACACATGTGCCATATATGGACAAGATTTTTACAACAAAGCCTATAGGTTGCTTGAAATACATTATCACAGCGAGTGAAACACTTTTTCTCATTTTCACTCTAACTCCACAGCAGTGCTTCTCAGCCACACGAAACTGTTGCAGATAGAACGGGATGAGAAGCTGCGTCAGGCACACTTGGAATGAGCCTCCTGGCACCTTCCGCTGGTTCACAATGACGCGCCGCATCATCCTTTGCTCACAATGTATTTGAGAGCGAAAAAAGTGCTTTTTTTGAACAACGGTTGTGTGAGCCAAGCAATAAAGCACATCACACTAAATGTGTTCCATAAGTGCCAAAACGCTTTTCTCTGAGCGAGTGGAGTGCTTTTTTGGACGTGACACACATGTGCCATATATGGAGAAAAGTTTTACCACAAAGCCTATAGGTTGCTTGAAATACATTATCACAGCGAGAGAAACAAATTCTCTCATTTTAGCTGTAACTCCACAGCAGTGCTTCTCAGCCACACGAAACTGTTGCAGATAGAACGGGATGAGAAGCTGCGTCAGGCACACTTGGAATGAGCCTCCTGGCACCTTCCGCTGGTTTACAATGACGCGCCGTATCATCCTTTGCTCACAATGTATTTGAGAGCGAATAAAGTGCTTCTTTGAACAACGGTTGTGTGAGCCAAGCAATAAAGCACATCACACTAAATGTGTTCCATAAGTGCCAAATCGCTTTTCTCTGAGCGAGTGGAGTGCTTTTTTGGACGTGACACACATGTGCCATATATGGAGAAAATTTGTACCACAAAGCCTATAGGTTGCTTGAAATACATTATCACAGCGAGAGAAACAAATTCTCTCATTTTAGCTGTAACTCCACAGCAGTGCTTCTCAGCCACACGAAACTGTTGCAGATAGAACGGGATGAGAAGCTGCGTCAGGCACACTTGGAATGAGCCTCCTGGCACCTTCCGCTGGTTTACAATGACGCGCCGTATCATCCTTTGCTCACAATGTATTTGAGAGCGAATAAAGTGCTTTTTTGAACAACGGTTGTGTGAGCCAAGCAATAAAGCACATCACACTAAATGTGTTCCATGAGTGCCAAAACGCTTTTCTCTGAGCGAGTGGAGTGCTTTTTTGGACGTGACACACATGTGCCATATATGGAGAAAAGTTTTACCACAAAGCCTATAGGTTGCTTGAAATACATTATCACAGCGAGAGAAACACATTTTCTCATTTTAGCTGTAACTCCACAGCAGTGCTTCTCAGCCACACGAAACTGTTGCAGATAGAACGGGATGAGAAGCTGCGTCAGGCACACTTGGAATGAGCCTCCTGGCACCTTCCGCTGGTTCACATTGACGCGCCGTATCATCCTTTGCTCACAATGTATTTCAGAGCGAATAAAGTGCTTTTTTGAACAACGGTTGTGTGAGCCAAGCAATAAAGCACATCACACTAAATGTGTTCCATAAGTGCCAAAACGCTTTTCTCTGAGCGAGTGGAGTGCTTTTTTGGACGTGGCACACATGTGCCATATATGGAGAAAATTTGTACCACAAAGCCTATAGGTTGCTTGAAATACATTATCACAGCGAGAGAAACACATTTTCTCATTTTAGCTGTAACTCCACAGCAGTGCTTCTCAGCCACACGAAACTGTTGCAGATAGAACGGGATGAGAAGCTGCGTCAGGCACACTTGGAATGAGCCTCCTGGCACCTTCCGCTGGTTTACAATGGCTCGCCGTATCATCCATTGCACACAATGTATTTGAGAGCGAATAAAGTGCTTCTTTGAACAACGGTTGTGTGAGCCAAGCAATAAAGCACATCACACTAAATGTGTTCCATAAGTGCCAAAACGCTTTTCTCTGAGCGAGTGGAGTGCTTTTTTGGACGTGACATACATGTGCCATATATGGAGAAAAGTTTTACCACAAAGCCTATAGGTTGCTTGAAATACATTATCACAGCGAGAGAAACAAATTCTCTCATTTTAGCTGTAACTCCACAGCAGTGCTTCTCAGCCACACGAAACTGTTGCGGATAGAACGGGATGAGAAGCTGCGTCAGGCACACTTAGAATGAGCCTCCTGTCACCTTCCGCTGGTTTACAATGACTCGCCGTATCATCCATTGCACACAATGTATTTGAGAGCGAATAAAGTGCTTCTTTGAACAACGGTTGTGTGAGCCAAGCAATAAAGCACATCACACTAAATGTGTTCCATAAGTGCCAAAACGCTTTTCTCTGAGCGAGTGGAGTGCTTTTTTGGACGTGGCAAACATGTGCCATATATGGAGAGAATTTTTACCACAAAGCCTATAGGTTGCTTGAAATACATTATCACAGCGAGAGAAACAAATTCTCTCATTTTAGCTGTAACTCCACAGCAGTGCTTCTCAGCCACACGAAACTGTTGCAGATAGAACGGGATGAGAAGCTGCGTCAGGCACACTTGGAATAAGCCTCCTGGCACCTTCCGCTGGTTTACAATGACGCGCCGTATCATCCTTTGCTCACAATGTATTTGAGAGCGAATGAAGTGCTTCTTTGAACAACGGTTGTGTGAGCCAAGCAATAAAGCACATCACACTAAATGTGTTCCATAAGTGCCAAAACGCTTTTCTCTGAGCGAGTGGAGTGCTTTTTTGGACGTGGCACACATGTGCCATATATGGAGAAAATTTTTACCACAAAGCCTATAGGTTGCTTGAAATACATTATCACAGCGAGAGAAACACATTTTCTCATTTTAGCTGTAACTCCACAGCAGTGCTTCTCAGCCACACGAAACTGTTGCAGATAGAACGGGATGAGAAGCTGCGTCAGGCACACTTGGAATGAGCCTCCTGGCACCTTCCGCTGGTTCACATTGACGCGCCGTATCATCCTTTGCTCACAATGTATTTGAGAGCGAAAAAAGTGCTTTTTTTGAACAACGGTTGTGTGAGCCAAGCAATAAAGCACATCACACTAAATGTGTTCCATAAGTGCCAAAACGCTTTTCTCTGAGCGAGTGGAGTGCTTTTTTGGACGTGGCACACATGTGCCATATATGGAGAAAATTTTTACCACAAAGCCTATTGGTTGCGTGAAATACAATATCACAGCGAGAGAAACACATTTTCTCATTTTAGCTGTAACTCCACAGCAGTGCTTCTCAGCCACACGAAACTGTTGCAGATAGAACGGGATGAGAAGCTGCGTCAGGCACACTTAGAATGAGCCTCCTGTCACCTTCCGCTGGTTTACAATGACTCGCCGTATCATCCATTGCACACAATGTATTTGAGAGCGAATAAAGTGCTTCTTTGAACAACGGTTGTGTGAGCCAAGCAATAAAGCACATCACACTAAATGTGTTCCATAAGTGCCAAAACGCTTTTCTCTGAGCGAGTGGAGTGCTTTTTTCGACGTGACATACATGTGCCATATATGGAGAAAAGTTTTACTACAAAGCCTATAGGTTGCTTGAAATACATTATCACAGCGAGAGAAACACATTTTCTCATTTTAGCTGTAACTCCACAGCAGTGCTTCTCAGCCACACGAAACTGTTGCAGATAGAACGGGATGAGAAGCTGCGTCAGGCACACTTGGAATGAGCCTCCTGGCACCTTCCGCTGGTTCACAATGAAGCGCCGCATCATCCTTTGCTCACAATGTATTTGAGAGCGAAAAAAGTGCTTTTTTTGAACAACGGTTGTGTGAGCCAAGCAATAAAGCACATCACACTAAATGTGTTCCATAAGTGCCAAATCGCTTTTCTCTGAGCGAGTGGAGTGCTTTTTTGGACCTGACACACATGTGCCATATATGGAGAAAAGTTTTACCACAAAGCCTATAGGTTGCTTGAAATACATTATCACAGCGAGAGAAACA